>NC_041224.1:10753280-10754972 GCF_002837175.3 Physeter macrocephalus
ACAGAGGGAGGCCCGCGTACCGCAAAAAAAAAAAAAAAAAAAAAAAAGAATGTTCAGTCCTTGGAAATGTCTCATTTCCAGTCCAGGCTCGCTCGGTACCTCCGGATTTCCTCAAACCCTGTTGCTGATTCCCCATTCAGCAATTCACATCAACAAACACGTGTTTAGCCCCCAGTAAACGTGGCTGTGGTGCATGTGGGTTGGGGGAGGGGAGGGGTGGGAGGCCGAAGGTGGAAGACCTGGACTTTCCCGCAGTCACGGGAGAAAGGACACGGGCCTTTGGCAAAGCGGAATGAGATCCGTGCTGTAGGAAGAAGGAAGCTCACGGGGCTTGGGAGAATGATGCCGTGGCAGGAGGGCGGGTGGGTGGTGGAGCCATCTGGAGGACAGAGGTGGCTCTGCGGTGGGGTCCGCAGCAGGTGCTGAAGGAAGGTGCCTGCGGATGCTGCGTGTGAAACAGTTTGCAGGTGGGAGAGGCTGGAGGCATAGGAAGGGGACAGCCAAGTCCGGCTCTCTTCTGGCCTGTTTTCAATTAGATTAAATTGAATTAAATGGAACACATTAATGAGACGATAATAGAAGCGGCTTATCCAGAGACTTCATTCTAACTAGTGCCATCAAACGCCAGATAAAACATTAGATTAGGCCCTTCTGAGCTTGTTCTGAATTTCGGAGGAAAGAGTTAATTATGTAGTTTAGACCCAATGCGTGATTTTCTCTGAAAGACCACACTTCTCCTAAAGTTCCTTCTAATTAGCTCCTATTTTTTTCTTCTTCTCTTTTCTGCCCAAGGCCTTTGTAAAAAAGGACCATGTGGATGCCACCTTCAGCCCTGAGGGAAATGGGTAAAGAGGGCCAACCAGTGGTCTGTGTAATGCAGGGACAAATGCTCATGGGTCCTGGGGTGCCAAGGTCGTGTTCTGGGGCTTTCGACAAAGAGAAACCACCATGGGTGGTCCATAGCTAGCTCTCATTATCTGACCATTAAGACTTTCTGCCCACCCATGAAAACAATTCCTTAAGAGTAAATGTAAAAAAATCATATATATATATATATTTATATACACACAAATATATTGATATATAAATCATATATAATATACATATGTGTATTATGTATATATATATAATATACGTACCTGTATTACAATAATATAATAAATGTGCCATATTTAATATATATAATTGTGATTTTATATATATACAAATATAAATACATAATGGCAGCTATTGGATAATAGACATTTTCAGTTAATCCCTCTAATTCAGCCAATAATTTCAAATTTTCTGCCACGAAAATTTACCAGAAATTCACAAAAGCAGCCATTGGTAATGAAATGAACAATCTTGTCTGTGTTCCCACCTCTGTGAAGTTGCTGGCTTGTTGGAATGGTCCCAACAAGGCAGCAGCGGGCAATAAACGGCTAACACACCCAGAATGATGAACGTCACGCTCAGAATCTTCCTGCTTGCTGGTGTGTGTCAGAAGGGCCTGAGTGAAACCAGAGAACCTTTGTGGATACTGACAAGTGGAAGGTTGATCACTTGGGTCTTGAGCAGGAAAAAGAAAAATCACAAAACCCTGGTCTAAGTAGGATCAACTTTTGTTTGTTTGTTTTTTTGTGGTACGCGGGCCTCTCACTGTTGTGGCCCCTCCCGTTGCGGAGCACAGGCTCCGGACGCGCAGGCTCA
>NC_041224.1:10755559-10757171 GCF_002837175.3 Physeter macrocephalus
AAAAAAAAAAAAAAAAAAAAAAAAAAAAAGAATGTTCAGTCATTTCCAGTCCAGGCTCGCTCGGTACCTCCGGATTTCCTCAAACCCTGTTGCTGATTCCCCATTCAGCAATTCACATCAACAAACACGTGTTTAGCCCCCAGTAAACGTGGCTGTGGTGCATGTGGGTTGGGGGAGGGGAGGGGTGGGAGGCCGAAGGTGGAAGACCTGGACTTTCCCGCAGTCACGGGAGAAAGGACACGGGCCTTTGGCAAAGCGGAATGAGATCCGTGCTGTAGGAAGAAGGAAGCTCACGGGGCTTGGGAGAATGATGCCGTGGCAGGAGGGCGGGTGGGTGGTGGAGCCATCTGGAGGACAGAGGTGGCTCTGCGGTGGGGTCCGCAGCAGGTGCTGAAGGAAGGTGCCTGCGGATGCTGCGTGTGAAACAGTTTGCAGGTGGGAGAGGCTGGAGGCATAGGAAGGGGACAGCCAAGTCCGGCTCTCTTCTGGCCTGTTTTCAATTAGATTAAATTGAATTAAATGGAACACATTAATGAGACGATAATAGAAGCGGCTTATCCAGAGACTTCATTCTAACTAGTGCCATCAAACGCCAGATAAAACATTAGATTAGGCCCTTCTGAGCTTGTTCTGAATTTCGGAGGAAAGAGTTAATTATGTAGTTTAGACCCAATGCGTGATTTTCTCTGAAAGACCACACTTCTCCTAAAGTTCCTTCTAATTAGCTCCTATTTTTTTCTTCTTCTCTTTTCTGCCCAAGGCCTTTGTAAAAAAGGACCATGTGGATGCCACCTTCAGCCCTGAGGGAAATGGGTAAAGAGGGCCAACCAGTGGTCTGTGTAATGCAGGGACAAATGCTCATGGGTCCTGGGGTGCCAAGGTCGTGTTCTGGGGCTTTCGACAAAGAGAAACCACCATGGGTGGTCCATAGCTAGCTCTCATTATCTGACCATTAAGACTTTCTGCCCACCCATGAAAACAATTCCTTAAGAGTAAATGTAAAAAAATCATATATATATATATATTTATATACACACAAATATATTGATATATAAATCATATATAATATACATATGTGTATTATGTATATATATATAATATACGTACCTGTATTACAATAATATAATAAATGTGCCATATTTAATATATATAATTGTGATTTTATATATATACAAATATAAATACATAATGGCAGCTATTGGATAATAGACATTTTCAGTTAATCCCTCTAATTCAGCCAATAATTTCAAATTTTCTGCCACGAAAATTTACCAGAAATTCACAAAAGCAGCCATTGGTAATGAAATGAACAATCTTGTCTGTGTTCCCACCTCTGTGAAGTTGCTGGCTTGCTGGAATGGTCCCAACAAGGCAGCAGCGGGCAATAAACGGCTAACACACCCAGAATGATGAACATCACGCTCAGAATCTTCCTGCTTGCTGGTGTGTGTCAGAAGGGCCTGAGTGAAACCAGAGAACCTTTGTGGATACTGACAAGTGGAAGGTTGATCACTTGGGTCTTGAGCAGGAAAAAGAAAAATCACAAAACCCTGGTCTAAGTAGGATCAACTTTTGTTTGTTTGTTTTTTTGTGGTACGCGGGCCTCTCACTG
>NC_041224.1:10757222-10786150 GCF_002837175.3 Physeter macrocephalus
TTTATTTATTTATTTATTTTTGCGGTACGCGGGCCTCCCTCTGTTGTGGCCTCTCCCGCTGCGGAGCACAGGCTCGGGACGCGCAGGCTCAGCGGCCACGGCTCACGGGCCCAGCCGCTCCGCGGCACGTGGGATCCTCCCGGACCGGGGCACGAACCCGCGTCCCCTGCATCGGCAGGCGGACTCTCAACCACTGCACCACCAGGGAAGCCCTAAGTAGGATCAACTTTTGCTGACTTTTTCCACTTCCCAGAGCTAAAGATAAAGTAATTAATTGCATTATGAATCATTACAAGTTCTTTCAATGGGAAATATTGGCGTATTCATCTACTTATATTGAACAGGCAGCTACCTCCGATAGGTTAATTTGGGTTTTTCTTCCTTCCAGCTTATTACAAATCTAAACTACCTTCACAATTTATTTTTAAGATTATGGTTTGAAATTCTATCTATTTTTACACCGTTTAAAACTATTCCCAAGAGATTGCCTGCAGTAAGGAAAAGCTGATATGTCTATTCACATACAGATAGCCAAGGGACACAGTATTTCTTCATAGGACATATTGTTCATATTTGAAGGTCACTTGCCCTGGGAGGAGTAGGAGTGGGGAGTGGGCCCAAGTGCACCCTCACTTGATGGTCAGGCCCCCTGCAGCCTAATTACTCTTAGAGCTAGTTTCTGGAATACTGGCTGCTCTCGGCAGGGTCTCGTTCCATCGGAAGCTCTCCGTAACCTCTCCTCTCAGAATGCATGATGCTTTAGATTTTTTAAAACGAAACAGCAAGACTGCCTCAATTCTTATCGCTGCCTGACCAGTTCATCTGTCTGGTGCACAGCTTCTGAGCTGTGTCCCTAGGAGGTATCTTCTGCTGGAAAGTTCCCCATAGTCTAATGGCAGCCACTTTTAGTTTCTTTTCTTAAAAATTTTACTGGAGTCTAGGTGATTTACAACGTTGTGTTAGTTTCAGGTGTACAGCAACGTGATTCAGTTATACGTATGCATATATTCATTCTGTTTCAGATTCTTTTCTCATATAGGCTACCACAGAATACTGAGTAGAGTTCCCTGTGCTATACAGTAGGTCCTTGTTGGTTGTCTGTCTTATATATGAGAGTGTGTGAATGTTCATGCCAAGCTCCTCATTTATCCCTCCCCCCCTCCACGTTTCCCCTTTGGTAACCATAAGTTTGTTTTCAGTATCTGTAAGTCTGTTTCTGTTTTGTAAATAAGTGCTATTAATTTCTTGAAGTCATTCATCTACCTTGTATGACTGAGTTGTCCTGAGCATAGCTTAGGAGGACTTGCCGATCTCTTAGATCTCATTCTTTGTAACATTTCAATTCTACATTAAGTAGAGTCATAGGGACCATAATATTTGACCCATGGCAGGTCGAAAATATCATATCAATACTAGAGATTTCATCCTTCTGTGAAATGATATAGCAAGAATTGGAGACCAAGTTGAAGCCATATATTGTAACGGAGTCTTACGTAATGTGCTAGTTACCTTCTCCATCTGGCTATTCGATCATTTTCTGACAGGAGGTCTGCCAAGCTAGCTGTTCAGCTCCCTATCTTCAGTGGAGAGTTTTGTGTTGAGAATTCTCCCCTGAATGTGGTTATGACTTAGGTCTCCAGCAGTGTGATCGCTCTTCTGGCTGCCTGTACAAAGCCACCCTCTCTGGTATGTGTGCTTTGTTGAGAGTCACCCTCCAGAGGCTCAGGTCCTGAATAACAACCTCAGTGATTTTTAAATACACTTGCCACTTGGGATTTGGAGAACTTTCCAGAGGACAGAAAGCATGTTCTAATGCTTCCCTACTAGGTTCTAAGTCTAAAACCTTGGTCTAGCAGACTGCAGTGAATTCAAATGACCTGGCTATGAAACTTTTTTTCTTCCTTTGGAGAAGGGTAAAGTGATCTTTATTTTGAGTTTTGTCTTGCTTTGTTTTATAACACAGAAGGCTGCTCTCCTGGAGAACTTCTGTGTTCTTTCTCGTTTTGTCTTAGTCTGTAATACTTATTGCCCATTGGATGTCATTTGTCTGAAGTCTGACTCTTTAGCTTTAACTTCCTTGAGAGCCTTGTGTTCTACCATCAAGTTCATAGACATACACACACTACTCAGTAGACCTACAGTATACCAAGATGAAAGCTGACATTTACTGGGCTTTTCTTGGGCATTGAGTATCACCGTAATTATATGCATTAACTCAATCTTCGCAACAATCCTGATTTAGGTATTTCACAGAAAAGGAAATTAAGCCTCAGGAAGTTTACGAGTAACTTCCCTAGCTACTAAATGAGGAAGCTAAGATTCAAGTTAAGACTCCTCTGATTCCAGAGCTTGCCTGCATAACTCCAAGCAGACCCTATCTGGCTGGAAACCTCCAATTCTTCAGTCAAAGGAGTGTGTGTCCTGAAATACAATTTTGAGACCCAGAAATTAAAGATCAATAGCTGAGCCGGCCCCAGTGTTTTTTTTTTTTTTTACATTTTTAATATCTATTTCTTTAGATAGCCTTGGGTCTGTGAATTCATTATTTTTTTTTCCTGTTATAAGAAATGCTATTTCTGTTGAAGTGCTGCTGGATTTGGAGATCATTCTCATGACTAAATATTTGTTTGTCTTGGAAGAGCCCGGTGCAGGGCTATGCTGCCAGTGGGTGCTCAACAAAGATTAATGGGTGGCCACGCACGTCTGTGTGGAAGTCGTGTGTTTAGGATCTGCTCAGTTCTGCGAAAGAGACAGAAATGATGTGGGAAAGGCGAAAATCACAGGAGCATGTGATCATGGGTTTCTGGATTTTTTTTAATTAAATTTATTTATTTTTATTTATTTATTTTTGGCTGCGTTGGGTCTTTGTTGCTGCACGTGGGCTTTTCTCTAGTTGCGGCGAGCGGGGGCTACTCTTCGTTGTGGTGCGGTGGCTTCTCTTGTTGCGGAGCACGGGCTCTAGGCACCCGGGCTTCAGTAGTTGTGGTTCGTGGGCTCAGCAGTTGTGGCGCACGGGCTTAGTTGCTCCGCGGCATGTGGGATCTTCCCGGACCAGGGCTCCAACCCGCGTCCCCTGCATTGGCAGGCGGATTCTTAACCACTGCGCCACCAGGGAAGCCCCTGGGTTTCTGTATTTGACTTTATTATTTAATGGTCCCAAAGGCCCAGGGACAGAAGGAATGGGAAGATGGAGCCTAGTGTTTTCTTGAGAAATGATTGGGAAGTCCTGTGAAAATTGGATTCCAGGGCCTGCTTCCAAAGCTAATATCGACTGTGAGAGAAAACTTGGTCCTCTGATGAGGACTGAAAAGAACCAAATATTTTTTTTAATTGACACATTTTCTATTATTATATACATATAAAGATGATGAGTAATATGCCATATCAGATGGTTTATTCAAACTGTCAGAATAAGGGCTGAAGCGTGAGTAACTTTCCAAAGAACCTTCTGGGAAATTCAAGCAGTGAAAAGTGGCAGGAACCAGCCATGAGTTCATCTACAACCCAGGCATCCCTGAAAATCTTGGGGGAACAAAAGAAGTTTCTCCCAAAGTACAATACTTGGCGGGACATTTCTAGAGGAAAGGAAGGAGACGGATCATTGAAACTTCCTTCACTAAAGAGCCAAACGTCCATGCACTGTCGAGGTGTGTACACTCGATGGAAAGACTAGGGTCAGCCATGTGACATGGGGGATGGTGTCGTCACTATGAAGGATGACAGTGGAGCACCAGTCCAAATCTCAGCAGAACTTTGAGATGTTAGAGCCCTCACGTGGAAAAATCAAGCTCTGCTTTGGCATTAGAGAAAGTAGAAGGAGGAATGCCTGAGTTACTAGGAACAGTACCGCGGGTCTTGGGCTGGGCTGGGCTGCCGTGTACTGATACTGTGGCGTAGAGGAAGGTGTACCAGCAGGCGCATGGGATGACCCTGATTCTCCTCGAGGCTCACGGGTGTCAGTCTCACCATCTGCCAAGCGAGCAGGTAGAGACTTGCTGTCCAGGGTCCATTCTAACTCTACTATTTCAGCCTTGCTGGGTTCCTCTGTGAGCTGAGCCTTCGTCCATGTATGTATCTTGAGGTTTTTGATGAGAATTTATTTATACAATTCTACCTTTAAAAAACCTTTCCTTTTATCCCCACTCAACTCTCCTTAGCAATAGAGAAGTCTTACGACGTTTGATAATTTGGCGTATCAGGGAAGAGCCTGTTTCATTACTATATTACCCTCCACTGGTGACACCATGTGTTACCATTTTGTACCCCCCTAAAGAAAGGTGACTTTGAGAAGCAACCCGGAAGAGATTTTAGGAAAATAGGTGTTGTAGCCAGGAGAGAACTTATTATGTGTGTGCTGCTTAAACATATGAAAATGATGCAGCTCATGTGAACAAAAATAGTGTGAAATATACGTGTAATTATGCCCAAGGTAAAGACACATGTTTATAAAGCACCCCCCTCAAATAAAAGTTAAAGGTTTGAGAGGTGAGGAGGACTTGTGTCCCGGTAGCAGGAGCAGGGCCTGTGTCAGCATCCAGAGAGAGGGAGAATGGAGAGGGGGGAGGCCAGGGCTGGGCTGGGCCTCACAGCCCAGCGCCTCAGTGGTGATTCTCCCAGGAAAGACCTGACGAGCTGCTGACATTTCTCTTAGAAGAATCAATGAATCTTTCTTTCCTTCTGCCTCCTCATTTGACCTTATTTTGTTCTGAAACAGAGAAGGAGGAAAGAAGGAACTGAACTGGTGGGATGGGATAAGGGGTAGGCAGAAGGCGGAGAGGAGGAGATGTCCGTCCGTGCTGTGGAGCCCACAGACCAGACCACAGGCCCCTGATCGGCGCCGGGGATGTGACTGTTTGCTGGCTGTGTAGTCTTATTTGTTTCTGCTTCTCATTTCAATCCTCGCCCTGGTGTAATAAGTCACCATCTTCCCAGACGTCGTGCCCGTACTGACAGGCAAATGTCACCCACATTTGACTGACGTCCATTGCCCCTGAATGCAGAAGTATGATTTACGAATCAGTTCTACTTGTTTATTTAAAGCCGTTCTTGTGTGTCTTATATATTTGTTGGTGGGATTACTTGCCCAATAGCTACTCCGGGGGCTTTCCCTTAATATTATAAAGCCAGGCTGTTCCTTCTCTTGTTCGCCAGGGCAAATGGGAGCTCTTCTTTCTCCTATTTTGCTTATGTTCCCCCTCCCCCCAAGACACATGCAGGAGATGTACTCGGAAACTTACAGGACTCTTTCTGTATCTTAGGAAAAGATCTTGCTCAGTACTTTTGTGAAAGCTGCTTGCTTTGAAGACTTTTGAAGGCATCTTGACAAGTACTTATTTCTCATGCATGTGGTACCTTTAAGTAAATGCAGCTTAGGTCAATGGCTGAATCTCCTGAAAGGTTTTGCTAGAATGGTAAACCTGTAAATAAGAGTTCTAGGTATACAGTCACCATTTGCAGCGTTAGTAATAAAGAACCAACCCTCCCCCACTTTTATGCGGCGGGCATGTTCATTTAAAATCATTGAGAAACGGCCTTTGGCTCTTCAAAGCCAAAGGAAACGTCTTATTTCATTTTGGAAGGCTGGTGAGGAAAACCGTAAGGTTAAAAAAAAAAAATCACATCTACCATCTGGAAAATTCTAGAGGGCTCTCCTTATGTTAAAAGTGGCATTTTGAAAAAAAAAACACCTGAAACGCTGATTGTGGGTGAGCCATTAGAGAAATACTGTCGAGCCAGCCACCCTCCTTTCAACCTTCAACTGCACCCTCCAACTGGGGCTGCAGGCCGCGGGGAAACAGGGGACGTAGGTGTGACTCTTGAGTGCTGAAGGCTACAGCACGTCTGTCTCACTCCCCACCCCCATCTGTCCAGCGAGAGCGCCGCCATCGGCTGGGCTCCGCAAGGGAGTGTTCAGAATCTCACTGTTCATCCATGTGCAGGGCGGGGGGGGGGCGGGAGAGGCCCTGTCCAGCGAGAGCGCCGCCATCGGCTGGGCTCCGCAAGGGAGTGTTCAGAATCTCACTGTTCATCCATGTGCAGGGCGGGGGGGGGGGCGGGAGAGGCCGAGGGGGGAGAAATCCCACATTGTCGGAGTAATGCCAAACTCCCTTTGAGTGGGATAAGCAGAGCAGATGCCGCGATGAGATGCCAACGCGGCTCCCCTTCCTCTGCGCCTTGGGTGCCTATAAATTGCTCCGGCGCGCGTTTGACAGCCTCCTCTTCTCCTGGCAGGTGGTGCCCAGGCAGAATTCTGCGTTCAGTCTCTCCCTCGCTCCGCTGCCGGCGGTGAGGCGCTCGCCGCTGCCCGCCCGCGTCTCCGCTCCGGCCCGGAGCCGCCCCGAGCCGCCGGGGCCCAGCGCCGCCGCTCCGCGCCCCCGGGGGGCGCCTGGCCTGAGCTCGCGCGGCCGGCGCGGGGCTCGGGGGACGCGCGTCTGCTAGAGTTCTGGTGGTTGCCGAGGAGGAGAAGAAGAAAAGCAAGCAAACAAACAAACAAAACAAAACAGGCAGGAGGAGGGCGATCCCAGCGAGCGAGAGGAGGCGGAAACAGGCAACTTCAGACGGAAAGTTGGTGCGAACTGGCGCAGTCGGCAAAGCCGGCCGAGTCGATCGCGGGCGGCGGCGGCAAAGTGCGAGCGGCCCCGGCGAGCGCCAGGGGCGGCGGCGGCTCTGCGCTCCCGGGGGCCGCGCCGGCGCCGGCGGCAGCCACAGGTGCGAGGGGGCTCGCGGGCGGCGAGAGGGCGCCCCGCGCACCCCACCCCCTGCCCGGGGACTTGCGCGCAAGTCGCCGGGCGTCCGAGCCCGCCGCCCAGCCGCAGCCTCGGCCGGGGGCAGCGGGAGCAGGCGAGAGCGCCCGGCGCGCGCCCGCCCGCCCGGGGGACCTGGGCTCGCAGGGGGCTGTTTTCGGCTCTGCGCAGGTCCCCGCCCAGCCTTCAACATTCTGTCCAAAAGCAGAGCAGAGGAGCGGCCCGCGCTGAGCCGGCTGGTGGGCAGCAGGAGGCGCCTGCTCTTCGCCGCCGGGGCGCTGGGGGTGGTGATGCTGCTCCTGCTGGTCGTCCTCATCCCCGTGCTGGTGAGCTCGGCCGGCACGTCGGCGCACTACGAGATGCTGGGCACCTGCCGCATGGTCTGCGACCCCTACGGGGGCACCAAGGCGCCCAGCACGGCCGCCACGCCCGACCGCGGCCTCATGCAGTCCCTGCCCACCTTCATCCAGGGCCCCCGAGGCGAGGCCGGCCGGCCCGGGAAGGCGGGCCCGCGGGGGCCCCCCGGCGAGCCCGGGCCGCCGGGCCCCGCGGGGCCCCCGGGCGAGAAGGGCGAGCCGGGCCGCCAAGGCCTGCCGGGCCCTCCCGGGGCGCCCGGCCTGAACGCGGCCGGGGCCATCAGCGCCGCCACCTACAGCACGGTGCCCAAGATCGCCTTCTACGCCGGCCTCAAGCGGCAGCACGAAGGCTACGAGGTGCTCAAGTTCGACGACGTGGTCACCAACCTGGGCAACCACTACGACCCCACCACGGGCAAGTTCACCTGCTCCATCCCGGGCATCTACTTCTTCACCTACCACGTCCTCATGCGCGGAGGGGATGGCACCAGCATGTGGGCCGATCTCTGCAAAAACAACCAGGTGAGCGCGGGCAGGCGGCGGGGAGGGCGGGGAGGGCGCGCGGGAAGGTGCAGGCGAGAGGGAGGAGGCCCCGGGCACGGGGGTGGGAGCCCGCGGAGGAAGGCGCGGCAGCCCCGCTCCCGCGAGCCGAGAGCGAGGGCCGACGCCGTTCCACCCCGGGAGGGCTGCGGCCGTACGCCAAAGAGCGCCCGGCGGCCTGGAGACGGGGGTTCCCGAGCCCGGGACCTGCGCCTGGTGCGCGCGACCCTCGAGGGGCGGAAGCCGGGGTTCGGTCCCCGGGACGGTTTGTGCACCGCGGGGAGCCCCGGAGCAGCGAGCGACCCCCGGCTGCGGGGTCCTCAGCCGTGCGGGGTCCCTGTCAGGCCCTGGCGGGGATGGGAGGGCTGGGGGAGCCAGGAGTGGGCGTGCCGGGGTGACAAACCCCCGGGGGAGAAAGACCGGGGCCCGAGGGAGGAAGAAGGGGCGCGAAGGAGTGAGTCCGAGCCGGGCGCGTCCAAGGCCCAGGCAGAACCACGGGGCCGGCGGTCGCAAGGTCCCTGCGGCGTCCCAGACCCGGGAAACTCACAGATAGTCAGATTCGAGATGCAAAAACTCTGCTTTAGATTTCAGCTGAAGAAGGGGGAGAGGTAGCGAGTGCTGCTAACAAAAGGAAAAGTTGACACTCTGGGTTTGTGCCATAAAGCACGCTCGCAGGCACAGAACCCAAACTCCTCTGGCTGGAGGAGGAGGGCGCACGGGCAGGTGGTCGGGAGGCCGGGCCGAAGAGCCCAGCCCCGGGGCTCTGGGCCTCAAGGCCAGCGAGCCCCAGGGCGCCTGCGTGAGGGTCTTTCCAACCCAGCCTTTCGCTCACAGGCGGCAGTGGCCTTGGCCTTGACTGTGAAATAGCCTCAGATCTGCCCTCGGCCAGAGGACCTGCCTGCTCTCCTGAGCCGAGACGGCCGGCGCTGCCACAAGGGCCACTGGTCTGCAGTGTTATGCTGGGGCCACTTCCCCGTTTGCTTGAGAAATTCGCGGTCATTGCAAAACCAAAGTGTGTCCCGTCTCTTCAGCGGGGAAGGAAAATAATGTTTGTAATTACCTCAAAGTGTAATCAGACCCTCTGCAAGCGCTGAATCAGCAGCCGCTGGGGGAAGCCTTGCAGCCTGCAGTCTGGGTTGAATGCTTGGGCTTCAACTTTGCTTATCGGGTGGTCCAGGGAGTGGGCCCCCTACCCTGCCGTGGCCAGCTGTGATTTTACAGGGGCTCTCCGGCTTCAGGTCACTTCTCGCTTGAATTCAGACCTTTCTAGCTATAACCCAGGTTTCTATTCAGCAATATGAAAGCAGAATGTATTCCGAAGTCCTAATTCACAGTGTCAGAATTCTTCCAAAGTGAAAGACAAATACCCTAAACGTATAAGACGAAGGACAAAATATCCTGTCCCTCCCCCTTCCTACCACCCCTCACTTCTAAAGGAATTCAGCAGTAAATAGCTTAAGGGACCCTAAGGTCACATAGAACAAAAAGGGGAAAAATGGCCACCAGGAGGCACTGACAGGGTTGTTTATTATAGTTATTATGCACGAAAATAGTATTAAGATAAACAAAAATCATTCACAGAGCAGTGGGTTAGTTATAGGTAAGTGGCTAAAAAGGCCATGACGCATTGTACCAAAATAGAGCTATTGTGTCACCCTAACAAAATGACTTGTGAGCAGCCCCTCAGCAGGCAGTGATGAGGCACCCATTTATTTACAAATTGGCTGTCTTCTGACTCAAAGGTTAGGTCTGGCAAATACTATCAGGCTGGAGAGATTGTTTTTAGAGGTATTAATTCAAACAGAATAAGATTCAAGTTTTATCAAGGTATAAAAACACACTTCTCTAAGTATCTGGAAATTGCAACTGCATGAAAAGCTGGGGAACAGCACATTTAAATTAGTTTAAATGTTGATGCTGAGGCCCCCAGGTAAAGATTCCAAGAAAACCATTCCATATATGTGTTCTATGTGCATTTCGTTTTCAAAATCATTTCATTGTTTGGAGTGTAGCTTGCTTCTTTGTATCATCCTAGCATGTACATTCTGTGAGGATGGGGGTGGGGGGAGAAAAAAAAAAAGGCACAACAGCTGACCTTAAAATGTATAATGCTTTTCATTGGCATTATTAAGCTGCCACTTCTAGAAAAGGTGAGCAACAAGTTATTCAGCAAAACAAATATAGTAGCAAACAATACATTGTCGAGTTCAGCATGGACTGTTTTGCAAAATGGTTATTACAGTATTACTGTTAAGGAATTCTAAATCTAGACTGGAACTGTTTTGTAAAGTCTGGTCTGCAGGCGTTGCAAATGAGAAATCTTTAAAAATCCTTTTTTAATTAATATTAAAGAAAGAGTTTATCCTTGATTTTCAATTTTGCTCTTGTCTGATCACTTCTTAGACGGCAGGCAGTTCCCCGCTCTGAGCTGACCTAATTTGTTTTCATAAAACAGAAACTCAGAGATCCAGGGTCAGCGTAATGTTCTATGGATTAAGTGGATTTGAGAAGCGCAAAAAAATTAAACTAAAAATGCAGTTCACTCTAGGATAGAGGAATGCCTCTGGACCATAACCACATGAGAACCATTTTATTTATGCTTTGTGTTTGAATGCAGGATCACAGATGGAAACATCAAAGGCCAGTAGATTAACCTGATGCGCCACTTAACCTTTTGTTTATGATTCCACAGAAGTACAATGAAAATGAAATTATGAGAGCATCAGTAGTAATTAATTAAATTAGCAAATGTTACCATAAATATTGTCTCTAAGGATAAACCCTCCCTAATAAGATAATGCTAAGGCAGCATAGCCTCTTACATCCTCACAAACACAGCACTAAAAAGACCACGGTTCTCATATTCCCCATAAAACCATCAACCTAAATTTAATCTTACCACGTCTAAAAAGCCCATGACAGCGCATATTAAAGGCAAAAGTTGGGCTCAGATAGCTTTCCATAGAGACTGGAAATATTTTTTTAAATGTTTGTATGCATTTTGCAGGAAACCTGAATAAAAAATATTGCTATTTGAATCCAATCACTATAATACCACTCTAATAAGCCACTCCAATAAAAACTAAAACTGGCTTAAGGTTAGAACTATAAAATAATTAAAGACTAGTTTTTACTCTAAGAATTTATTAGTTATGGCACCATTGAACATGACATATATTGGAAACAAGACAGTTTGTGGGCTGTTATTCATTTATTAGCAAGATTAATGAAATGTCAAATGAATTATCTTTTTAGGGGCTGTGAAACGTGCACTAAAGATCAGCAGAATCTAAATAGTTAACTTGTAAGATGGAAAGGTATTAGAGTACATTTAGGTAGAAATGGGTATATCGGGCTAAGGAAAGGATGCATCATACCGTCAGAGAAAATGCTGAAATCTGTGTACATTTAGGAACCTGAAAATAGCCTCCAGGGTGGATGCATTACTTTCCTCAATAGTCTGATGGCTTAAAGGAAGAATGGTTGGAAGTCACTGGGCTGGATACTACAGCTTGAAATTTCAAGTCCCATTATACCTTTAGAGTATGAGCAGGTGAGCAGGCATACTAAAATCGCGCAAAGTACACTGGAGTATGGCAGGTATTTAATTGGGAGAGTCTTATGGTTACAATCTTAGAGAATCACTTTCATTAAAAAGTAATCACACTGGCTTTATCCAACAAAGGAAGTGAAAACCATAAGGGTAACCTTCCAGTCTGTGGGATCATAATAATGCATTTGCAGGGTTTTGTGGTAACACCTACTGAATAAAAATGGTAACAATTTTGTGGGCTTGTGGTTATATCGCACAGAATAGTCTGGTTATTAATCATAGGTGAGAAGTATATCATAGACTGATAATTAATTAATATATTACTAATATAGCTAATTAGTATTTTATATTTTAATTTTTCTCACCCATTAAAAATCCACACATTAAAAAAAAAAAATCAGGTCCTAAGAGTACTATTCTCCTTGTAGATTTTTGTTCCCCGGGAACTAATGACTAGATGAAATTAATGAATCAAAGCATCCAACTCCTATAAACTAGTGATTAATTCCTAGGAAATAGTATGACATTAAATTGTATTATTACTTAATGGTCAAAACAGATGACCTCACTAAATTGGTGTATACATTTAAGTCAGCGCTTGTGAGCATAATTATATTTTGCTTTCATTTTATTAGTGTCAGCACAATGTTAAGCAATTCTGAATCTTTTAAGCCCTTTTCTCCTTTTGCTATATGATATCCAGGAATAAATTTTTAAAATACTACTCAAATTACTTTACAAGTTCAGCAGTGTCAAAGAGTCTTCTCCTTTTTTAACATTTCAGCATTAATGTGAGAACATACCACATGAAAATTTAATTTGAAAACCAATCATTTAAATTTTGAAAGAAAGGCATGGAAATTCTTGACTTATGTCTCATTTGCCAAGTGATGAAATCGCACATATTACACCCCAAGTCATGCATTATTACATAGTGCAGGTTTACAAAACCACTAAATCACTTGCTGTGTTATTCGGAGAAATATCATTACGGTGGAACAGATACAAGCCACAAAGTAGACGTTTTACTGAAATAAATCAAGTACAAGTCTGCCTATTGAAAAATTTTGTTTCCAAGTCGGAATCAAAATATAGCTAAACGGATATGAAGCCTAATTGGAGTTGAGGATGTGACAGAATGTCCATATTACTTGATATGGTGGGCAATTGGACTGTTTGCAAATGTCTGTCAGCTCACTAATGAGATCACAGGCTCAACCTGAGTGGATTAGAAGCAAATCTCCATCCTCAAAGCAAACCACACATTTAGAATCACCTCAACATAAAAGGGTATTCCATGAGCTCCTTCAAAAAAATTTAGAAATTTTAGAGACTTCAAATTATAGAAATGTAGTTCCTTCTATGACTTTTAGATGTGTTGAAATAAAATAGCTTATTTACGTACACACGTCACAATTAAGTGATAAAAAGGCACAGATAGAAAAAAGAACTCTGAAGACTTATAGACCAAAGATGTTTCAATGAGTTAAGCTTCGGGTACAGGGGCTTTTCCTTGAATTAGATTTCGAAAGCCCAAAATCAAAAGGATTTTTCTTTTTTTTCTTCCTGTATAGTAAGTAGAGTTACAGGAGGGGGATTTCTTTGAGTCTGTACGTGGATCTCAATTTTCTAATAATCATGGGGACCAGCAGAAGTTTGGATTGAACTTCTGTACTCAAACAGCTGGTTAGGATATTGCTGCTTGGCTTAAATTAAAATGCAAAAAGATGACCATTTCAAGAAGTGATTGGGCACAGAGTTACAAGGAATTAGAAAAAGTCAGGATTTAGGAGGAGAACAGAGTGGTATGCATTGTTTACAACATATAGTAAAAAGAAAAACAAAGACCGTTAGCGTCACCTCCACAAAAGCACTGTTTTCTCCTTTCCAATAACATAGTCGAAACTGTTACGAAGATATCCTCATAAAGCCCCAAGGCCAAGGTGGACTTGGCTGTGCTAAATTCAGTGCCATGGCAGCCAGTCTGCTTATGATGCTGTGTGAATGGCAAAAAAAAAAAAAAAAAAAGAAAAAGAAAGAAAGAAAAGAAAGCCTGAGAATTTTCTCTTACAAATTCTAATTCTTGTCTGTTTCACGCAGGTGCGTGCTAGCGCGATCGCCCAAGACGCTGATCAGAATTACGACTATGCGAGCAATAGTGTGGTTCTTCATTTGGAGCCAGGAGACGAAGTCTACATCAAATTAGATGGTGGGAAAGCCCACGGAGGAAACAACAACAAATACAGCACATTTTCTGGATTTATTATCTATGCTGACTGATCATGCAAAAACTAAGCTTATTACTCTGAGTTTGGACACTGGATTCGTATGGCTAACGTCAGTGAATCGAGGACCCCAGGGGATGCCAGATGCGGGGCACCTCAGCTGTTTGTATGTGGGGAATTCGAATGCTACCTGACTCACATCTGTGTACTCAGAAACATTATGTAAAAAAAAAAAATATTAAAAGCAAGATAAGCAGATGTTGATCCACTACCGCCAAAGCCAACACTCCTTTATTGTTAGTGTCCATGTGAATGAAGTCCTATATAGATCACAAATTTTTATAGAAAAATCTTAGACACTGAATTATTTCTTCAGTATATATGATACTTTGGTGTACTGTGATCTTGCTGCTTTTACCCATATGTCAGCTTTGGTTCTCGTGAGTTTACCTGCTTATTGTGATACTCGGGGTCCATTCATAGTGTGGGGAAGAATGATTTTTACCCTGCAGGAGGAGGTCTCATTGACATAATGCTGCTTGTCCCCAAAGAAATTCTTTGCCTTGTACTCCTGTTAACTTTAGAGCTAGACCTGGGAATGATTCGACTTTAAGCCTTAACCTGGAATTTTCTGGATTTGAGGGAATTCCCAAGCCTGTGATCATGTTTCACATTCTTTTTCTTAGGAATCTTCTTTCCTCTCTTTTCGGGTGATAGTCTTTAAAAGTAGAGAATGAACTTGTATCATAGGATTACCCTCTAAGTGTGTAACTGTGTAATTACGTATGGTATTTAGAAAATCCCCCTGTGTCCAGTTTGTCAATAGAATGCACTTAGGTTTACTTGGAGAGTCAGAGAAATGTATTCTTTGGTGTTAAATCAGACTGAGGCTTTTGCCTTCTTTGGAACAAAAGATTATTCATAACCCAATGCATATACGTTTAATTTGCACTGGTGCACGCGTCACCAAGGAGACACTAAGTAAGGCCTTCAAATAGTTACTACGAGTCGTGGCCTGAGGTTATTGCAAAATGAACAATTTCACATATAACCAATATGACAATAAAGTGTATATATTTTATACAAATACCTGCTACATATATGTATGTATGTGTACATATATATATGTTAGATGGAATATATATATGGCTTCAGACCGTAGCCACAATGGCTGCATAGCCCCAAAAATTTAATTTAAAGAAATGTACGTGTAGGCACACACACAAACGTGCATAAGTTATTTGACTTATTTTGGATTGAAATATATTTTGGAAGACAAAAATATATGGAGTAGCAAAATAATTTAGACGACTTCTAAGAGTTATCCAGAAAATTAAATTTTATTAGGTTAAAATGCCCCAGAAGTCATGTGTCTGTAAATTAGGTCTGTGGCTTCTTTATTACCGTATGCCAATCAATACTTTCACTGCATTCTGTGGCCGGCTGTTGCTGTTAGGACTGCAGAGATGAAGGAGCTGTCCTTTGCAGTGTTTATGAAATATATGCATTTGAATGAGCAGTGTTTTTCTTTTTTCTCAGGTGGACTGAATGAAGCTGACAGTAAAGTAGATTCTGAGAGTAGTGCAAATCCTTCCTCTCTGGTTAAAGTACACTGCCAAAAGCCATCTCTTTAATCTAAGAAAAAGATTTAAAATGCATGCTGATACATCCTAACTATCAGACAACTTCCACTATTACAATGAAAAATCTGTTCCACTCTCAGGTGCCTTTGAAGACTCTTTGAGAAGTAGATTTCAGAAACAGAGATTGAAAAATCTGCCTGTTTTACTGGAGAAGGACATTTGCATTTTTTCATTTAAAGGAATTAGTTTGTTCTGTCTGGCTCATTCCTCTTGGATACTTTCTGTTCTAATACACAGAAAGCTTGATCATCGTTGATCCACAGAAATATCTTTTATTTAGCCAACCTCAACTTTCCAAAAGAGTTATGCCTGGTGTTCCCATCTGAATGTGCTGTTTGCTTGGTTTAAATGCCTTGGTCTGAGTAACTCTCATGATTTATATGATTAAAAACATGTAAGCCCGTTTATCAAGAATAAGGACTAATTCTATTTGGCCTTTCTAATATGTAAGATAACTCATAAAGGAATTGCAGTGGATTTTATTTCCATTTAACAGTATGTATTTATCAAAAAGGAATTAGCAGTAAGGGTTTGGAGATTTTTTTTTTTTTAGGTACCAAATCATAGTAAAGGATTCAACCAAAAGATTAGTTTATAAACAGCAGAACACATCAACTAAGAGTTTTAAGAAGGCTTTATTTACACAGAACATCAGGGCTGGGTGTCTTTTAAAGAGTTGGCTCTAGAATCAGACTGTCACTTCTAAGAGATCTGACATTTTCTTCAGATAAGTAAGCATTATTTTCTCTGTTCAGGCCCAAGGAAAGACAAATGAAAGGTAAAGGAAATAAAGGGAATATATATAAGGCAAACATTCCTCTTTTTTTTTTTTGCATTCTATATTATTAATTAATTAAATTGTGGCCTTTGTTATTATAAATGTAATGATTCATTAAACTATATTATGTAATATATTTTGACTTTCATGATTGAATTTTTATAATTGAGTACTCTGTT
The DNA here is from genome assembly GCF_002837175.3 of Physeter macrocephalus. Taxonomy (NCBI): domain Eukaryota; kingdom Metazoa; phylum Chordata; class Mammalia; order Artiodactyla; family Physeteridae; genus Physeter; species Physeter macrocephalus. Next base: position 10,773,240 of record NC_041224.1, read on the forward strand.
ATGTGTTCATGTCCCCTTGTACAAATTTTTCAAAACACAACAAAATTTATAGGAGAACTGGATACCAGAAAGCCACAGGCAACAAAACTGATTTATTATCAGTATATATAGATAGGTGAACGGCATATAATTAACCTTCCACAATATTTTTACCATTGTGAATTGGTAATTATATTACAGTATCCTTTGAAAAAAGTCTCACAATTTAACTTCCCTTGCTGCAGAAGCTATTTTGAAGTGCCATATTATTCATTAAGCATTAATTAAAGAACAGCAGGATAATTAGTAGAATCATCAATATTACAAGAAACATTGGATAGCTCCAAAAAGGGGTAATTTAACTAGAAACACTTTAAATTTTCTCATGGAGTGCTGGTGATAGATTAAGAAAACAAAACAAAAGGAAGCAAAACTCCACTAAGGGGACGTAGACTGTAAATCATTGTTTGGATATGGGTCCTTTTGTCTTTATTTTGTTAAGGAAAAACAATAGGGCTTAATTAGGCTCAGTAACTCCCTAAAGGTACAGATGTAATAGCCAGTTTCTGAGAAGGCAAAAGTCTTCTAATTCTCGTAAGAAGGAAATGCTCTGTCAGTCCAATGTAGCTCTGATTAATATCTCACAGTGGGTTTGAAATCACTGTCTGTTGCCTGCAAGCTTTATACTCAAGGTATGAATTCAGAACCACCAGCCTATTTGAAAGTTAGCCATTGCTTGGGGTTCTCTATCAGTATCTTATCAAGTGCAGCCTCAGTTATACCTCTAAACAACATTTTAGGAACAATGTTGGTAAGTATATGAGAATAGCCGTGACCTCCGTATTTCGTCAGCCGATGCTTCGTATGTATGTCATGTGCCATCAGAATTCGATCTTCATAGCCCTCATCCACCAGAAGACGTACCCTGTGAAAAACGTTAACTCATTATATGGCATCCGTCTCACGTTTACAATTTTCATGGTGCTTTAAACTTTTTACTCATAAACCTATTGTGTTGTCATAAAGATACCATCTTCCCGTGCGGCACGTGTCCTGGGAGACCCTTAATAAATATTGTGTGGTGATGATAAAGATATCACCGCGTCCTAGTAGGAACGTGATCCTTATTCCCTGCACACAGAACTTCCTAGCTTGTGATATTTATGACGATGCCTGGCAATCCTGCATTAAAGACAGCTTCTAATAGGATGTGCCGGTTTGAATAAATGGCCACTTTAGCATTTTATTAAATAACTTTATTCTGGATTTGTACCCAGCTCTCCATTCTAAAATGCCTCGCTTAGTCGACCCGTTTTTCAGATTTCATTCTCTCTGTCTCTCCTTTTTCTCCTAGCAAATAAAATCAATGACTGTTTGTGATTAAAATAGGGAAACAGGGCTTTCCTGGTGGCGCAGTGGTTGAGGGTCCGCCTGCCGATGCAGGGGACGCGGGTTCGTGCCCCGCCTGCCGATGCAGGGGACGCGGGTTCGCGCCCCGTCCGGGAAGATCCCACGTGCCGCGGAGCGGCTGGGCCCGTGAGCCGTGGCCGCTGGGCCTGCGCGTCCGGAGCCTGTGCTCCGCAACGGGAGAGGCCACGACAGTGAGAGGCCGGCGTACCGCAAAAAATAAAATAAAATAAAATAAAATAAAAATAGGGAAACAAAAGGAATATTCGTACAAGTAAAACATTCTGAGAGTAAAATCATTTGGTTTGAAAATGAAGGGCATATGATGAGCTTGATAGTTATTTTTTTAAATTAATTTTATTGAAGTATAGTTGGTTTACAATGTTGTGTTAATTTCTGTGGTACAGCAAAGTGACCCCATTATACATATATATATTCTTTTCCATTATGGTTTATTACAGGGTATTGAATATAGTTCCCTGGGCTATATAGTAGGACCTTGTTGTTGATCCATCCTGTATATAGCAGTTTGCATCTACTAACCCCAAACTCCCAGCCCATCCCTCCCCCACGCCCCTCCCCCTTGGCAACCACAAGTCTGTTCTCTATGTCTGTGAGTCTGTTTCCGTTTTGTAGATAGGTTCATTTGTGTCATATTTTAGATTGCTAGTCATTTTTAAAAGGTCAGTTACGGTCCCTCAGCACTAGTCCTTTGGAAGCCGATGGGAATTTTGACTTAGTAGTAGTCTGGGAGCATTGGATTAAATTGGCCAATAAAAATTTACTCTTTCTTCCTTCCATTTCATTAAGATTGCTATAAAGAATGAGCTGTTCCTTTAAATTTATAGTCAGTTGACTACAGAATGGCTTCCTGCCTATTGTCTAAACATCTAATCCTCTTGGCTTTGTTAAGTGCTGTAATCTGTAATGTGAGTCGGTCACCTCCTGACAGCCACCGTCTGTATAGGTCTGGACCCTGGGCAGTGTCTGCCGTGACTTCCATGGGTTCTGATGGCAGGAGATGCAGCTTGGAGACCATGGCTGTTCTCTGGCATTTTCTGTCTTGTCTTGTCGATCCCTAGATTTCCAAATGGATCTAGATGGATGGGCAGCGCCTTCCGCCAAGAGCTAATTATTTGAAAGGTATCTTTTTTGTTTCAATAGCATTTCTTGGCGTTCTAGTGCATGAGTCATATTTAATAACTACTACAGCAAGCAAAATGTGGGCCACTACATCAAAAAACTCGAGCACAGGGCTTCCCTGGTGGTGCAGTGGTTGAGAGTCCGCCTGCCGATGCAGGGGACGCGGTGTCGTGCCCCGGTCCGGGAGGACCCCACGTGCCGCGGAGCGGCTGGGCCCGTGAGCCGTGGCCGCTGAGCCTGCGCGTCCGGAGCCTGTGCTCCGCAACGGGAGAGGCCACACCAGTGAGAGGCCCGCGTACCGCAAAAAACAAAACAAAAACAAAACAAAACAAAAAAAAAACAAAAAAACTTGAGCACAAAGCCTTGCCCTCTGAGAACATACATTTTAAAAGAAATTATACTTAAAGATTAGATCTTACATTTGCAGGCCAAAGGAATGCCAGAAAAGAGCCAAGCTGGGTGTTTTGTCTAGAAATCTGCATTCACATCACACGTACCTCGTGTGTCCTAAGAGTACTTAGAGTGCTATAGCTGTGCCACCATCATTATTTGCTTCTTTCTTTCTTTATTTTTATTGAAGTATAGTTGATGTACAATAGTATACGTTACAGACGTACAGTATAGTGATTCACAAGTTTTAAAGTTTATACTCCATTTATAGTTATTATAAAATATTGGCTATATTCACTATGTTGTACAATATATCCTTGTAGCTTATTTCATACATAATAGTTTATACCTCTTAATCCCCTACCTCTGAATTCCCTATATCCCTACCTACCCCTATATAGGGGTAGGGCATTATCTGCCTCTTTAAAATTTGTATAATGTCCTAAAGTCCTGATCTGAAGTTACTTTTGGAACGAACTCTCTTTAAGGGAATTATTTAAGGCAGTTATATGATCGTTTATGAAAAAAAGAGAAAGATTTGACAGATGCATGCACAGTGCTGAAACTTAGTGTGACAAACGTTGATTGGCAACTGAAAAGGAGTATCACCTTACAGGAAATTTTAGGGTACACTTTCCCCTGTATATTTTCTGAGCATTTCTCAACATTTTTGTCTCTTTTCCTTGTCTGAGAAAAAGAGATATCTTATTACTACAGAGGCACATTTGTGTAAACAAATTCCTGTAAGAGGCCTGTGTCATATCCTGAAGCACAAGGTCACTGAATTGTTCAGTAGTAAGGAAAGATACTCATTTCAAAATGGGAACCCTTAGAACTCATTAAGTCAAGAATCTGGAGACTAGTTATCTCATGAGAAAGAGAATGTTCTGGCTCTAGAAACATAATTATATCCTGACTATTAAGAAAACTGCCTGGTCGGTCACTCCTAAAATAAGAGATCGTCTCACATGCTGCGCCATTGTGTAGAAGAACAGTATTTAGAGAGAGACCGCCAGAAGGAAAGAACCACTACAGATGAGAAGACAAAAAATCACAGTAATTATAGAAATACAAATGAGTTAGTGTTTTGCAAACAAATATTAGAGAGAGACTACAAAGTGTGAAAAGGCAGAGATATAATAAGATTGAGAAATGGAGCATAAGATTGAAAACAGGTGTTAGACACAGAATTTCTGGTGCTGGAAACCAGAGGTAGGCAGAAGCGTGCTTCTCTGTTCTTGCACTTCAAAGCTTTAAGATTACTGAGGCTCAGACAAGGACTGCTGATTAATGATGAAAATCAGGTGCCCAGGAGGTAGGGACAAGGGGATACACACACAACCCAAAAGTCATTTAGTAATTACCGTGAGCTGTACTTGAGTCCAGGGACTTAATGCATGGTTTTAATTTACAAAGATTAAGGATGCATACATACACAGATACATAGATATACACAAACACACATGCACATATATATACTTTATGATGTATTTCCATACATCTAGAATATTTACATTTAGCTCAATGAAAGCTCATATCCCCATAGGCCTCCCTCTGCAGATTCCCTCTTTTATTCCAGGTCTAGGAGTGTCATGGAAAGCACAGGGGTGGAGAAGATACAGCTCACTGCCATAAACGGGCTTAGAGAGACAAAGCAGGTCCTGGGAGCAAACTTGCTATTTCCAAGATGAATTGTAAAACGTGTGTTGAGGGCATTCATCAGGAAATCATGGTTCTGAGGTCATGAAAGATGAGAAAGGTCTACACAGCACCCCATTTTACATTCCAGAGAATATTCACCTCTGAGTATGGTCCAAGCTAGTAGGGCTCTTAGGAAACCTGTTTGCCTGTATTGAGTGGTACTCCTGGGCGAGGAAATTAAAATCATCAAACAAAACCAACCAACCAACCAATAAATCCGTTTATCAAAGAACTGGTTTGAGTAGTAGGAAAAAAAAAAAAAAAAGCCCTAGCGATTCTGGTCAGAACAGTCAAAGCAGTTTGCTCATGTAGAGCTGAGTGTCTCCATATTTATATACAGAACTACTGTAACATCAATCAGCTCTCTCCGATGATATTAAACTTGCAGCCTCTTTTACTGTTAATAAGCTCCTCAAGGAGGTGTGCCAGTACACAGGGACAGTAGAAGGCCTCATGTAAAGATCGACTTCCCGGGGGAAAGACCCTAAGGCTCTCTCAGCTGTGGCCACTGGCTCAAGACCTCCCCCTCAAACCCAGTGTACACGTGTTCACCTCCTGCTACTTGCGCCTCACGGTTTCTGGACATCACTTCTCTGCTCCAGTTTGGCTTTCTCCCATTCCAACCAGCTTTCTACAGTCAGAACCCCGTTGTGCTCCTTGTCATCATGGAGAACTACTTCCACTCAACCTTCCTTTTCCCACTCTGACCAGGAGTTCCATCCTTCTACTTTTTCGCTCACCTTCTCCCACTATCTGTATTCACCCACTTGCTTCAAGCATCCAGGGATTTTCCCCTGCTGTGTTATCCCTGGACATCTCTCCATCTCTCTCTACACTTTCTTCCCTCCAGCTTGGACCTCGTGACCCTCATCTCAACCCCTCCGTGGTCCCCCCAATATCAACCACGTTTTTCAGACAGAATCCCAGCCCTCAAGCTCTCTGTCTCTATCTTCTACTCACAAAACTTCTTTGGTCCTCCTACCAAGACACAAAACATTTTTTAGGAAAGTAATCACCAATAGGCACTCGTGCAGTCATGATCTCTGGCCTCCACTGGGTCTTCCACACAAGAGTATCTCTCTCATTCATTCACCATCCACTCCCTGCCTTTATCCTCCTCTACAAGGCCCCGCCCTGAATCCATTCCTTCCTTCTCAGGAGATGACCATGTCTCCTTCACAGGCACTCTGGAGATCACACGGGACCATCTGTCCTCAGTTTCCTGTTCCTCTCAGAAAAACACTGTCCTGCACTCACTCCATTACCTGCCTCACCTGCTCTCACCTCCATGGAGAAAGTATACTTCCTTTCAACCAACTTCCTATTTGCTGCCCAGATTCCATCTCTTTGTCTCCTAAGGAGCCTTCCTCTATACCTCTTACCTGTCCAGATTTTTTTTTAGGTTAACATTGACTGACCACTTCCATAGTCTACCCCAGACACTCAGCTAAAAACCGCATATTTTATTTCATATAAATTCTATAATAACCCTGTAGATTAGGCACCACTTCCCCGGATTCATTCTCTCTGTCTCCTAACAAAACCTTCCTTTGGTCCTGTCTGGACTTCTAGCTCCAGCCCTCCAGCCCTGCTTCCCTTTACTATCAAGCTTCTTGAAAGAGTAGCCTCTGTCCTCTTCGTCACCTTCTACTCGTTCCTCGAGCCTTTTCTGCCAAGACTGCACTTATTGACTGAAATTAAAACTTCCTGGGCTTCCCTGGTGGCGCAGTGGTTAAGAATCCATCTGCCAATGCAGGGGACACGGGTTCGAGCCCTGGTCCAGGAAGATGTCACATGCCACCAAGCAACTAAGCCCGTGCGCCACAACTACTGAGCCTGCGCTCTAGAGCCCACGAGCCACAACTACTGAAGCCCACGCGCCTAGAGCCTGTGCTCCGCAGCAAGAGAAGCCACCCCAACGAGAAGCCCGCACACCACAACAAAGAGTAGCCCCTGCTCGCCGCAACTAGAGAAAGCCCGCGCGCAGCAAAGAAGACCCAACGCAGCCAAAAATAAAATAAAAAAAAAAAAAAAAACTTCCTGATTGTGAAATCCAATGGATACTTTTCAGTCTTTATCTCACTTGATATCTGCCACCTATTACAAGTGTTCAAGCCCTTCTGCTTTAAGTATTCTTCTCCAACAACTTTCATAACAATGCGTTTCCCTGATATTCTTAACGCTTTGACAGTTTCTCAACCTGTCTCTGGGGGTCTGTTCCTGAGTGGTCACCAGGGCTCTGTCCTCATTCTCTTCTCTGAGTGATCTCATTCATTCCCATGCTTCCATGGGAATGTCACACGCAAGCCAACAACGTCTAGATTTATGTCCAAGTCTCTGTCCTGAGCTTCGCACCCTTATCCCAGGGCCCCACCAGATAGCAACACGATATTCCCAAGATAAAGTCATCCTGTCAATCCCAAATCTATTTCTCCTCCCGCATTCCCTAACTTGGTGCATTCAGTCCTCATATCACCATGTAACCAAGACAAACCAGGTAGCATCCAGCCTTGACTCCGGAAATTTTCCACTTGGATGCAGAGAATGACTTGTACAACTATTTGCTTTCACCCCCAAAATATTGGACAATTCTGAGAGGTTGGATTTTATATAATGTTTGACTTTTAGACATTATACTTATAGCCTGTAAGTTGCAGTCACCTCTTTAGTGAATATTTTTAGTAAAGCATTTCAAAAATGCATTATAGGAGGTTAGGACCTCAGGTGTGGTCAACCTGAGAAAGAAGCAGCTTACTTCGTTAAGAATAAAAAGAGGGAAATGTCTTTTGTTCTTTTATTGTCAGAGCAGAGATCGAGTATTGCCCGTATTTCTTATCAGCTGCCCATCTGCACTGAACTTCTAAGGCTTCGCCAAGCTTTTGCCTACTTAGGCTGATTCATTTTCTCCTCCAAATAATATATAGAGATTTGCCTTCCTGAAACAGCATTGATATATTTTTGTCTGCAAGTCCCTGGTTCTGCCTGCTTACTGTTTTCTGAATCTTTGCTAATACCCACCCAGATAAGAAAATCCAAAAGAGATGGTAAAAGGAAATACCATGAGATATTTCATCATGTTTACCTTTTAATTCTTTTATTATCATTCGGCATGTCAATATCCGGGTTGAATTGATAATGGAAAAGTTCAGTACCAAAGAGATCATATTCCAAGTAACAGCCAAGTTGAGCAAACTCCAGTAGTTCCCTCTTGTCAAGGAGAGTCCTAGAGACAATAAGACAGACATATTGTTAGTCTTAAGAGCATATTTTCCAGGTACTTCCCTGGTGGCCCAGGGGTTAAGACTCCAAGCTTCCAAATGCAGGGACGCCAATTTGATCCCTGGTCGGGGAACTAAGACCCCCACATGCCACGTGGTGTGGCTAAAAACAAACAAAAAAACAAGAGCATATTTTTCACATACACAGATTCAAAGTTTTAAGCACACCATGTACTGGAATGTAGTTGAAATCAAGTAAAAGAACTTTTGAGTTGGCTTTTATGATGTGACTGACTATAAAATAGTTCAATTTGTTACCAGAAATTAGGGAAAATTCCCATCCAAAAGGGAGTTTTCCCATCTCAAGGACTTGGGAACTATAGACATTTTAATTATGCTGCCATCTCCAAAACAATTTTGTAATTCTTTTTCAGAATGGTCTTCAGGATATGCTCCGTATTCCTTTGAAAATCCTTAGTGGGACTGCTGTGAACTGTGGAAACTGTCAGAGGAAATTTGGAATCAGGGCTGGAGAATTAGGTGAGTAAATACTGATCTGGATAAAACAGGGAGCCAAGGTAAGGTAACAGGGCGATTTTCTTGTGAAGATCGTAAAGCTGTTCTAAAATTAATTCCAAAGCATATGTGACTATCATTGCAATTTTTTTTTTAAAAAGGAGGGGCAGTACTCCTACAGATATTTATGTTCTGATGTGTTTATTTTTTAAACGGAATTTATTATTTTATGATAATTTTATGGCTATCTTCTCACTTCAGTAGAGATCATAGTAAAAACATCACTCTTTGTAAGACTATGTAAATGAATGGGAAAAGGAGAGAAATATAGGATGAGCGCAGGCTACAGACAGAAGAGTCGAGTTTGGAACAAGAGTAGATACTCTCAAGAAATTGAGGCTTTTAACAAGTAAAAAGGATGCCTAAAATTAACCCCCAAAATGCCATCGTAGAGATTCAAGCACAGAGAGAAATAGGAAAGAAAGAAAGAAAAAATCCTACCAGGAGGCAATATGGAAAAAATGTGAAGGAAAAAATACACCTCATTAAACATTGTGTGAAGGGAGAGTGAAGGACCTAGAGGAAGGACGTGATTGTTTGGGATCCAAAATGGGCTTGGAGAGGAGTTGCAACGTCAGAAAATCCTTGTCTTATTAGGGTTTTATCCATTCTGATATCCTATTACTTTGGCAATATGCCAGGATGCAAGGATTAAAGCACTATTGTATGTCTATAAATCTGCTTTCTAAGAGGTCAGAAGTGTTTTCAAAGCCTCTCTTCCAAACCCTAGGAGGACCAGTTAAGCCTCTGTGTCCGAGTGTGAGAGGATTCTGCTGTCCTGGGCTGCTGCCGGGAAGTTGCCTCTTGACTTTCACTCTGAGCCGTCATATCGTAGCTGGCTCCTTTTTATTCTCTTCACCAATTTAGCGTAACTTAGAGTTCACCATGTTGTTTTAGGAAGGGAAGCTAAAAAAAATCTTTCCTTTATGCTATAAAATGCACATTAGCTCTGTGCTACCTTCTATTAATACCACTCCTTTTCTATCTTCTTACCATGGAGACCATTTTTGCTTCCAAAATTACGAGGCTAAAAGAATATGTGTTTTACTATAGTAAACATATTCTGTTTTCCCCAAAGACCCATGCTTAAAAATGAAATATACACAATTAAAATAACATAAGGGGGAAGAGATAAGTTTAGTATTTTTTTCCTTTTCTAAAATTTTTTATTATTTTTGTCTGTGTTGGGTCTTCGTTGCTGCGCGCGGGCTTTCTCTAGTTGTGGCGAGCAGGGGCTACTCTTCATTGAGGTGCGCGGGCTTCTCATTGCAGTGGCTTCTCTTTGTTGCAGAGCACGGGCTCTAGGGCGCACGGACTTCAGTAGTTGCAGCATGTAGGCTCAGTAGTTGTGGCTCGTGGGCTCTAGAGCGCGGGCTCAGTAGTTGTGGCGCACGGGGCTTAGTTGCTCCGTGGCATGTGGGATCGTCCCGGACCAGGGCTCGAACCTGTGTCCCCTGCATTGGCAGGTGATTCTTAACCACTGCACTACTAGGGAAGTCCCACTGCTACGTATTTTATCCTCAAAGGACATTTTCCAGAATTACATTGACTTTGTGTGCACATCGTGTTTTTTAATTTTTTTTTTGAAATGTAGTTCCCTCCCCACAGTACCCTCAAAAACTGCACTTGAAAAATGGAAGTTATCCAAAAAAGTAAGAAAGGATTACTTTGTGGAGGTCTTCAGTCAGTAGCTCAAAGCATAACGACATATAATAGACAGGATTTGACCATTACAGTTATTTTGGATATTTCTAATGATATAGTCAGAGGAGGAGAAGGAACTATATTAATTGTGACCATTGCTTACTTTCTTACTAGGAGCCTGATGTTGCTCTAAGCATCTTACAAATATTAAGTGGCATATATTAAGGGTCTTCTATAATGAGGTCCTCTCTCCTGAAGTTCAGACTTACACACCTAATTGCTTGCCATCTCTACTTGGATGTCTAATAGGCAACTCAAGCTTAACATGCCTTGAACTAAACCCCTCAAGTCCTGCCCCAAACCAGCTGCTCCAACTAAGTTGATGGCAACTCCATCCATCCAGTGCTCAGGCCAAAAATCTTGGAGCTTTCTCCTCTTTCTTCCTCTGAATCACTCTACATCTATCCCATCAAGATAGACTTTTGGTTTGACTTTCAAAATAGGACCAGAATCCAAATATGTCACCACCTCCCCTGCCACCCTCCTGGTCCAAAACACCATATTCTCTTGCAGGATCCCTGCAATAGATTCCCAAGTACTCTCCCTACTTCTCTACCTTTGCTCTGTTCCAGTCTATTCCAATACAGCAACCAAAACCTAGCTACACACCTAAGTCAGATCAGGTCTCCCCTCTGCTCACAACCCACCAATGGCTCCCCATTTCCCTCCGAGAAAAAGCCAGGGTCTTACAGTGGCCCACGAGGCCCTGAATGATCTTCCTGGATGTGGCCTTCCAAAAACCTCATCTCAGAGAGGGATGGGGAATGTAGGCATCCAGATCTCCAGATGTCAATTATATATAAATCCTGCCTGTATTGGAAATGTTATCGGAAGAATGGCACCGTAGGCAGAGATCACTTTCTAGAGGAAGATGAACATGTTCAATAAGATTCATCTACCCATGTAAGTTTCAAATGTAATCCCTGGGAATTCTTACCCTGTAGAACAGCACATAGAAAGGAGTGTGTCTTTGAGGGAAATGGTCCCGCTGTAAAACACTCTTAAAGATTTCACAGTCATTTGTAGGCTCAGAAGATTTCAGAAAAGAAGCAATAAAGCTGATATTTTGACCATCAGGAGAATGCAGTTTAAAAAGGAGGCAGACAAATTTGCTGTCATTAAAAAGCCAGGATAAGTATACATATATACACACACACATACATATACATATTTACACATACATATATGTATGTACCTACATATTATTTTTATTAGTGACATTTGATGATGTGACACACCCTAGATAACTGAACATTAGTGTGAAGGCAACTAAGATATGAGTGCACTTAAATTCTCCCTATTGAAGGAGGAAACATAGTATAAAATCCATGGGAAAAAGTAGGTCAATGATCAGGCATACTTTTCAGAAGACAGCCCTGAAAATAAAATGAGTTTGGTATTAGATATTAATGAGGCCGTAGGATGGAGAAGGAGGTGAAGCAAGAAAATAAAACAGTAATCCTCAGGCAATAAAAACGGCCCTATCTCATTTAATCCTTACAAAAACTACATGAGAAAAGTATGATCATCCCCATTTTATAGATGAGGAAACTAAGGCTCAGAAAAGCTTGTAAGTCTCAACTTCCCAAAAGAGGAAGTGGTAAATAAATGCGAATTGCGTTCATCTTCAGAAGCCATGTTCTTAGACCCTGCTGCCCCTTTTGTGATGACAGCATTCACCCGCCTCAGCTGCTCCATTCCTTACGTCAGCACTTACCTATGGAGAAATACACCCCATCACAAAAGCATCTCGCCTTGCACCGTGAATGTCTAACAAGGTGACTTAACTACATTAAACTGACATTCAGCTGGATGACTTCCAGGGGCTGTCAAGGTGCTACTGAAGTTGCATTTATGCATGTGACTTTTTTTTCACTTGGAGAAAGGATTGACCCCAGATGTCAAAATGGTACCAGGGAAAAATGTACTCTGCTTGACGTCTGTCAGAAGAGGATTAAACGGAGGTCCTGCCCCTCAATGATCTCATAGCACTTCTTATAAGAGCGAAGGTGTCAACCGCAGCCAGTTTTCCTCATTCCATATTCTATATCCATGAATAATTATATTCTTTCTTATTCCAGTCTTCCCCAGCCTTTAAGGTGTATATCTTTCACCTCTTGCCCTAAATAGTCAGTGAGGTGACTGTGAGATGCAGAAGGGCTACTGCATTTCACACTGGAGAAAGTCCCTTCTTCCAGGTGAATGAAGTTGATTGCAATGTCATTTGTAAAATATCCTGAGATTTCCCAAGAGGAAGATGAGATGTTTGAATCAAGTATTTGTTCTTGTTATTCATATTATATCATTTCTTCTGTTGCATGTTTGACACTTTTGCTCTTCAACCAGTAAACAGATTCTCTCTGTGTAGGGAACGGGCTTATATTTATGACAAATATATTGCTATTAACTAAGAAAATGGTTCTCTAATGCCATTTGGCTAGCTTCATTTTCACAATATGGTTATCACCTACATACCTGTTTTAAGGCCAGTACTAAAACGCAAGACAGTTGATTCTGTTTTTCAAACCTCTTTATATTCCAAATCTGATCCAAGAGCTGAGGGGTGTAGTTTAATGTCAAAATGCACTCTGAGTGGGAACAAGGAAGTCTGCGTGAAGAGATAATTTAGACAAGGATCTTTGCGCTCTCTGGGAAGCAAGAACTAAGAAGCAGAGGAAAGGATATAACACGTGGTGTAATCAAGATGATGACATGGGCTTCCCTGGTGGCGCAGTGGTTGAGGGTCCGCCTGCCGATGCAGGTGACACGGGTTCGTGCCCCGGTCCGGGAGGA
>NC_041224.1:10786196-10825208 GCF_002837175.3 Physeter macrocephalus
TGCGCGTCCGGAGCCTGTGCTCCACGACGGGAGAGGCCACAACGGTGAGAGGCCCGCGTACCGCAAAAAAAAAAACAAAACAAAACAAAAAAAAAAGATGATGACATTACCTAACGTTTGTCTTGGGTTTTTACAGTTTCAAAATACTCGCAAATACATGATTTCATCTCCTACATTCAAGCGCACCTTCATGAATTAATTCAGCAAACATTTACTGTCTTGTGCTATCACCTACCCCGTGCTAGCCTTTGTGCTGGGAATACTCCTATGGATAAGAAGTTTAAGCTGCTGTCTCAAAGAACTGAAAGTCTAGGGAAGGAGATAGATATTTAAATTAATAATTACAATTAAATGTGTTGAAAGCTTTTTGTAGTACAAATACATACAAAGTCTTATGAAAGAATAATGAAAGAGGTGACTCCTTTGAGTTGAGTCTTGAAGAAAACTATTCAGATGTAGGTTGGTGGGGTTTAAGTGTCCGGTGAGGGATGGATAATCTAGAAGAACACCTATTGAGAGGTAAAAGAGCTTGTCATTTCTAGAAGATAAGGCTGTAATTTATCAGAGCTAAAGTGCATGAGGGGAGACGCATCTATCCATCCATCCACCCACCCACCCACCCATCCATCTAATAAGAAATTGTTGATCATCTACTTACTATGAAGTATGAACTGGGGAAAAAAAGACAAATAATACAGGGTCTCATCCTTCAAGAAGATCAGTGTCTCTTAGGGAAAAGAGACGTGGAAACACATAATGGCTTTTCAGACCTTACCAAGTCTAAGGAAGTACTACTAGGAAATGGGCCGACACAAAGAAGGAGATATCAAACACTGCTTGGCTCATCCAGGAAACGCTTCATAGAGAACAAAATCTCTGATGAGTTGTATATTGAAGAAAGACTCTGCCTAGTAGATCAGAGAATAGGGTATTTCCACCAGACGGACTAGGTTGTGTGAGAAGCATGTAAGAACACTCAGCACAGGTTACTCAAAGTCACAGGCAGTGTGGCTTTAGCCCAGATTCTGCCTATGCACTAGAGAGAGTGGGAGATGAGATGGAGAGATGGGTGGGGACCAGATGACCAAGATGTTTGGATTTTGTACTGAAGGTGACACAGAACCACTGAAGGACCGTAAATCAGGGTGGGGGAATGTAATCAGATTTGTGTTTGCAAAGATCCAAATGATGGCAGTTTGGAGGCTAGATTAGGGAGCAAAGCTAAGAGAGTGGTTCCTGTTTGGAGACAATTACAGTAGTTCAGGTGACAATGAGGACCTGAATTAAGTGAACAACAGAGGAATAGATCAGAGGGGCTGTATTTGGAGATCTTAGTGCAGTAGACAGGTTTGAACATGCGGGGCTGCAGAGGGGAGGGGACTTTAGACTAACATCTGGGCGAATAATACTGTCATTGACCAGAATAGGGCAAGAAGGAAGAGTAAGCGGTGGACACGGTCCCCACAGTGACAGAAGTGTAGAAGGAGAATCAAGGGCCTGCCACGGGCAGTTCATTAGATGTTGGCATCATTGAATGCTACCACGAGCATGGAAAGGGCAGGTTCTGAAACTCATAATGAACTGGTGAAATACTGATGCTGCCTATTAACATGATTGCAGAAATGAAGAAACTAAAGCTTGGGTCTTTTAAGTGATCAAGAACCCAGGAATTCCAGGAACTCCTAGGCTAGTGCACTTTCCATTATACTGTGCAGTGGCTTTGTTGGAATTCATCAGCTACTCCAGTCTGTGAATTCCAGGGCCTGGAGGATAAAAGCACTGTGAGTGTCGCTGTATTTTGAGACTGGACTAGCTCAGGGCCTGACACATACAGAAGCACAGAATATCTTCAGTGCCAAAGCTTATGAACTTGACCAAGTAATTAAAAAAAATTTTTTTAACTTAAAAATACGATAATAAGGAGATGCTTATATATAACTGATTTATTTAAAACAATGTTTAATTTCAGTGACTGATTATTATAAAAATTGTTTACCACAAAAGAACTCCAAAAAAATCCTGTCTCCCTCTTCACTGAATTTCTTAATTTAAAACCAGGGAGATCAGCTCAGTGCTTTGTGACCACCTAGAGGGGTGGGATAGGGAGGGTGGGAGGGAGGGAGACGCAAGAGGGAGGAGATATGGGGACATATGTATATGTATAGCTGATTCACTTTGTTGTAAAGCAGAAACTAACACGCCATTGTAAAGCAATTATACTCCAATAAAGATGTTTAAAAATAAATAAATAAATAAATAATTTTAAATAAATAAATAAATAAAACCAGTGAGTATTTGTACAGATAGTGTCATGCAGAATTCTTTATAATTTTATGAGAGTTCTTCAACAACTACTTAAAAGAATTATTAAACTCACCTAGAATTGTTGATATAGCAACCTAAAATAACTTTTAAAATAGCTGTAATACAATGTTTAAAAGAAATTAATATATAAATTACTATAACCTAATAAATTCAATGTTAATATAATTTTAAGACACTAGTCACGTATATTTCTATACTATTAACGGCAGTTGCAACTTACCTACAAAATCTGAAAAATTCTTAATTGATGAATTTCAATTAATTTATTTTTTAATGTCAAAAATAGAAACTGAATAGAATGAAGTAAGTTTTTAATGTACAGCCTAAATATCATCTATGGCTAGAAAGTATAATTTATTACTTCAATTAAATATTTACCAGGAACTCTGGTTTCACACAAACTCAAAACCATCAACTCAGATGGTGCATTCACATTAATATACTAGTTTATTCCCATATATGTAGGTATTTTAAAGATTCTTTTGTCCTTTTTAGAGGATTCTTTTGTGATAAAGCATTACTTTTATGGAACAGTCTTTTCAACTGTAGAGGGTAACCGGGAATGAAAAGCAATAGAAAAATAATTCAGATTGCAATGTATTTATTCTACATATTCCTCATTATCTATATTTGAACAGGCATCTTCCTCCCACGTGATTCAGTTCTCTTCTTGGGTCTTTATCGTACAGAGATGTTTAATGATGTCATAGGAGGGAGTGACGTCACATTTTCAATATTATGACATAAGTGTAGGCTTGAGGAAAAGGAACAGATGGCTGCAAGAGAAAAAAACTCTTGTTTAAATGACACCAAAACCAGAAGTTGGCTCTGAATTGCGAAATGTAATTAAAACCTCATTTTAAAATGGATTTCACAGTTTATCCACCCTAGGAAGAGCTTTTTACCATATGAACTTTCCAGCTACCACAGCGCGCAAAAGAGGTTGCGTTTTTCATGTAAGCGATACACAGTTCAAGGAATGATGGTATTGGGGAGAGTGAAGATAAATCTCAGAGACATGGCAAGCCTGTTTGTTATAATGTCACATTTCATGGGAATGGTGTCAGAGTCATGAAAAATGTCTTTAGAAGAAAAAAATTACTTGTGGAAGCTTTTGGTGGGTATAATGTATCAGAGAGAATACAGCACTAGTGTCTTCGTTTGCTCTTGACATTGGGCTGATTCGCCCAAGTGTCTTTGTTAAAGAGTGAGATTTAGGATACTCAACACATACCCATCACCAGCATAACTTAATTGCATTTTATTTGGCACTTTTAGGTATATTAAGTAGTTGTGCTCCATTTCAGTTTGTCTAGTATTTGCCTGGATTTGCTATTTCTTTTAAAATAAGTTTTTCAATGAAAGGAAAACCATGATAAATGATAATCGGGGAAATTTGCCTAACACATTAAGGGTTAAAAAATAATTTTTCTTAATGCCTTTTGACAGATGAGCAAAAGACTGGAGGCTTAAATGACTTGCTGACGGTCACTTAGCAAGTAAGTGCTGGTGTCAGAAATAGAATCAGACTCTGTGACCCCAGCACTCCCTCTTTCTCCATTGTCCCAGGCAGACATAGAATAGGCACTGCATTCATGAAAGAATAGCTGTGGCCAATGTCACCACACGACATTACACTGAAATGTGTTCAAGGTTTGTGTTTCTTTGTCACTGAGTGCTCTCTACAAACCGATGTAGACTTAAAAAAAAATTTTTTTTATCGGAGTATAATTGATTTACAATGTTGTGTTAGTTTCTGCTGTACAGCAAAGTCAATCAATTATACATATACATATATCCACTCGTTTTTAGATTCTTTTCCCATATAGGTCATTATAGAGCATTGAGTAGTTCCCTGTGCTATACAGTAGGTCCTTATTAGTTATCTATTTTATATATAGTAGTGTGTATATGTCTATCCCAATCTCTCAGTTTATCCCCCTCCCCCTCCCCCCATAACCACAAGTTTGTTTTTCACATTACAAACCGATGTAGACTTAAAAAAAAATTTTTTTTATCGGAGTATAATTGATTTACAATGTTGTGTTAGTTTCTGCTGTACAGCAAAGTCAATCAATTATACATATACATATATCCACTCGTTTTTAGATTCTTTTCCCATATAGGTCATTATAGAGCATTGAGTAGTTCCCTGTGCTATACAGTAGGTCCTTATTAGTTATCAGCAGAAACTAACACGCCATTGTAAAGCAATTATACTCCAATAAAGATGTTTAAAAATAAATAAATAAATAAATAATTTTAAATAAATAAATAAATAAAACCAGTGAGTATTTGTACAGATAGTGTCATGCAGAATTCTTTATAATTTTATGAGAGTTCTTCAACAACTACTTAAAAGAATTATTAAACTCACCTAGAATTGTTGATATAGCAACCTAAAATAACTTTTAAAATAGCTGTAATACAATGTTTAAAAGAAATTAATATATAAATTACTATAACCTAATAAATTCAATGTTAATATAATTTTAAGACACTAGTCACGTATATTTCTATACTATTAACGGCAGTTGCAACTTACCTACAAAATCTGAAAAATTCTTAATTGATGAATTTCAATTAATTTATTTTTTAATGTCAAAAATAGAAACTGAATAGAATGAAGTAAGTTTTTAATGTACAGCCTAAATATCATCTATGGCTAGAAAGTATAATTTATTACTTCAATTAAATATTTACCAGGAACTCTGGTTTCACACAAACTCAAAACCATCAACTCAGATGGTGCATTCACATTAATATACTAGTTTATTCCCATATATGTAGGTATTTTAAAGATTCTTTTGTCCTTTTTAGAGGATTCTTTTGTGATAAAGCATTACTTTTATGGAACAGTCTTTTCAACTGTAGAGGGTAACCGGGAATGAAAAGCAATAGAAAAATAATTCAGATTGCAATGTATTTATTCTACATATTCCTCATTATCTATATTTGAACAGGCATCTTCCTCCCACGTGATTCAGTTCTCTTCTTGGGTCTTTATCGTACAGAGATGTTTAATGATGTCATAGGAGGGAGTGACGTCACATTTTCAATATTATGACATAAGTGTAGGCTTGAGGAAAAGGAACAGATGGCTGCAAGAGAAAAAAACTCTTGTTTAAATGACACCAAAACCAGAAGTTGGCTCTGAATTGCGAAATGTAATTAAAACCTCATTTTAAAATGGATTTCACAGTTTATCCACCCTAGGAAGAGCTTTTTACCATATGAACTTTCCAGCTACCACAGCGCGCAAAAGAGGTTGCGTTTTTCATGTAAGCGATACACAGTTCAAGGAATGATGGTATTGGGGAGAGTGAAGATAAATCTCAGAGACATGGCAAGCCTGTTTGTTATAATGTCACATTTCATGGGAATGGTGTCAGAGTCATGAAAAATGTCTTTAGAAGAAAAAAATTACTTGTGGAAGCTTTTGGTGGGTATAATGTATCAGAGAGAATACAGCACTAGTGTCTTCGTTTGCTCTTGACATTGGGCTGATTCGCCCAAGTGTCTTTGTTAAAGAGTGAGATTTAGGATACTCAACACATACCCATCACCAGCATAACTTAATTGCATTTTATTTGGCACTTTTAGGTATATTAAGTAGTTGTGCTCCATTTCAGTTTGTCTAGTATTTGCCTGGATTTGCTATTTCTTTTAAAATAAGTTTTTCAATGAAAGGAAAACCATGATAAATGATAATCGGGGAAATTTGCCTAACACATTAAGGGTTAAAAAATAATTTTTCTTAATGCCTTTTGACAGATGAGCAAAAGACTGGAGGCTTAAATGACTTGCTGACGGTCACTTAGCAAGTAAGTGCTGGTGTCAGAAATAGAATCAGACTCTGTGACCCCAGCACTCCCTCTTTCTCCATTGTCCCAGGCAGACATAGAATAGGCACTGCATTCATGAAAGAATAGCTGTGGCCAATGTCACCACACGACATTACACTGAAATGTGTTCAAGGTTTGTGTTTCTTTGTCACTGAGTGCTCTCTACAAACCGATGTAGACTTAAAAAAAAATTTTTTTTATCGGAGTATAATTGATTTACAAAGTTGTGTTAGTTTCTGCTGTACAGCAAAGTGAATCAATTATACATATACATATATCCACTCGTTTTTAGATTCTTTTCCCATATAGGTCATTATAGAGCATTGAGTAGTTCCCTGTGCTATACAGTAGGTCCTTATTAGTTATCTATTTTATATATAGTAGTGTGTATATGTCTATCCCAATCTCTCAGTTTATCCCCCTCCCCCTCCCCCCATAACCACAAGTTTGTTTTTCACATTTGTGACTATTTCTGTTTTGTAAATAAGTTCATTTGTACCATTTTTTTAGATTCCACATATAAGTGATATCATATGGTATTTGTCTTTCTCTGTCTGACTTACTTCACTCAGTATGACAGTCTCTAGGTCCATCCATGTTGCTACAAATGGCATTATTTCATTCTTTCTATGGCTGAGTAATATTCCATTGTATATATGTACCACATCTTCTTTATCCATTCTTCTGTCGATGGGCATTTAGGTTGCTTCCGTGTCCTGGCAATTGTGAATAGTGCTGCAGTGAACATTGGGGTGCATGTATCTTTTCGAATTATGATTTTCTGTGAATATATGCCCAAAAGTGGGATTGCTGGATCATATGGTAGTTCTATTGTTAGTTTTTTAAGGAATGTCCATACTGTTCTGCATAATGGTTGTATCAATTTCCATTCCCACCAACAGTGCAAGAGGGTTCCCTTTTCTCCACACCCTCTCCAGCACTTAATTGTTTGTAGATTTTTTGATGATGGCCATTCTGACTGGTGTGAGGTGATACCTCATTGTAGCTTTGATTTGCATTTCTCTAATGATTAGTGATGTTGAGCATCTTTTCATGTGCCTCTTGGCCACCCGTATGTCTTCTTTGAGGAAATGTCTGTTTAGATCTTTCGCCCATTTTTTGATCGGGTTTTTTTGATATTTGACTGGGTTGTTTTTTTGATATTGATCATGAGCTGTGTGTATATTTTGTAAATTAATCCCTTGTCATTTGCAAATATTTTCTCCCATTCTGTGGGTTGCAGTGTAGATTTTTATGTAAAATTTAGCTACAGTCTTACCTAATTCTATACCAGTAGCCATGATTGTATGTTTAAAAACATCTAGTTTTTCTTATATTTTCCTGTCTCATGCCATACGGGTAACAGAAGAAATGTCAGTGGATATTGGGAAATGAGAAAAGGGCAGTGTTATTAGTAAATATTCTCTCTTAACAATTCTCATGTGCTTATCAGGCCCCTACTTTGTTGCCTGAATTAATGTCTTTAATTTCTCACTCCGTAGTTGGATCTGAGCTGACATGACTAAGTAAGTTGTCTTTACTATATATAACATGTACAAAGCATATACTCTACAAGGCATACTCATTCCTCTCACCACATACTGTGCATTTTGCACATAATGCATATGCACACACACAATCCTAACAATAAACTGTTAAGAAATACAGCACTGTATGCAAAGGATTCTAAGTGTTATAAACCATTTCATGTGCAAAACATTCCAATTTTTCTTTTTTTTTTTAAAGTACTTCCATGCTATTTAAATATGTAAAAATATTTTGGTCAGTTTTAAGTTTGCCAAACTTTTGCCTGGAATTGTTTTTGGATGGTTTCACATTAATTCACTAGTATTCACAGGAATTAAAACTGTACAGTTCAAAGGATACCAGATGATTGTTTTTTGGTGCCTTTACAAAGACACCCTTAAGGTTAAGTCACCATAATTATAATGAAGTAATCATGTTGAAGGCGGAAAATGGGTCTTGTTCCGTGCTACCTCCTAGTGTCAGGTATATGGTAATTAGGCACTTAACAAATATTTATTGAATGAATGAATAAATGAAGTGATTTTCCACTCACTTACTTTATCTAATTAAGAGCATGAAAAAAAATGTATCTAAATTGTGTCCTTTAAGGAGGTGGGCCTGAATAATCAGGGGTAAAGAGCCCATCCACTGCAATCTGCCTTCTCCTCTTTCAGAAACCCTTGGGTCAAATTCTTCTACCTTCCACAGGGAGAAATTTTCAAAGAGGGAGATGTGCTATGTTCCTGCACTTAATTATCATTGTGCCTCTAATCAAACTCTAGGCCCTGGATTTCCATTAAAGCCCTTTGGTTTGTTAAATGGATAAGTAGAAGAAAGATTGAGGCATAGCACCTGTCTTTGGCCGTCCCAGTGGCTCCGAGTTTGATCAGTAAATAGTTAGTACCCAAATACCTTCCAGCCATGTTGCTCTACCCAACTTTCCTTGGTGACGACAGAATTTTGCTGTCATAAAGATACCGACAGCTACTCTATAGTACATTGCAGAGAAAATTCCTTGGAGGCGGATGGCAAAAAGACTCTCCATGGGTTATCTTCTTCAATCCCATATACCCTGTATCAAACCAGGGGCAGAGGCAGTGCTGTGATTATATGCCACCTGGAAACGTGGCTAGAGTTTTAACAGGTAGTCAAGTTTTAATACGTGATTAAAAGGCATAAAACCTTTGTGGATTAAAAGCCCAAACAGGAACACATAAGTGCTGGTGTTATTCTTTGACAAATGTTGACTTCGGGCGTCTATAACTGTCAAGGGCAGCCCCCTACAATGTTCCCTAGGGTTACATCCACTGCAGTCCACAGGCCCTTCCACAGGCCTGTATTTCTTAAAGAGAACAGATGGTTAGGGGAGGGGCCCAGACACAGAAGCAGATTTATCTTGTCAGGCTGTTCTCTCCAGGCAAATGACCTGAAGCAGGTCACAAGTGGTCACATGACAACAGTGTGGTTCAGAGGTGTCCTAAGGTGCTGGCCATTCGTTAACTCTTCCCTCTCAGGGTCTCAACTGCTTCTTTTGGATAGGCATATAGCAGTTCTGTTGCTATTGTTTTATGTGTGTGTGCATGTATTTTAAGGTAAAATGCCTTATTATGAATGCTAGTGAAGATTTATATATCTTTAAAAATATTTAATTGTTGGTACTTCCCTGGTGGCGCAGTGGATAAAACTCCATGCTCCCAATTCAGGGAGCCTGGGTTCAATCCCTGGTCAGGAAACCAGACCCCACGTAACGCCACAACTGAGAGTTCACATGCCACAACTAAGGAGCCCGCGTGCTGCAACTAAGGAGCCCTGGAGGCGCAACTAAGGAGCCCACCTGCCACAACTAAGACCCGGTGCAACCAAATAATTAAATTTTTTTTTAAAAAAGATTAGAAAAACTTTTAAAAAATTTAATTGCATCAATGGATTGTGGACACCTGGAGATATTTTATTTTATATTCTCAAATGATAGAAATCCTACCTTTAGGGGGATGAACGAACAGTTTTACAGGTAGTCAAGGCTAAGCGGCAGTCCGGCTAGAAAGCCCAGTGTCCTAAAAAGAGTTGCAGGGCAGAGCCAGCATCTTACCTTGCTACCCACAGTTACAGCAGCCTGTGGGTTCCAAACCTTCTCTTTCGAGCCTAAAAATTCCTGTTGTTTTCCTGGAGGCCTTGTTTTCAGGATGCTCTTCTTTTTGTGTGTTGTATGTGCATTTTGTTGCATGAAATACATGTTCTTTTGTGATTTGTACCCATCATAGAAGCTGAAGTCCTTGCCCTTTCAGTACAGGTCAGATTGTGTGTGCAGCCCAGCAGACCTCAGAGAGTCTGTGAAAGGCTGACCTAGTCAAACGCCAGCCTGACAACTGTCTTGCTGGGAACACTCACATCAAAAAGCTAAAATTGCCTTCCTCTGCCTACCTGAATTTTTTTTTTCTGTTACTTTATTTGGTTTGTTTTTCCAAATGCACTCCTTTTTCTAAGGCCATTTTCCCTAGTTGCCTGTCCTCTGAAATGTTCATACTTCTAGGTGTGGTATTTCAGGCCTGGAACCCTGAATAATCCATAATATAGGGACCGAATGGGTGGCTGTTCTAGAATTGGTCTCAGGATTTTCTAGGATGCTCTGAGTTTGTCTGATGTCAGTTCAAGCTCTCCATTCCATCCTGGGCCATTTTAAAAGGAGGCATTGAAATGGCAGCCAATGAATCTCAGATACTGTAGCTTTATTGTTTAAAAGAAAATACATATACATATGTGTATATACACTTTATGTACCTATACATGTTGTTTGATTTTATGAGCAAGGAGTAAACATATATATATATATATGTATATCTATACACACACACACGTAGAGTTTGATTTTATGAACAAGGAAGTCCTACTGTTGTAGAAGTTAACGTTTATTTCACAATTTTCAATGAAAGGTTATGTTCTATTAATGCCAGGCCTCATTTTCTCACTTACCTACATGTCTAAGTATAAACAAATAGTGTTAGAAAGATTCTTCTTTAAGAATTAGTATGAGCCAGTTCAAGCAGTAGGGCAGGCTAAACGTTCACAGGATACCTTGCCAACTTAGCACATGTAAAATAATGAATAAAATGAAAGGGGACAAAATATCATATTTTTAAATGCCTGGCTAAGCTGGTAGGAAAGTAAAGGACTTGTTCAGGGGGCAGAAACAAAAGAGAGAGCAGAGAAAATAAGGAGTAAGGGGTGTCCTAGAGCAGCCATTTGCCTGTTTTTCTTTTCTTTTATTGAGGTATAACTGATGTACAATATTATGTAAGTTTCTGCTATACAACACAGTGATTCACAATTTTTAAAGCTTACATTCCATTTTTAGTTA
Source organism: Physeter macrocephalus (assembly GCF_002837175.3). Lineage (NCBI taxonomy): Eukaryota > Metazoa > Chordata > Mammalia > Artiodactyla > Physeteridae > Physeter > Physeter macrocephalus. The sequence goes on from NC_041224.1 coordinate 10,797,249, forward strand.
TTATAAAATATTGACTATATTCCCTGTGTTGTACAATATATCCTTGTGGCTTATTTATTTTATACATAGTAGTTTGTACTTCTTAATCCCCTTCTGCTATCTTGCCCCTCCCCCCCCTCACTGGTAACCACTAGTTTGTTCTCTATATCTGTGAGTATGTTTCCTCTTTTGTTATATTCACTAGTTTGTTGTATTTTTTAGGTTCCACATATAAGTGATGTCATACAGTATTTGTCTTTCTCTGTCTATTTCATTAGCATAATACCCTCCAAATCTATCCATGTTGTTGCAAATGGCAAAATTTCATTCTTTTTTATGGTTGAGTAGTATTCCATTGTTTATAGACATCACATCTTCTTTATCCATTTATCTGTTGATGGGCACTTAGGTTGCTTCCGTATCTTGGCAATTATAAATGATGCTGCTGTGAACATTGTGGTGCATGTATCTTTTTGAATCAGTGTTTTTGGCTTTTTTGGATATATATCTGGGAGTGAAATTGCTGGGTCATATACTAGTTCTATTTTTAGTTTTTTGAGAAACCTCCGTACTGTTTTCCACATGACTGAACCAACTTACACTCCCACCAACAGTGTACAAGGGATCCCTTTTCTCCACATGCTCACCAACATTTGTTATTTGTGTTCTTTTTGACAGTGGCCATTCTGACAGGTGTGAGGTGATATCTCATTGTGGTTTTAATTTGCATTTTCCTGATGATTAACGATACTGAGCATCTTTTCATGACCATCTGTATGTCTTCTTTGGAAAAATGTCTATTCAGGTCTTCTGCCCATTTTGTAATTGGGTTGTTTGTTTTTTTGATGCCTGGGGGGTTTTAAAGGATGAAGTGAGAAAGAACTGGGGCTGAATAGAAATAAATCAGAGACATAGTCTCTGCCAGCACATGAAGGGAGTACTCCTCTCACCCCAAAACAACACCCATGTGGGTGGACTCAGTGCAAATCTCGCCCGCAGAAGGAGTCTTTGGAGATTATATGTCTTCCTCAGTCTTGTCTTCTGGTGGAGGGGAGGCAGTTGGGGAAAAAGTCTTCCATGAGAATCTATAACCACAAACCTGCACTTACTGAGTTTAGGGGCCAGAATTCATAGCACCTGTGTGGTTCTAAAACCCTCAAATGCTTAAACAGTCACAAAAAGATAAATATGGTACGATTCCACTTGTATGAGGTACCTATAGTCACATTCGTAGAGACAGACAATCGAATGGCGGTTGCCGTGGGCCAGGGGTCGGGGGATGGGGAGTTGATGTTCAATGGCTATAGAGTTTCAGTTGTGCAAATGAAGAGAGTTCTAGATATCAGTTGCCCAACAATGTGAATGTACTGAACACAGCCAAACTTGACACTTCAAAATGGTTAAGATGGTAAATTTTATGTTATGTGTATTTTACTACAGTAAAAATTGCCGTTTAATTTTTAAAAATTTAAAGTAGTCTCAGGTTGGTAATGCTCCCTGACTGCCTATAAGAAACAAACATAGCAAACAAACAAAAGGCCAGGAAAAAACCCTCCAACCCAGGATTTGTAATAATTTCCAAGGAATCTAAGATCACAGTAATATTTTACAAGGAAATAATGAATGAGGGCCAGAAGAACCAACAAACTATACACTCAGAATAAAAAGACAGTGGGAATTAGATTTATTAAGTACAAGGTTAACATTGTATGCTTAATTTTTTTTTAAAGATGAAGCTGAAAGCATGTTGAAGGAAAAAGAAATTATCAAAATTAACCAAGGAGATTTGAAAAGTAACCAAATAGAACTTACAGAAGAAAAAATAAAAACTATAGTTCTTAATATTATAAAACAAATTGATAGACTAAGCAGCAGATTGATTCCACTGGAGAGAGAAGGAGTAAATAGGAAGATGGAACTGAAGAAATTACAGCTCAAAGATGCAAATGCATGGAAGTATGAAGTGCAGGTATTAAGATCCTACCTGTATCAACTTATACTTTACAATGTAAATAATGTGGAAATATGGATGAAGCAATATTTGAAGAGACAATGGCTGAGGTTTTCCAGAAACAATGAAAAATACCCTTCTACTGAGGAATTCCAAGCATACAAAATAAAAAAGAAATTCACACTGAGATAGATCATAGGGAAAATACAGAATACCAGAGACAAAGATGCTAAAAGTCATCAGAAAAAAAAAGACAGGTTACTTCAGAGGGAGCACAATTACTCTGAGTTGATATAGCAGCAATAATACATGTCAGATAAAAATGGAAAGGGCTTGGAAAGAATAACTTTTTTTTTTTTTTTGTGGTACGCGGGCCTCTCACTGCTGTGGCCCCTCCCGTTGCGGAGCACAGGCTCCGGACGCGCAGGCTCAGCGGCCATGGCACACAGGCCCAGCTGCTCCACGGCACGTGGGATCTTCCCAGACCAGGGCATGAACCCGTATCCCCTGCATCGGCAGGCGGACTCTCAACCACTGCGCCACCAGGGAAGCCCAAGAATAACTTTTAAATAGAATTATCTATTCTAATTCACTATTATAAATTATCTATTATATTAAATGATCTCTTATGAGTGAAGGAATAAATGCATTTGCAGACACATGAAATCTAAGCATTTATTACCAAAACAGACCCTCAGTAAAGGAACTTCAAATGATGTACCTCAGGAAATAAGTAAGAATTTAAGGATAAAGATCTGAGATGTGAGAGGAAATGATAAGCAAAGAAAAAAAGCAAAAAAGTTAATCTAAATCTACATGAACCACGTTTTTTAATAAAATAATGTCTTATCACTGGGATTAAAAAAAATCAAGTAGGGAATTCCCTGGTGGTCCAGTGGTTAGGACTCCGTGCTTTCACTGCCAAGGGTCTGGGTTCGGTCCCCGGTCGGGGAACTAGGATCCCACAAGCTGTGCGGTGTGGCAAAAAAAAAAAAAAAAAAAATCAGGTAGACCCCACATCCTGGAAAATATAGCGTATGGCTTAGATGGTGAGTAACTGAGGTTTCTAAAGTTCTTGTATTACTAGGAAAGAAAGTAAAAATGTTTACTATATTTTAAAATGTTTAAATTTGATGTGTTAAATATACATGTTAAATTTTCTACTATAACTACTAATAGGATATAAATCAAACACATACCTTCCAAAGAAGTAAAGAGGAAAAAGAGAATATGGAGGTGAAAAAAAAACGAATAAAAAGAAATCAAGAAATTTTAACGATAACTATGACAAAAAAATGAAATAAGCATATCAGTAAACATAGCCAATGCAAATAAACTGAATTTAGCATATAAAAAAAGAGAATGACTGGGTAAAACTCCAAACCCAGCCATATGCTTTTTATACGACACATGTAAATTATAAAGACAAACACAAAAAGATTGGTACAGTCACATTAACATCAGATAAAACAGCTTTTAAAACACTAGTACTGGGCTTCCCTGCTGGCTCAGTGGTTAAGAGTCCTGCCAATGCAGGGGACACGGGTTCGAGCCCTGGTCCGGGAAGCTCCCACATGCCGCGGAGCAACTAAGGCCGTGCGCCACAGCTACTGAGCCTGCATTCTAGAGCCCACGAGCCACAACTACTGAGCCCGTGTGCCACAACTACTGAAGCCCATGTGCCTAGAGTCAGTGCTCTGCAAGAAGAGAAGCCACCGCAATGAGAAGCCCGCGCACCTCAACGAAGAGTAACCCCCGCTCACCTCAACTAGAGAAAGCTCACGTGCAGCAATGAAGACCCAACACAGCCAAAAATAAATAGAATAAATAAATTTCTTAAAAAAATAAAAATAAAAAAATAAAACACTAGTACTTACATTGCGAGATAAAGCAGCTCCATATATGTTGATATAAGTTTCGATTCATCAGGAAGATATAATAATTTGTATGCATGTGATAACATAGCTTCAAAATATATGAAGCGAAAACTGAAATATGTACATTCAGAAACTAAAAGTCCACCATGAGAGATTTTAACATACTTCTCATAGTAACCAATAGATCAAGCAGTCAAAAAATCAGTAGAAATATAGAATATTTGACACCATGATTAACAACTGTAGTCTAAGGGGTATATAGAGAGGATTTATCTAATAACAGAAGAATGCAATGTTTTCAAGAACTTAATAAATATTTTTAAATTTTTAAAATATATATTATCTATACTCTTGTATGCCTGATATACTTCACACTGTTTAAAAAGAATAAAAATTCATCCTTATTGATTAAAGGTGCTACATATATTCCATATCATACAAAAGTATATTATCAAATACATTATTCTAAATTCAAATGAAGCTACCCAAGATCGCATAGCAAATGGTAGAAGCAAGATTTAAAAGCACATGTCTCTGGGTCCAAAGATTCTATTCTTCACACTGCGATGCACTACCTCTATGACCAGTATCCAGAAACATCCCTCTGTTTTATCAGTACAACCAGAAGATTCCTGAAGATAGCCAAGTATTGATCTCAATAGCAACCCAGCTGCCAGGACAACTGCCTTTACCTTGATGTCCCTCAGGTTCCCCGTTAACACTGGCTTCTCTGTTCTGCCACAATTATAATGTTTTATTTTTTTTCTGCACAGGGTTTTACAGTATTTTTATTAAGATGAAGCATTTTACCAATACGTTCTGTAGGAGCATTAGTTTATTAAATAGCAGACTGTCAGATCTGATGATCAGGATTTATCAGTCTGCTAATATGACTGTATTCCACTTTGCAAGATAGAATTAATTGTAACGTATTATTAGTCTCATCGGTACTGTGTTAATTCTTTCGTCAATTCAGTGTAAAGGCCGATGTCTAGCCTTTGCAGCATTGTTAGGCTTCTTCATACAAATAACTGCAGCCAATGTCTGTTTATATAGTCAAGTTATTTTGCTGAGCCCTACAGGTATAATACAATATGAGGGCGTTGAGTGGTGGACCTCAGAAAGACATATCCATGTTTCAACCCTCTGAATCTCTGAAAGTGACCCTATTTGGAAAAAGGGTCTGCAGGCATAGTTACGTTAAGGATCTTGAGATGAGATCATTCTGGATGATCTGGGTGTGCACTAACTCTAATGACAAATGTCCTCATAAGAAGCAAAAGAGGAGACACAGACAAGCAGGAGGAGGCCATGTGAAGACAGCAGAAATTGAAGTTAGGCTACAAGCCAAGGAAAGCCTGGAACAACCAGACACTAGAAGAGGCAAGGAATGCTCCTCCTGTAGATCCTTGGAGGAAGCGCAGCCCTACCAACACCTTGATTCCAGACTTCTGGCCTCCAGAGCTGTCAGAGAATGCATTTCTATTGTTTGAGGCCTCCCAGTTTCTTTCTTTTTTTTCTTTTTTTTCTTCTTTTGGGGTATGCGGGCCTCCCTCTGCCGTGGAGGCCATGTGAAGACAGCAGAAATTGAAGTTAGGCTACAAGCCAAGGAAAGCCTGGAACAACCAGACACTAGAAGAGGCAAGGAATGCTCCTCCTGTAGATCCTTGGAGGAAGCGCAGCCCTGCCAACACCTTGATTCCAGACTTCTGGCCTCCAGAGCTGTCAGAGAATTCATTTCTATTGTTTGAGGCCTCCCAGTTTCTTTCTTTTTTTTCTTTTGGGGTATGCGGGCCTCCCTCTGCCGTGGCCTCTCCCCTTGCGGAGCACAGGCTCCGGACGCGCAGGCGCAGCGGCCACGGCTCACGGGCCCAGCCGCTCCGCGGCACGTGGGATCTTCCCGGACCGGGGCGCGAACCCGGTTCCCCTGCATCGGCAGGCGGACTCTCAACCACTGCGCCACCAGGGAAGTCCCCTCCCAGTTTCTTATAATTTGTTACAGAAGCCATAGGAAACTAAGACATAATACCGCCAAACAAATAATATACATATTACTATTAGCCGTGCATTTTCCAAAATTAAGATGATTCAAACCACCAGTCACAACAACACACCTCAACATTTCTATGTGTGTGTTTATTCTCAGGGTGAAAGCCATTCAATTCCCCTTCCCTTTATATTTGCAGATAAATGTATCACTCTAAACTATTGGCAAATACTGAACATGTGGAATTGGCACCAACTGTGACATCCTACCCTGAGACAAAGTGGTGACACCAACTGTGAAGCACTATGAAGGATTAAGTAAATTAAAAGAAATGCCTTCTGCAAAATACCTAGGATACTGACACAGGGTAGGGACACAAAAATGGCATTGGTGATTTTTATTAACGTCTATGGTAAAACTTTATAAATACTCTCTTCCAAGTAGTTAGTAGTTTTTTTCTAGTGCTTTATTGATCTGATGATTTTATTTATTTGATCATTCATGAATCTTGTGACGGTTCGCACTAATTGGTAGATGGTCCTCTTACCTGTCAAGGTGTGACATAACTGTTTTGGAGATGTCCGCTCCAGCTTCTTGCAGAACTCGGATAATCTGAAATGGTGCACTTGGATTCCTTCCCGGGTGAATAATAACAGGACAGCCAAGCTGAGTCTGAGCGTGAGCTGTTGCCTGCAGAACCTTTCTTTCACTCTCAGTCAGAGGCCAGGAGCAACCAATTTCCCCAATAACGCCACACTTGATACTGGTTCCATCAGCTCCGTGGAGAATTTCATTAACAAGGACATCAGTAAGCTAAGGAAGAGAATGAAAATGGATAGACTGGATTTTATCAACATAGAGTCACCACAGTATGTGAATGAATTAGTCATTCAGTCACTCATTCTTTTAAAAGTGTATCCAACATTCATTCAGTTAGTATTGGTCAATGAGAAAGGCATTTTACTGACCAAATCTCAAATTCAACAAGTTACTGTACAAGAATTTGAAAAAGAATCGATAAATGTATATGTATAACTGAATCACTTGGCTGTACACCTGAAACTAACACAATATTGTTAATCAACTCTACTCCAATATAAAATAAAATTTTTTTTTAAAATCAAAAAACCAACTTACTCTAAATCAAAGAGTCCGCAGTAACTTACTGTGATTATTTACCACGAAATTCATGGCTTTAGGAGGCTGCAGGGGGAAAAGTGACTTAATGAGAGTACATTCATTGTACATTCGTTCACTGAGATAAAAATCTGTATTTTAACCTAAGGGGCATCCAGAATGTAAAAAGACTGCCTCTGAATCTATGTCAACTGTAGCAAGTAATTCTTTAATTTTCTCTTATTCATTCTGTCCTTTATCCTATACAGCAAAGCAAATTCACAGCACACAATACTAAGATGGCATTTGCGGGCTCATATTTATATTGAGTGGTTAGAAGAATGTGTAATCCCTGATATCAGGATAGTCTTCAAATAATATAAATGTATAAAAAGGGAAAGGCCTGACTGGAAAAAAAATACAGATAAAATTTTGAAATATTAAGTATTTTAAAGATTAACTGACTCTGCAAAGACTGCAGCTGACATTCTATGCCTATGAAACAGGCAATGGAAGATACATATAAATATATACATGTATGTGTAAACACACATCTAAATGTATATTACATGTATATATACAAGGAGAACACACACACACATACAAAAAAGCTTTGCAGGCTCAGCGGCCATGGCCCACGGGCCCAGCCGCTCCGCGGCACGTGGGATCCTCCCGGACCGGGGCGCGAACCCGCGTCCCCTGCATCGGCAGGCGGACGCTCAACCACTGCGCCACCAGGCAAGCCCCTTATCCTTTCTTTTTGTCCCTGAAAGATTTGCTTTTTCTTCTGCCCATTCTTGCTTAAGATCATATTATGACAAAAACAGGAAAATGGATTTTCTTCTACCCCTCCTGGTTTGTAAAAGGAGAAGGAAACATATTCGCAACTGTGCCAAGTCTCTGCCTGCCAGGTTTCACCCGACAGTGAATTTTTATTGCTGGTTATTATAAAATCCAGAAAGAAAATTGAGGTTGCATAACTGAAGCTTCTAATGGAAAACTGAGATTTACACACAGACTGTGCCACCGCTACTGCACACCATGATATACAAGAATCTAAGTATTAACCCATTGGGTTTTCCGGTGACCAGTGCATTAAGATCTCCTTCCTGGATGCTTTTTCTTTATGAAATGAAATGTTCCTAATTTAGGTCCCATTGACAGATGCCTTTGCTAGCTAGCAAATTTCTACAGCATGCCTCTGAGCCAGTGACATTTCCAAATGTAGATGACACGTAGGGATAATCCACGGTCTGAAGTTCTGATGATTCTGAATTTACATGCAAATATTGTCCAAGAAATTAGGGCTTTTTACCTGCTCCAATGACATGGCTCTGGTCTCTGAAGAGTGCGTTGCATCCACATAAAACCCAGCTCCGGATATGATGTGGACGCCAGTCTCTTCTGCAAGCCGCTTCAAGGTCTGCACATCTCGGCTGATCCCAGTGGTTGTATTTTCCACCAAAGCTCCTCCACCTTTGGCTTTAAAATCCAACAGTTCTTCCTTGATGGCTTCCGTCTCCTGATTCAACTGCAGATTCTCTCTATGGGAATAAGGGTTTTTCTGGATCCAAAATAAATTTTTCATTGTAATAGGTTCGTTGGAGATCACTTCATGGCACGGAGGAGGTGGGTAGTAAGAGCAGTCAAAAGACATAGTCAAATGTTCGTGGGTCAGGGTGCGGCCCAGTTTGCTTGGTTCCACAAGGCCCAGAACAGTTTGGACTTTCCCACTTGAGGAAGACATTTCTGATGGGACCAGGAGATGCTCTAAAAAGAGTGTTTTCTGGAAAAAAGAAAACTGTAATCAGAAAATGTAACACACACATAAATTCTGTCCATAGGGGATGTGAGGCTGTGAACGTATACCAGTATAAGAGAGAGAATCAATGAGACTAGAGATACGATCTCACTTATCATCCTGCCAAAGTCAAGGTCTGCTGCTTGTAAATTGCTGAAGTTCACTGCAGCTCTAAGTGACATGCATGGCGTTAAATGTCCCCCAACCACTTCCACTGGGACTCCTCTGCCTGATTTAATCCCAAACTCATCTACTGGAAGTATTTCTTGATATTCAGTTCACATTTTTCTTTTGCTTAATTTTACCTCATTAGTCATAGCTATGCTGCCTTGGGTAATTCAAAAATAATCTCCATTTAAAAAAAAACCTCTTCATAATCAATAACGTGTCTCAAAAGCAGCCATGTATCAGAACTGTTTCATTTGTCATTTTTCAGCTAAATTAAATATACTGAAGCTACTGATCATTCCATGACTCATTCACTATCCACGTGAACAAATTTCTGTTGGAGGTCCACCATGTAGAAATTGGATATATAAAGAGAAATGCGACAAGATCTCTGACTATGATGATTTCACACATTATTCCCCAAAAAACAGCCGGAGGGAGTACATCTAGGTTTAATAATGAAAAAACAAAAACAAACCTCTCCATTCTAGATGTTTTGTTTTGCCTAGGGCACACCTCAGAAATACACTTCAAAAATACTGAATAGCAAAAATTCTTAGGTGTAATGAGCGACTGTGAGTTACTGAAACTGAAGTCTGTTGTCTCTAAAAAGAGCAAATACCTCTCTGTTTCTCCTCTGTTTACTTTCATTTGTGACACAAGTTAAGTGTGCACCAAGTTTCTATCAGTGACAGCAAGGACCCAATTCCAATGCTTTCCATTTCCTAAATGAAGGGATTTCGCTTGGGAAGAAAAAAGATGATCCTGAAAGTGGTGAAGGGACATAGTCAAGGGCAAAACCACAGCCAGAGACAGTGTCCCACTGGAGCACCAACCAGACACACCCAGACGGACGGTGGAAAACCATCTGCCCGGAACTGAGTAAAAACAGTGTCTTTCGAAGCTCTCACATTGTTCCTTTTTTTTTTTTCTCCTCTCCCCTCTTTTTAATTGTGGTAAGATATATATAGCATACAATTTGCCATTTTAACAATTTTTAAATGTACAATTCAGTGGCATTAATTACATTCACAATGTTATGCAACCATCACCAGTATCTGTTTCCAAAACTTTTTTCATCACTCCAGACAGAAACTCTGTAAACATTAAGCAATGATTCTCCATTCTCTCTTTCCCCGAGGCTCTGGTAACTACCAATTTACTTTCTGTCCCTATGAATTTACCTCTTTTAGATAGTTCATTAAATATTTGTTCTTTCACACTGTTCCTTTAAAAGACATTCTGAAACCATTTTCCCCCTTTGATGGGGGAGGCACATCCCTTTGATGGTCTTCTGTGACTTTCTGATAATCAGTTTTCCCATCTGTAAATTAGAACAACAATGCACATTTCATAGGCTGCCATAAGAATTAAATTACATAGCACAGGTAAGAAGACCTGTAAAAGTGTCTGGCACCCAGCACACATCTTCAAGAAAATAGTAGCTTTGTTATGCTGGTTCTGGAAACTATTATATATGTCCTGGGTTATTTCTTTCTAGAGGAAGTGGTTGATTAGAGAAGCAATGGGTATAGGACAAGTTTGTAATGGGTGTAGTGCATACATAAGACAAGGTGAAAATAAATCAAGGGTGGAGAAAGAGGAGTAGTGAGTTATGGGGCCACTTTACATCAAGCCGCTACAATTATCTGGAATGCAGGTGTTTGATATATACTAGCGTGCAATGCATAAATGATTGATTTGGACTGTTTGACCGAGAACTTTAGGACTTGTGGCTAGCATGGCCATTAATTTTTGTTGGAGAGTGCTCGTCTGCAAGCCAGGCTTCCAAAAGCTAAATATTTCATGTGGCGGCCATAGCGGAAGAAGATCGTATCTATTTAGAGAATCACTCTGCAGCTGCCAGTCACTGCAGACGGCAATATTTTCCATTGATGATGTCTAGGAACTCACTGTTCGATGCCTTATTCCTTGTTACTGTAGTTAGTTCCTTCAGTTGATGAAATCAAAGTACCATTAATAATAGACTCAATATCCCATATGTGTTGATTTGTTCTTTCCCTCCTTCTGGTTGATGGTCTCACCGATGTGTTCCTGGAGAATCACCAGGGGCCAGAAACTTGGATAAACTGACAAAACACTTATCATTTTTACTAGAAAAGCGCCACACTGCATATTTAATTGATATAGATTTGAAAGAGCAATGTTGGTAAGTTTCAAGCTCACAAGCAGCGAGTCTTCGTGAAAAAAACATCACCTAGGAAATGTCATCTCCTCTGGGAAATTCCTCTAACACTCAGGCACAGCTAGTTGGTGCTTTCCGTGATCATATACAATGTAACCCACACTTAAAAGATAAAAGATTAAAGAACAAACTATAGCCAACACCACTCTATGCTAGAATGTATCTTTTAGCGGATTAAAATATGCAGGTAGATTTCCTAGTTCCTCTGTAGTGAGGGAGCCCTTTTGAGTCTATATTCACCCTGTTCACCCTGGAACTTGTTCTCTTCTCAGCCGGCAGGCAAGGGGCTATTAATGGCCCTCCTCCATAGAGAGAGTGCACAGAATACAGAGGACAGTAAGTGGGCAGTAAAAGCTGCAGTGCACAGCTGTGCAAGCAGGAGTGACCCCCCCCACCCGCCCCGCCCCATGCAAAAAGGAGGCTTCAGGCATTTTACAGAGCATCCGTGGCAAGCTTCCACACTGTATACACCTGCACAGAAGGTAGTGGGAAAAGGGTTAGGCAGAGCTATAAACACATCGGCCACAAGCTTTGTTGTACTTCAGGTATGAAATCTGAGCAGTCAGAGAGACTGAGGACAATCTACAATTACTATGATAGCCTGATCAGAGGAAACAACTCTTCCAATTCCAATGGGTATAGAATTTAAAAAAAAAAAAAAAAAAGAACACAGAAATTTAAAGAAAAAAAAAAAAGGAACAGAATCAGAGAACAGCACTACTATACCACTGAGCTGGAAACCAGGCACAATATGTAGGATTGGTCTTTTTTGAAACATATGCATAAATGAACTTTTATAAAATGTATAGCAAATTGGCTAAACTACTGGAGTTGGGTGGTGAGTAGGTAGTTTGGGAGAAATTTTAGTTTCATTTCACTGAAATTGTGCCACAGCTATTTCACCCTCGCCGCCATTACTCTTAAGATTTTTTCTGTCTACCTAGGGTGGAGATCCATTTCAATTATATTTCATAGTTCAGAGAGTAGGACTTCTGGACCTCTGAATATTTTACATATGAATGTATGGAATTTCTTTAACAGCAATATACTGTCCAATTGCATAGACATAAGCCCTCTTCCTGCCCCTGCATCTGCTGCACCAGGTCCTAGACCAGATTGGAGATACACAATTTATAATTTTAGAAGCAATGGTGAAATTGGCAAGTTGATGTTTGATGAATTGATTTTCAGTTCACTTGTTCAACAACTGTGTAAGTTCTAAGCTCTGTAATAAATCCCTTGGTCCATTTCACTTATAGTTGTTTCCTTTCCCTAATCAAACCCTAACGGATTAAAGAATGGGAAAGCATTTCAGAGTTTTATGCAGGAGAAGATATGATCTGAAAAACCTGGCAACTGTGTGGAGAATGGACAGAAGCGGGGCCAGTGTGCCTACAGAGACCAGCAGGGTGTTGCTAGAATCTGGACAAAATCCAGTGGTGGCTTAGTCTGAGCTTGATGCCAGTGGAGATGGTGAGACAGCAGAAGCAGAAAGAAGTACAACAGATGGAAGTTTCTCACTGGCCTTGCTGGTGCTATAAAAGTAGTATCCCCCAAATAAATGGGCTCCTTAGAAAAAAGTGCCGTCTCATGGAAATGTGTGGGCACTTCTATTTTTTTATGGGTTACATCATACAGAGCAGCAGTACTCCATAAACGCTGCACTTAAAGCTGACATTTGATTTGTGACTAAAATATTTTAGACACCGCATAATACTTTTGGAAGCTTGTTTGAATACTTCCGTCATGTGCAGGTTCAAGCCTTTGACATGCCTTCTCTCCAACAGCATCGGTCCGGTGGCTGAACAAGAGTGACACGAGGAATTTCTCCTCACACACGTCCCCACGTGTCCACTTGCCCAGATATTTATGGCTAAGTGGCTCTACTGCGTGGAGATTTATAACTTTTCATATTAAACACTGTCCAAAGATCAATAGCCATGTCTGAATAAAGAGAAAGAAATCCAGCCACCTCAGTACACAGAACAATAAGGGGACCCAGCAAGCTCTTCAAACTGTGACATAAATAAAACAAAAGTACTCAGAGATACAGATGAGCAACTTGTTTCTGGAATTCAGAGGAAAATGGTGGGTTTCATCCCCAAGTTTTTTGCTCTGTTTTCTATTTGACTAAGGAAGTAAGAGAGACAAACTCGGGATATTTCCAAATCTCAAACAACAAATATGAAGATGGTGGCAGAGATGTACACAGGAAGTGACATTCCTAGAAAAATGCGGTCACAGGCAGGTGTGCTTGGGAAAGAGGCCCCCCTCCTCTGGCTCAGCTCAGCTCTTCCCCATCCTGTGCTCCTGGATGAGAACGGTTCATCTAAACCGCTAGGCCAAGTCATTCAAGTGATCATTAAACTCAGAAATTACATCAGGCTCTTGACTGAAGGGATGGAGCTTGTGACTTCGTTGACTCTTTAATTTAGTCAAACATGTGCTAAGTAGTCAACCTTTCAAGTCAAACACACTGTAACTTTGGTAAATTGTACTGCTGGCTTCTTGAATCCGTTACCTGTTTAGTCAACAAACGGTAAATATTTTCTCCTCGGTAAAAGAAAGGGAGAGAGGAAGGATGTGGGTGTAGGGGAGAAAGAGAGGGGAAAAACCAATATTTCTTTCTATGGAGGTCAAAATACAATATTGCTTACTACTTATCGTAGTAACATAAGTAATAGTTGTTCAATGTTGGCAAAATGCTGCTGTATGTAGAACTGAACGGACCTTCGTGTTTTTCTTCATTTGAAAAGCTAAGATCTTAGCTCATCTTAGCCCTTCTTATTCTCAGAAGAAGGTTCCATACTCAGTGCTTTGAGGATGTTTGATGAAACTTTTTGATTTTGCTAACATACAGTCCTGGAAGAGAAACATACACCAAGTTACTGGATACAATAATTAAAACTTCTTTTTCTTCATAAAGAACTCTCTGAGGTGAAGTTAGTTCTCAGCTTATTATAGAGGGCGTTTTTGTTTTTTTTTTTTCTTCCATGGATTCCTAGCAATAGGTTGTCTCCTGGAAACAACAATATTTTGAGCAAATTGCACAGCTGGTCCTTAACTGTATTTAGTCATTAAGAATCTTAAATTTTGTGCTAATTTTAATTCTTGGCAAATCAAATTAATGTCTTATCCACAAAATATCTATATTCGTCACACAGTTTCATGCGGGAGGCTATTCTTGAGGTGGCCTGGTTTAGCTGGAAGAATGGTCCGGTCAGAGTCAAAGCTCTTGGCTCTTCCTCTAAACAGCTGTGTGACTTTGGGCAAATAACTTAATACTCTGAAGCTGTTTTCCCATCTGTGAAATGAAGGGGTTGACCAGATGACTTCTGGATGACATCCATGCTTCTGTGATAGCCTTTAACTTGAAATGGATATTACTGACTTTCTAGAAATCATTATCAATGAAGGTTGTACTTTAAGAACAGTTTTTAAAATGTGTATTTTATATGCATACATACATACACATACATATAATAAGAGAGACAGAATGAATTTCATTCATTAAATATCAATTTCATTTATTAACTATGAATAAAGGCTGTACTTTAAGAATGTTTTTTAAAATGTATATTTTAGGGAGTTCCCTGGTGGTCCAGAGGTTAGGACTTGGCGCTTTCACTGCCGTGGGCCCGGGTTCAGTCCCTGGTCAGGGAAGTAAGATCCCGCAAACCACGCAGACAAAAAAAAAAAAAAAAAAATGTACATTTTATATACATGTGAATACTTATGTACATGGAGAGAGAGACAGAGAGAGAGAATGAATGAATGAATGAATGAATTTCAGTTTCAGCTACTTCTAAGCTAAAAGAGAACTGTCCAAGAGGCTAGGAGGGGCGGATGGTTTGAAAGAACCCTGAACTTGAAGTTCTGGCTCCACTGTTTCCTACCTGTGTAATTGTGGAAAATTTTTAAAGCTTACAGTGAGTTGAGTTGATTTCCTGACTTGAAAACTACAGTAGATCTGCCTGATCTACTGCTTTAGATTTGAAACAAAAAGCAAATAAGGTGGTACCTAAAAGCATTACCTAAATTATAAAGCCCCAGACAAATGTCCTGAATTATTATTATTTGCCAAACTTTGAACTCTTTTCCAAATATTTGCTGAGTATCCTTAGGCAAATGAACCTAAACTTGTTCTCTAAAAAAAAAACTAACAATAAGGGGTTGGAGTTGATGAATCAAACTGAGGCTCTAATTTGCTCAGAAAGGAATTCCTTCACTTGAGGCCCATGATTTTCAGAAGTAGACTGACTGTTTCAATTGACATCACAACTCACTGGGCTTTTGGAAATGATCCACTGAAGTGATTACAGCTACAGGAGGTCCTCATCCACGGAGAATTGGTACTGGAAATGCCTTTTTAAATGGAGGGACTTCAAACAGTGTATTAGCTGGTCTGCATAGCTGGCTTTCAGTGAACTGTGCTTTCCAATATGCCTGTCCTGGGGCAGCCTCTTTCCAGACTGAGCTAGCCTGTGACTGGCTTTGACCAATAGAATGTGCCAGTAGTGATGCTGTGTCAGCTGGGGACCCACATTTTTGGAAGTAGCTTCCGCTTTTGTGCTTTGGGGAACCTTGAGCTGCAATGTGAGAAGTCTGGCTACCCTCTCCTGTGGAGAAGGAGGGACCCCAGGACTACATGGATAGTGGGAGAGGCTCCTGAGTCACCCCACTGAGCTCAGCCGTGCGGCCGTCCCTGGGAAGGTACCAGACGAGTAAGTCATCTTGAAAATTTGAACCCAGCCGAGATCCCACAGGACTGCAGGCCCAGCTACAGCTAAGCTAGCAGGGTCTGGCCAACCCACAGGATTATGATTATGGGAGACAATGAAGTGGCTGTTATCTGAGACCTGTGGTTTGGGGAGATGGTTTGGTTTGTTACACAGCAATAGGTAAGCAAAATGTACAGAGACCAAAGCTGAATAAGTCATATTTAAAGACTTGATTAAAATTTCAAATTAGAAAAATAAAATATTATAAAATAAGTCATAATTATCAGTATGCCGTAACTGTTGGAACCAAAAATTAATTGAATGTTGGATTTTCAAAAGTTAATTGAATGTGTAATTTTTCTGAGGAAATTAGGTGATATGACATCCTTTACTTGACTTTTGCACCCCAGTGTGATGAAAAAGGTTATTTTTGCCAAAATATTTCTGAAGACTTTATCATTTTCTTTTTTACCAAGGTCCTCTATTAACCAGTTTTATGCTGCGTATTCTCTTTTGAAGCACTAATCCTGATACTATCCCTGTTAATTTCTCCTCTTGGGTTGTTAAAGGTCTAATTCTGTCACATCCTTATTTTGGGTTTGTATGTATTATGGCGTTTCTCCACTATCACTTTTCTCAATCATGACAAACTGCATCTTTTTTTTTTTAATTTTCAATTTTACTTTGCAGTCTATTTGCATCATATCCCTTGATATTGCTGACTATTTACAGCAGTCAGCAGAGTTGAAGAAAAAGATACTCAGGTGCTAATAGGCAGGAACAGAACTTAGGATTAAGGAAACAGGAATGCTTAAACGGGAACTAGTTTCTGAATGGTCAGTTCATTAGTGCATAGATTTGGTTTATCTAAACCTCTTAATGGTGGGGACAGGCACTCATAGTGAGTATATCATAGAGTGAAATTTAAAAGTATATCCCAGCAAATGTCACATTGTACTGAATTGATCTATTAAGGGATTTGTCTCCATTTGACTAGGTGCTCTGTGTGTATGTGTGTGTGTGTGTCTGTGTGTGTGTGTGTGTGTGTGTGTGTGTGTGTGTGTGTGTATAGGAGGGGAAAGGGGGAAATCTCTCTTTTATCTCCTACACTTACATAGTATCTAGCATTTGGTTTGCACCTGTGAAACTGGACTGAACTAAATAGAGTCATTTGTTTATGCCCTAATGAGTGAAAGAGCAAAAAGTTTCATCCTAAAATGAATAAAGGAAAATTTACTATAACTCTATCATTCCAACAAGATTAAAATCCCCCCCTTTTTTGTTTAAGTTTGCAAGTGGAAAGGGCACATAATATGTACAACTATACTCCAAATCCCAATGGATTATCCCACAAATAATTACTTTTTCTTTTAGATACAAACAAATGTGACAGTCTAGTTTAAATTATGCCTTCTTCGTGAGAAATGAAGACAGAAGTGGCTACATACATAAAATTCTCAAGCCTGCAAACCAAACCTCCAGCATGATGTATTTTTTAAAAATAATTGCCAGTGGATACAACATAATAGAAAACTGTCCAAATTTCAAAAGCTGTCCAAATATCAAATGAGATACTTACTTGGAATTGCTGCTGCCAGATAAGCTCCAAAACATGGTGGCAGAGAGGGGAGCTTTATTTCAATTTTGTGTGAACAATGGTTAATAATAAAAGTACTTAAAATGTATACCACATGTAAGGAACTTAACTTACACTTGAAACACAACTAACCATTTGGAATTTGTCATAGATAGAAATCTAGCTTCACATTAAAAAAAAAAAAAAAGCCTTCCATTCTAAATGGCAACTGAGTCCTAAAAGTTAGCAGAAGTGGGCACACTTTTGGGGATCCAGTAGAAAGTATGAGTTGGGAGATGGTTAAAACACAGATGGCTCATTCACTGTCTGGCTTGTGAGAGATGAGTAATAGCATAGTGAACATGGTGACATATGGCGCTCCTATACGTAACCCTAGCAAAGTGCCAACATGCCCAACTTTTCTGAAAAGCAGTTTAGCAATTTGTAGCTAGAGTTTTAAAATGTTATAGTGCTGCTGGGGGTCTGTCTTCAGGAAATATTTAGATACCTGTAAAAAATATTTATGCCCAAAGTTTTCTTTTGGGCGTTATTTAGAATAGTGACCAAAATATCCAATAATATAGGAATGTTTCCCTCTATGATGGAACATTATGCAAACATTCAAGTTATAGTTTCAAAAAATATTTAGGGATAGAAGAAAATGCTCTCATAACATGTGAAAGAAAATACAAAACTGTACATCTATGGTGAATGTGTATGGCTACATATGAGTAGAACTTAAAATGTATTGTGTATCTTGGGCAATAGACAGTAAAGAGAGATGATTTTTCCTTCATTACAATTTAATGTTATGTTCCAGTTTTTTAATGTATATCTGTTTCATTTATATCATTAAAAGGGAGTAAAATGAGAAAAGGTCCATCTCACCAGTGTAAACCTATACTATTGTATGCCTATACTATTGTCACCTGTAAAATAATAGAGTATAGATTTTGGTGTATTTATTTATTTTTATTGAAGTCTAGCTGATTTACAGTGTTGTATTAGTTCCTGGTGTACAGCAAAGTGATTCAGTTATACATATATATGTATATTCTTTTTCATATTTTTCCATTATGGTTTATTACAGGATACTGAATATAGTTCGCGGTGCTATACAGTAGGACCTTGTGGTTTATCCATTCTATATATACTAGTTTGCATCTGCTGATCCTAAAGTCCCAGTCCAACCCTCCCCCTTTCCCCCTCCCTCTTGGCAACCACAAGTCTCTATGTCTGTGAGTCTGTTTGTTTTGTAGGTAAGTTCATTTGTGTCATACTATAGATTCCACGTATAAGTGATATCATATGGCATTTGTCTTTCTCTGTCTGATTTACTTCCCGTAGTATGATAATCTCTAGGGCCATCCATGTTGCTGCAAATGGCATTATTTCGTAGAATATAGATTTTGAATCCTCAGCTAAGACACACAAAGATTTATTAACTCAAGAGCTATTTCAGATTCTTCTTTATTATCACAGAATTGCTAATTGCCAGTCAAGCCTGAGATTTGATATTATTGTTCATGTGCAAATACGTCCAATCAAATTACGTGCCGTTGCAGTGGCTATGGTTCGCTTTGATTACATTCACGCTCTTTGACCGAGCCCTTCATGGACTGAACTTGACTCTTGTTGAAGTCCTGGAGCCCACCGAGAATTTTGGAAAAGCTTCAGCAGCCCGAATAAATGTTATCACAGTCAAGCCACTCAAGGACCACAATCCCACTATGGAATACACTCCTGTGTGTGGTTAGGGATGCAGATGGAGGGGGTGTAGTCAATGAGTCCTTTCATAGGAAATGTCAGAAATTTTGAAGTATGGGTCATCATTTATTTATAAGTGAAAAAGAGGGATCAAACGATATAAATTTTAAGTAAAGATAAACCATATAAGGACAAAACCATAAAATAATCTTTTTTCAAGGAAGGTTAACAGCCTTTGACAGGTTAGCAGAAAAACAAAAAGATGAAATAAACATAGTTATCTATCCACTGGGTCCCCCTCCAACTTGTTCTCCATAGACTAGGGATCCTGATAAAACATAGATTTGATCA
This sequence comes from Physeter macrocephalus, assembly GCF_002837175.3. Lineage (NCBI taxonomy): Eukaryota > Metazoa > Chordata > Mammalia > Artiodactyla > Physeteridae > Physeter > Physeter macrocephalus. The sequence goes on from NC_041224.1 coordinate 10,816,689, forward strand.
TTTCTGTCCCTCCTTCAAAATCCCCTAGAAGTTTCCCATTGCCCTTGGGATACAGTCCAAAATACTTGGCATAAGCTATAAAGCGTGGCATGATCTGGTTCCTTCTCCAGTCATTTCACTCCACTCTACCCTTTCTCCCTGACCCCTCTCCTCCCTGGCCTTTCAGTTACTCAAAAATGCCAGACTCTTCAATTCATGATCTTCCTACGGACTCTAAAGTTTGTGTTGTTTTCTCCCCCACTGATTTTGTGGCTAAATTCTCAACTCGGTGTCATTTCCTTAGAAGCTTTCTCTATTTTCAAGCTTGTGCGGTCCTGAGGGCACCTGAGACCTGGTCCTAAGTACATTCTCCTTGCCCGCCCCTCCCCCCTTGTCAAAATACACTTCAGGTACCTTCTCCCATAGCCCATCCGCCTCTCTGCAGAAACCTCCACAAATTAACCCTTTCACATCCAGCTTCTCCATCCTTTGAAACAAAGCCAGTTATCATAGATTCCATAAATATTTCTTGAGCATCCCTTAAGTGTAAGATCCTGTGCTTGGCAGGTAGAGCCTATGGGAGATACTCAACATGCTTGCACCTGTCTCAAGGTCTCTGAGTGTGTTTCTGCCTCTTTTTTTCTGAGCTAACAAATCCCACCTACTCCCAGTCTGCCTCCTCAAGCCTTTTCCTATCCTGGCTAACTTGTACTAGGCCTTCAGGATGAGGCTTTGGCATCATTTCTTTCTTTCTTTCTTTCTTTTTTTTTTTTTTAAAGGACCTTGAAATGCTGAAAATGACAGCCTTTTTTTTCCTAAGTATTTTTTAAAATTTTTAATTTATTTTCGGCTGCCTCGGGTCTTAGTTGCGGCATGCGGGACCTTTGTTGAGGCATGCGGGATCTTTCGTGGCAGCGCACGGGCTTCTCTCTAGTCGTGGCAGGCAGGTGTTCTCTTCTCTAGCTGTGGCGCGCGGGCTCCAGGGCACGTGGGCTCTGTAGTTTGCGGCACACGGGCTCTACTTGAGGCGCACGAGCTCAGTAGTTGTGGCGCGCGGGCTTAGTTGCCCCGCGGCGTGTGGGACCTTCGTTCCCTGACCAGGGGTCGAACCTGCGTCCCCTGCATTCGAAGGAGGATTCTGTACCACTGGACCGCCGGGGAAGTCCCTTGGCATCATTTCTAACTGGAAGATTTTCATGATGTTCCTCCGTGTTGCTCAAGCATTCTGGATAAGACGCCCACTCTAGGTGCTCTCATAGCTCCGAGTTTACCCTTGAAACTCACATCGTGTGTTAATGTCTGTCCATCAGACTTTGAGCTCCTTGAGGGCAGAGCCCGTGTCCTGGCTCTCAGTCCTCAGCCCCTGGCACAGAGCAGTACTTAATTAAGAGCTATATGCTTGCTTCTTTTAATCCAGCCCTATTCCACGAAGGATTTGAGGTAACTTACACCAAAGACACATAAAGAAAACAAATATTAAAGCCGAAGCAAGGAAATTATAAACGGAAGTAGAATCAGGACCAGAAAAGAACAGGTTCATGGTTGTTAGAAAAGGGCTAAAAAAATTTTTCCTGGAATATTTATTAATATGCATCTAACAATAAATAATTCTAAGATCATAGCATGTCCCATTTATGGCACATCACGTTATTTCCCTAAATCAAAACCACGAAAACTTATTTAAAAGCATGGAAAACTGTTTTCCCAAAAGTTTTGGGGTTATGGATTTTGAGGCCATGTTTGTTTTTTCAACTTTCCTGTATCTTTGCACTCTAAACGCTCAGAAGATAGTAAACGTGCCATTGTAGCTTATCCTTCTGCACCCAATACACCAACAGCCTTTTTTTTTCTAAGTATTTTTTAAAATTTTAAATTTATTTTTGGCTGCCTCGGGTCTTAGTTGTGGCATGCGGGACCTTTGTTGAGGCATGCGGGATCTTTCGTGGCGGCGCACGGGCTTCTCTCTAGTCGTGGCAGGCAGGTGTTCTCTTCTCTAGCTGTGGCGCGCGGGCTCCAGGGCACATGGGCTCTGTAGTTTGCGGCACACGGGCGCTACTTGAGGCGCACGAGCTCAGTAGTTGTGGTCTCTAGTCGTGGCAGGCAGGTGTTCTCTTCTCTAGCTGTGGCGCGCGGGCTCCAGGGCACATGGGCTCTGTAGTTTGCGGCACACGGGCGCTACTTGAGGCGCACGAGCTCAGTAGTTGTGGCGTACTCAGTACTGCACCAACAGTACTACATGGGAATACATATGCTCTTTTTTAAAAGAAACTTTCCCTTGCGAAATAAGAGCAAGACTCTTGAGCATATAGAAACAATGTCAAGTGACTTCATCTTCAAGGAAGTTCCTACCTGAATTCGTAGACACCAAATATAAATCCAGAAACTAATAATACTCAGTAAAATTACTGCAGGTGATTCGTAGCAGTAACCATTCCTTTATAAGGAGTAAAACTGGATAATGACTCTTACAGCTAATTTTTTAAATGTATAGACCATCCCCCCTAATTTCTTTTTAAGAGAGTTTAATTTCAAAATAATTTGCCTGGAATCCCAGAAAGCCTTTCTACTGCACGAGTAGCTATCTATCTAAAAGGCATTTCCCACAAAATCATCTCAGGTTATTTATTTTGAAGACCACACAGTAGACTGTCTTAGAAAAGTCTTGACTTTCACTATCCTGCTTAGCTGAATTAGCTAAGCTTAAAAAGAATCAGTACCATGTATGTGCTTTTAGATTGTCACATTTAGCCTGTTTGGTGTAAAAAATGGTAGACTTGCCATTTTTCCTGCAGAAAAAGGTCAAGGAGAACCAGAGGACTCTTCATCTGATTGTAGCCCTCCTTGTCTTGTTCTAGAGACTTCCAAAACATGATCTGTTTTCTACCCAGATGCCTATATGAGAAATGCCACCCATGCTTGAGGAAGAGGAGTTATACATATAACTACTTTTGCTTTGATAACTACTTCCCACACATGCAGAAGTAGGTACCACCTCTGAGCTATATTAGTTATGGGCAAGAAGCAGATGCTCAAAAAGTGTCTGTTTAACCAATGAACAGCTTGAGTTCTATCCACCCTTCAATTCCACACTGATGGAACGTAATTTCAGCCCGGAAACAATCTGATGTTCTCATTGGCATTGTGGCCTCGTTCTAGGCTTGTGACCAGCTACTGTTATTCTTTCGAAATATTAAGAAAAGTAACTTTGATTTGTAGGTCTGAGGGGATAACTTGGTCCTTGAATTCTCAGAGCATAGGAAGGCAACATAAGGGAGCCTGCTTTCCAGGCATCCACAGATTTCACCTGAGTACATTTCAATTTGATGTTACAAACGTTTGCTGAGGATCTGCTGATCTCCTTTGGAGGAGGATACTATGGTAAACAAAGATGAAAAAGGAGCACTCCTGCCTTAGGAAGCTGAAGCGTTCCAACGCAAGTGCCTGACATAGGTTGAGCTTCCAATGTCAAACTGATATTTTCTGTGTATTGGTGGGACAGCTATGATATAAAGCAGAGTGCAGTAAATGTTATAAAAGAGGTACAAGGCAAGTGCTCTGGGGAGTATTGTCTGGACAACATTCATCAGTACTGGAGGGGCTGGGAGGGCTTCCTGGAGGAGGTGACATTTAGGCAATGCTGCAGAACCTTAAGAGGATTTTAGCAAGGAGGCATTTGGGTGGCATGAGCAATGAGCAATGTTTGGGGGTTTGTAAGCAGTCTTTAGAGGCTCATGCATGGGTTGCATGGCAGGTCTGTAGTAGAAAATATTGACGCATGGGCTGGCCCCAAAGGATGAGACCTGTATTAGGATGGTAATTAGATGGGCAGTGTGAGTATAGGCTGAATGCTGGAGACTGGAGGCTAGGATGGGTTAGGAAACAGAAGCGACTTTTCATTGTTCCTCGGGGATTTTAAGAGCAGGAGTACGTTTCAGGGGAAAGGAATCCTGGATGAGCATTCTCTTTTTTTCCCCTCTAACTTACAGAAGTGTTAAAATGATAGCTGTGTAAAGTACTTTTCCCAATCATAGTTTGAAAACACAATTGGAAAGTCTTAAATGTTGACTGAACATAGCATGACTTGAATACTCCTTGACCTCTCAAACGTGTTACTTAGTGATGGGAAAAATTAAATCAAAGTACTTAGAACAATTAGAAAGTTCACAGTAATTGAACTCTCAAACCCCACAATGATGACCGCTATGAATATCTCATGGTATGAATGTGTCTTCATAAAACTCTAACTGCATTGAAGCCCCAGCTTTCTATATCGGTGGTTTCATTACTTTCAAGAGATTATGGAATATCAAAAGTGTGATCTACAGTAATGACGTCGTGTGTTTCTCTAAAGAGCTCAGGATGCTCTTTACACTTTAATTAAATCTCCTAACGTCCTGGTGAAATGAGCAAGGCGCCAGTGAATGTGAGTCACCGAAAAGTACCCAACTAGAAGACTGGACCATAGGACATACTTTTAGATGAAATCTGCTATTACTATTATTGTTCCCATTTCACCAGTGAGGAAATGGGGTTTATTCAGTCAAAGATGATGAGCTATCTTCCATTTTCACTGAAGGCAGAATACACTGATCTGGGCTCTGTAAGCATCCCTTGGGAGGCCTTTAAAAATAGTATAAGATTTCTGAGGTTTCTCCTTTGAGATTCAACCAGTACGTTTTTTTTCTTTTTTCTTTATTCATTTACGTATTGGAGTAGATTTACAATGTTGTGTTAGTTTCTGCTGTACAGCAAAGTGAGTCAGTGATACATATACATGTGTCCACCCTTTTTTAGATGCTTTTCCCATATAGTCCACCTGCACCTATTAATGAACACCTAAAACGCACACCAAAGAAAATAGACATCACCCTTTTCTTGCAAAAGAACACAGGATGAGAATCCCAATGTATCATGATATGTAATCTCTTAGCTTTCATTGGCTGGTTTATCAGAAGCTTGGCTGAGTTGTCTCACAGCTGCCTTCCCTGTATCCGTGTCCTTCCCTCAGCAACACAGAGATGAGTGGGTACCAGTCTTAAGGAGGTTGATTATGTTAAAGACACAGTACAAACTGCAAGAGCTAGGAAAAAAGAAGACTAGAAAACGGTAACTCCTGACTCTTGGTTCTATACTTAGGATAGTGGTATAGATTCTAAAGTGAGACTCTGAAAAAGAAAGAGACATGCAGTTATCATACATGATCTAGTTTATAAACCAAATCCACTTCTTAGGAAGGAAATTAAAGGGCCCAAACCACTTTAACCAGACTATGGCACCACTGTCTCAATCTTACCGCCTCCTGACATCCTACAAAACACAGGCATGGCTCCCAGGGAAACAGAGATCCCAGTTTTGGGGAAAAAAAATCAGAAAAAAAGATAGATGCTGTCTTGGTTTTAGGTAATAATTTCTTATCATTGAAGTCTGAAAAACAAATGGGGATACAAATAATGAAATTTTATGGCAATATTTGGTTGTAAGATGCTTATAATGACCCAGACTATGCTTACAATTGTTTAGATTATCATAAAAATGAAAACGCAAAATCCAACATTTTTGTTGAGAATTTGTGGCTCCTCAAGTTTGAGAAAAATTGCTTTAGAGATCATTTTTGCTGATGGGTCTAGGAAAGAAGGCAAGGTAACAAATTTTGCCTCATCCTAAGAGACTATGCACCTGACACAGAAACCTCTTTTGGGGAAAGACGGGTATTTGATGTGCTAAAAATAAAGTAACAAACAGCTTATTTCTACTCCTGAAAACTGATTTCCTACAGAGGCACCAAGGGCAAGTCTGTAATAAATACATGTGCCATAGAGCAATAATCACTCTCTCCCAGTCTTTGAGATGGCAGGAAAAAAATGCTCTAAAGGAATTCTAAATTCTCAAGATAACAAGCCTCACAAAATTAGGAAAATTCCCTACAGCCAACTAACAAATTTTTAATTAACTAGTCCCTAGTCATATATATGTATTTAAATATAAAGGGAATGTAATGCTTATTTATTTTCCTCATAAAAATAAGGTACCCTAAAAGATTTAGAAAGGTCGTCTAACATTATATTTTAATTTGGTACTTCAGTCACTCCTATTACTTGCTTCGTAAGAAGTCACAGAAAGTCGTATATTTGAGATACTATTCAACACAGTATTTATCTATGTACTTGTACAATTATGAAAGCAGAAGTTTCCTTTCACTGTAGTTCTAACTGTACTTTAACAACTATGGGTATACCAAAGCACTATAATTTTATTCTCTTCTTTGGATTAGATTTATATCTGCAACTTTAATAATTTTCATCAATTTCCTAAATAAAAAAAACATTTTAACTCAAATTACAAGTCTGCTGGAACATGTCAAATTATTAGATACATCTAAATAAGGTATGGTTTTTAATTTAGATGAATGGTTTTGAAGCAGGTAAAATAAATATTTTTATTAATATTAAATATTAAAATGCATATTTGTAATTAAAATATGAAAGTTTCAATTAATGTTAAATACTATTTGTTTGCAGATTTTTTTTTTTAAGAAAATAAAGACCTACTGTATAGCACAGGGAACTCTACTCAATACTCTGTAATGGCCTATATGGGAAAAGAATCTAAAAAAGAGTGGATATATGTAGATGTATAATTTTTTTGTGAATTTTATTTTATTTTTTATACAGCAGGTACTTATTAGTCATCCATTTTATACACATCAGTATATACATGTCAATCCCAATCGCCCAATTCAGCACACCCCCACCACCCCCACTGCAGTTTCCCCCCCTTGGTGTCCATACGTTTGTTCTCTACATCTGTGTCTCAGTTTCTGCCCTGCAAACCGGTACCTAGGTTCCACATATATGCGTTTTGAGCTGGAAGGAACTACAGAGCTCACTTAATACAAAGACTTGATTTTTAGATGCAAAAACTGAATCCTTATTTTTTGAAGGCCAGATAACCTAGACCAGAATGCAGTCTCCCAACTTGTTAGTCCAGTGCTCACCTTATTTAACCAGGTAGATATTTGCTGTAAACACCACATTAAGTTATCCTGGTGTCCATTTATATGGGAACACTATTCAGAGGGAACATCACTCATTGGCCTAAGGAAGAAGCTACAATTATCCAGGACCAGAAAATCTAATCCCAGCTCCACTGTAGACTGCATGGCATATGAAGCAAGCCTTTTAAGTGCACTCTGCTTCCCTTTTCCTAAATATTAAAAAAAGGGCTGGAAAAAAAAAAAAAGGACTGGAGTAATTTAAATATATCTACCTAAATTGGTTGTCGCAAGAAGTGGTAATAAAAATAATGACAAAGCATACAGAATCTCTAAGTGTGAACTAAATACTTAATAACAAAAAACTCATCTTACTTATATTTAAACCAAAGAGTAATAACCACTTGGAGTCAATATTAGGAGGGAGTGTATATTAGCTATTGCATGTCCTTATGCCATCCGAACAAGCTAATGCAGGGGTTTATCTAACAAGTTCAGCAGCTCCTAAACTTTCCTGGTTTTCCATAATCTGTCTTTATGTTGACCTAAGCCATATAGTAATTATCAATCAAGGACAAACTAGCACTCTATGACTTATCAAATGCACTACCCATTACTAAACAGACATAAGTGTTAATGAAGCATTTGTAGTGTTGCAGCAGACCTCTGGGACAACATGAAATGCGCCAACATTCGAATTATAGGGATGCCAGAAGAAGAAGAGAAAAAGAGAGGGACTGAGAAAATAGTTGAAGAGATTATAGTTGAAAACTTCCCTAATATGGGAAAGGAAATACTCAATCAAGTCCAGGAAGCGCAGAGAGTCCCATACAGGATAAATCCAAGGAGAAACACTCCAACACACATATTAATCAAACTGTCAAAAATTAAATACAGGGGCTTCCCTGGTGGTGCAGTGGTTGAGAATCCACCTGCCAATGCAGGGGATGTGGGTCCCAGCCCTGGTCTGGGAAGATCCCACATGCTGTGGAGCAACTAGGCCCGTGAGCCACAACTACTGAGCCTGCACTCTGGAGCCCGCGAGCCACAACTACTGAAGCCCACGCGCCTAGAGCCTGTGCTCTGCAACAGGAGAAGCCACCGCAGTGAGGAGCCCGCGCACCGCAACGAAGAGTAGCCCCCGCTCACCGTAACTAGTGAAAGCCTGCGCACAGCAACGAAGACCCAAGACAGCCAAAAATAAATGGATACATTTAAAAATACTATTAAAAAAATTAAATACAAAGAAAAAATATTAAAATCAGCAAGAGAAAAACAACAAATAACATACAAGGGAATCCCCATAAGGTTAACAGCTAATCTTTCAGCAGAAATTCTGCAAGCCAGAAGGGACTGGCAGGACATATTTAAAGTGATAAAAGGGAAAAACCTACAACAAAAATTACTCTACCCAGCAATGATCTCATTCAGATTCGACGGAGAAATTAAAACCTTTACAGACAAGCAAAAGCTAAGAGAATTCAGCACCACCAAACCAGCTTTACAACAAATGCTAAAGGAACTTCCCTAGGCAGGAAACACAAGAGAAG
>NC_041224.1:10825820-10828106 GCF_002837175.3 Physeter macrocephalus
AAATGACACATTAAAAAAGATGGACTTAATTGATATTTATAGGACATTCCATCCAAAAACAACAGAATACACTTTCTTCTCAAGTGCTCATGGAACATTCGCCAGGATAGATCATATCTTGGGTCACAAATCAAGCCTTGGTAAATTTAAGAAAATTGAACTCATATCAAGTATCTTTTCTGACCACAACATTATGAGACTAGATATCAATTACAGGGAAAAAACTGTAAAAAATACAAACATGTGGAGGCTAAATAATACACTACGTAATAACGAAGAGATCACTGAAGAAATCAAAGAGGAAATAAAAAAATACCTAGAAACAAATGACAATGAAAACACGATGACCCAAAACCTATGGGATGCAGCAAAAGCAGTTCTAAGAGGGAAGTTTACAGTAGTACAATCCTACCTCAAGAAACAAGAAAAATCTCAAATAAACAACCTAACCTTACACTTGAAGCAATTAGAGACAGGAGAACAAAAAAACCCCAAAGTGAGCAGAAGGACAGAAATCATAAAGATCAGATCAGAAAGAAATGAAAAAGAAATGAAGGAACAATAGCATAGATTAGTAAAACTAAAAGCTGGTTAAAAATAAAACTAAAAGATGTTAAAAAAAAGAAATAGATCTTGCAACTTGGAGGGAGGGGGAGAATTAATAAGTAGATTTTACTTATTACTGTATAATACAGTACTTATTACTGTATAATACAAAGTTTTAATGGAAAAAAATGTATACCCTATGCATAGGAAATAGTCTGAAAAAATGAAAATACCCAGGGATGCTAATAGAGGCCATTTCGAGGGGTAGAATTTTTTTTTAGTTGTTTTTTCTTTCTCTCCTCTGTGCTTATCTGTTTTGTTGGATTTTGAACATAGATAATTTTGTCATATATTTTAAAAGATGACTTTTAATGGAAGAAAAATTGCTTTAGTCTCTTGTTTTGAGGGAGGTAATGTACTATCATGCCCACTTCAAAAATGAAACAAGGAGGCTTAAAATGCTAAGTGATGGCAGTGATAGAAATGGGCGTTGGGTCCAGGGTTCTTGTGTCCTGATGCAGTTTTTGGTTACTTTAGGGGACCAGCAGAGTGGGAGAAAGTCTGGGGAGGCCACTTTGAGGTGAGCTTTCACCCCAAGTAAGTACCAAAGGGCAGAGTTGTAAATGGTTCTAACCATTCCTAAGCATGCCTTCTTTCCCACCATTTTCATTTCTGGATTGTATGTCTCTGTCTTAAATTTAAACAAGCATTGCTTTCAGTGTTTAATCACAATTTAATGGAAACACTACTTGCATTCAAATTAGCTTTTAGTTTTCACATCATTAATGTGCATCCAAGTTATTGTGTCATTATAATCTCACGTTATAATGGCTTCATAATGCAAATCCCTGCAGAGTTGAATTAGTAGTTTCCTATGGTAATCACCCATCACTAGAATATCATAATCACATAAGCACAGTCCCCACATGCTTCCACTGCAATCATTTTGACATTGTAAGAGCATTTTAATAGTATTAGCATAGATTCTCCAGAGAAATCATCTCATTGTCACTGCATTACCATATAAGATTAATTGTGATGGAGCCATGTTGTTGTAATATGAAAGCTTAAAAAATATTTTTTTTAAAAAGTGACGCTCAGCAATAAAACATTTCACTTCTCAAAAGGTCAGTGCATCGTGCAGTAAGGTTTGCCTTGCGACTCTTAATTGAAGAGATGTCCTTTCACAAGACGTAAGGTTTTTGTTGTGGTTTGTTTTTCTTTTTGTTTGTTTAGGACTCACACAACAGTAATAAAGGAGGTCCGTTCCCTCTCTGTGGTGTAGAAAGGAAAAGCAGACGTGGTCCCTGTCTTTAAGGAATTTATAATTTAGTCAGGTTTACGACAGATTATAAGCAACATGTAGGTAAAACGCAATTAATACCCTCATGCTAAATTTTGAAGTAACTGGCGTTACATAGCTATGACAGCAAGCGAACAAGGTGCTCCTGAAAAGAAAATGTTTGCCAGTTAATAAAGGGCCAAACAAAGACTGTATGGCAGGAATGGAGTCCAGGTTATCAGCATTCATAAGAGTCTGCCGGGCGTCTTTGTAGTCACTAACTTTGGGAAGAAGCAAGGCCACCAAAGACACTAGGAGGGGACACAGCCAGAGTCCCACACAGGGATGAAGCAAAAAGAGGTTGTGGGCAGGAAACCTCTCCTCTGCTCTGATCTGAGCAGAGCATGGAAGCTGCACCTTGGTCTTTTTTTTTTTTTTTTTAACATCTTTATTGGAGT
>NC_041224.1:10828123-10831643 GCF_002837175.3 Physeter macrocephalus
ATATACATATATCCACATATCCCCTCCCTCTTGCGTCTCCCTCCCACCCTCCCTATCCCACACCTCTAGGTGGTCACAAAGCACCGAGCTGATCTCCCTGTGCTATGCGGCTGCTTCCCACTAGCTATCTATTTTACGTTTGGTAGTGTACATACTCACTTTGCACCAAGGTGCATGGACATAAATACACTGCACCTTGGTCTTTATCGCTGAGAGAGGAATGAGCAGAGGTGCTCTCTCCAAGCATCAGATCAAGGCTCAGAAGAGCACCTCCCAGCCCCCGACACTCTCCTTGGTTTGAAGCCATGGTGTAAAGTGAGTATGCTGTGTCAGTGACAAATGGCACATGCTGCAGAGCCTGGCCAGGCACTGTGATCACTGGAGAGCCCTCTAATCCTCTGATACTCTCTAGAGACACCGCAGGAGAATTGCAAACGGATTATCCTAACTCTCAAGGAAGCCTCCTGTCTGCTCAGTGTTAAGTGAGAACCGCGTCACAGCCTGCGTTTAGCATCGTGACTGGCCCGTGGCGGGCATTCTAGAAACGTTTATGGTTGAGGAGTCAATTAACACGACTGCAGAGAAGGCACAGGCTTCAGAGCTGCTGTAGGTCTGAAGCCACAGGAAGCAGATTTGGAATATGGACTCTCCAGTAGCATTAACAGCAGAGGAATTACCAACTGGCAAATGTCGCTTGTATTATTAAGACTTGCCTGCCTTCTTGGTGATGGCAAATCACAGCATTCAGCGGGTAATGGTCACTAATTTTCCCTTTCTCGAATTATGTGCGCCTGGGAGATCTCAGAACTACGCCGTGGCTCAGTTTCAAAAAAAGAACTAATAACACTTTTTTAACTGGAACACAATGCGGATACGGATGTGCTTTCTGAGTGCTCAGAGATGCTTTTACCGACAAGCTGTGGAGCAATAGAAACTTATTACATAAACAAAATTAGCCGTCCCTCCTTTAGAAGTGATTTTTAATTTCATAAGTAAATTCTATGGCCCTTGCTACCCTAGTCTTCCGCGAGTTCTTGCTCGGGCATCACATGAAATTAAACTTTCACTTCTTGGCCCTATTCTTCACAGTAACTCATTTCATACATTTTTCATTATGAATTCATATCAAAACTTACTTTTATTACATCTGATGATCAGTTTTCTATTATTTTGTTGTTATTAGACATAGATTAAAAATCAAGAATACAGGGAGGTTTGAATCCAAGAGCACTAACCATAAGAACAGAAGTTTTATTTATTATGGAAACTATACCTTGACGCTGCTTAAAAAAATATCAGTTTCCCTCTCTTGTTCAAATGTACTGAAGGCAACAGATATCATTCCTGATAATATGCAATAGGTTAATCTTTTATTTGATACAAACAAAAGTTAGAAGCTATATATCACTTATATGTGGAATCTAAAATATGACAAAAATGAACATTTCTACGAAGCAGAAACAGACTCACAGACATAGAGAACGGACTTGTGGTTGCCAAGGGGGCAGTGGTGCGGCGGGGGAAAGGACTGGGAGTTTGGGGTTAGCAGATGCAAACTTGTATCTATAGGATGGATAAACATCAAGGTCCTGCTGTACAGCACGGGGAACTGTATTCAATATCCTGGGATGCACCATCATGGAAAAGAATATAAAAAAGAATGTATCTATCTGTATAACTGAGTCACTTTGCTGTACAGCAGAAATTAACACAATGTTGTAAAGCAGCTAGACTTCAATTAAAAAAAAAAGCTAGAAGCTATAAAATACCTTAAGTGCTGACAAAAATTAATGTTAAGTTACTGTGTTTTAAAAATTGAAGAATGGGGCTTCCCTGGTGGCACAGTGGTTGCGAGTCCGCCTGCCGACGCAGGGGACACGGGTTCGCGCCCCGGTCCGGGAGGATCCCACATGCCGCGGAGCGGCTGGGCCCGTGAGCCATGGCCGCTGAGCCTGCGCGTCCGGAGCCCGTGCTCCGCAACGGGAGAGGCCACAGCAGTGAGAGGCCCGCGTACCACAAAAAATAAATAAATAAATAAAATTTTAAAAAATGGAAGAATGCACACAGATGGGACAACATCCTACTTTATGAAAATATCACTATTTCCCCAAAAGGAGGAAAAGCTACAAGTTTACCAACTACTTAAACATTACCAAAAAAAAAAAAAAGTTGATATGCTCAGAGTGTGTCTTTGGGTAAATCACTTAGTCTGTGGGCCTGTTTTCTCATTAATAAAACAAAGGAATTAATGAGCAAGGTGATTTCTAACGTTCTTTCCAGATACAACTTCTCTGATTCTATGGGAAGAGGCGTCACATGACCTCTAAACCGGTTTTGCAGCCACTCCCAGGAGTTTAGACATTAAACAAATGGGGATAAAATATGCGTAGTAGACAATCAGGCACAACACTGCTGTACAAGGAATGTAAAAACTGTCCATACCTTTCTAATTCTATTGTGATCTCCCATCAAGGCAAACCATGCTTAACAAACCACATTACAGTATTTACTATCTTTTTAAAATATTTATTTATTTATTTATTTGGCTGCAGCCGGGTCTTAGTTGCAGCACGCAGGACCTTTCGTTGCGGCATGCAGACTCCTAGTTGCGGTGTGCGTGTGGCATCTAGTTCCCTGACCAGGGATCGAACCCCGGCCTCCTGCATTGGGAGCGTGGAGTCTTAACCGCTAGACCGGCAGGGAAGTCCCTTACATTATTTACTATTAACTTCAAATTATTACTAGCAGAGGAATGAAAAATATTTCACTACCCGGATTATTACTTTTCTATGATCACCCTTTATACTGCTTTTGACTAAAAGTAAAATAGAGGCACTCGTATAAAATAATGGTGGTGATTAGCCCTCAAATACATGATGCTGATTGTCTAAGCGACTGAAAACTCTTGGCTCTTCCCTAAATAAAAGCTGAAATGATACATTACCTGTGTCTATGTGTACTTAGGTACATATACAAACATCTGTATATACATTTGCTAGTGTTTTCACAGTTTCTAATCATCACAGTACAAGTACAGAAACTATTCTGAAAATGACTCTGTGCCAGCTTTACAACCAAGAACCATTTTATTTTTTAGTGGGCAGTGAGGTACGTAGAAAAACTCAATCTGGTTTTTTTGGTCAGTGTTTTCAGAAGGTATGATATATAGTCCACTGGTGTTCACACTGATTTTAGGTGATATATGGGCATTTAAAAATGTTTTAAACAAGTATTTATTTATTTTAATGTGTCTTAGAAAAAAAGTAATAAACATTGCAAGCCTGTGATTTCATGGATATTTTTGCTTAGGATGAGGCTGAAGGAAAACAGTGGGTTGGTTTAAATATAAAAATTAAAAAAAAAAATTAAGTAATTAGTAGTGAAGGTAGTACATAGGCATAGCAAACACTCTTAAAGATGATACGAGGGCTTCCCTGGTGGCGCAGTGGTTGAGAGTCCGCCTGCCGATGCGGGGGACGCGGGTTCGCGCCCCGGTCCGGGAGGATCCCACGTGCCGCGG
>NC_041224.1:10831666-10834819 GCF_002837175.3 Physeter macrocephalus
CGTGAGCCATGGCCGCTGAGCCTGCGCGTCCGGAGCCTGTGCTCCGCAACGGGAGAGGCCGCAGCAGAGGGAGGCCCGCATACCACAAAAAAAAAAAAAAAAAAGATGATACGAGAATGAATCAAATTTGACAAATTTGAGGAATACTAATGAATGATAAATTTATTCATTCACTCTGATGAATATTACACTGAGTTTATGAAAACGAAAAGGCATTTAACATCTCTGCAATGTCTTGTAAAAATTTATTTTTTCTGGCCTATTAAGGAACTAACTCCTGTTCTGGGGATAACATCCCCCAACTCATCAGAAATATAATCTTGACTTCTAATTAGGTAAAGAAAGCTATTATCCAATTTTAACTCTCAGACCTTTTTACTGACCCTATAATTGTTGACATTATTTTAAAGGATGTTGATTTAAAAATATAAATATTATATGGTGTAAAAGAATATGGATTGAGACAGTGTGGTCAGACATAGTACAATTACTTAGTAAGCTTTCAAATTTTTATAGAATAAAACTCTAAAGTTTAATACATCATTCTTTTCAGAGAAACAAAATATAAATGAACTCTCCTTTAGTGCCAATGTTGTAAAATCATCACATTATATAGGAATAACTAATGAAAGCTTATTTTAGCCAAGGTATTACTAACACAAAAATAAAAATAAATAAGTAGAAACAGGTTCACAAAAAAACACAGTATCCCTACATAATGCATTATGAAAACTCCACATTAAAAACAAATCTTTTGCAATTCTGATTTGGTCTATCAGAAAGCAAAGGAATTTAGAAACTAATGGTTTTGACCTCCCTGTAGCAAGAATAAGTAATAGCAAAGGCCCATGAAGTATCCCTAATGCTAGAAACTATATATATTCTTTTACATATCTTAAATCTAACAACCAAATGACATTCAATGGACAAGAATATATAGAACTATACAGAATCTTCACAGAGACCATTTTAAACCTGCATCTCTTAGCCTGAAATATTTTAATTTATCTACTGAAATACCCTGATAGACAAAAAGTGAAAAGGCAGTGCCTGGGAAGAATGAAGAAAGTCAAAAAGGAGCACTGCAACTGGATTTGTGGGAAACTTCTCTCTCCCTGGACACCTAACAGGTCAAATATGGGTGTAAGGTCAAAGTCTCAGTCTTATTTATTTATTTATTTATTTATTTTGTGGTACGTGGGCCTCTCACTGTTGTGGCCTCTCCCATCGCGGAGCACAGGCTCCGGACGCGCAGGCCCAGCGGCCATGGCTCAAGGGCCCAGCCGCTCGGTGGCACGTGGGATCCTCCCAGACCGGGGCGCGAACCCGGCTCCCCTGCTTTGGCAGGCAGACGCGCAACCACTGCGCCACCAGGGAAGCCCTCTCAGTCATATTTAAAACAGCAGAATCTTTGCTACTTACGCACTCAGCTGCTCCGAAATATTTAGTTCCACAGGAGAAAGAGGAACCCTTGGGATTTGTTCTATTCTGGATGATAAGGGGGCAAGTTCAAAGCAACAGAAGCAAAGGGGAATCAATGTAAGGCCTTAGATTTGCTTTGGAAGTCAGTGGCCTCTTCTGGAATTCCTGTGTTAATGGATTTGTGCAGTGGCAAATGGAAAATCTCTAAAGTTAAAGACTGGGGACTTCCCTGGTGGCACAGTGGTTAAGAATCCACCTGCCGATGGAGGGGACACGGGTTCGAGCCCTGGTCCAGGAAGATCCTACATGCCATGGAGCACCTAAGCCCATACGCCACAACTACTGAGCCTGTGCTCTAGAGCCTGTGAGCCACAACTACTGAAGCCCACTCACCTAGAGCCTGTGCTCCACAACAAGAGAAGCCACCGCAATGAGAAGCCCACACGCAGCAATGAAGAGTAGCCCCTGCTCGCCACAACTAGAGAAAGCCCACGCACAGCAATGAAGACCCAACGCAGCCAAAAATACATAAATAAAATAAATAAATAAATAAAGACTGAACCTGGAGAAACCTCAGCCTGGGAAACTCTATAACTCACAGAAAAGCACTGACTCATGAAATGATAGACGTGCCATAGACCAGGGAGCAATAAATAAAATCGTGTCAAATAACCTAGGTTAAAACTAGCAGACACCCTTGTAGCCTTTCCCGGAGAAAGGTTTCAACAATACTTTTCTGTGGAGTGACTGGGAGTGAAAAACCACATCCTACTTACATGTGAATTCTCTTACATATGCATGCAAATTTATTTGCTTATTATTCAAATTTAATCTGTCCCTGAAAATTTGATGGTATCAAATTTTGCATCACAGAGGTATATATATAATTATATATATAAAGAAGAAATGAATTTTATATATATTTATATAATTATATTACATAATTATATTTGTCTAATTATATATATAATTCAGTTCTTTTTGTAAAAATCAATTCTTTTATTTAAATTTTTTAATATGGACATTTTTAAAATGTTCACAAATGTCGAGAGTAGTATGGTGAGCCCCTATGTATCCACCACCCAGCTTCCACAATAATTCCAACTAAAAACAGTTTTTAAAGGGAAAAATGTTTCACATCTCATTCCAAGCCATCAGCCAATTATCCCATATATTATGAACATACTCTTATAAACCCACGTAACAACCCTCTAAGGATTTCTGGCTGTCAGTTTACTGCAAGACATTTTTAAAAATAATTTTTAAAAAAGCCTACTTCAGACTGTACTTCAAAGCTACAGTAATCAAGACAGTATGTACTGGCACAAAAACAGAAACACAGATCAATGGAACAGGATACAAAGCCCAGAGATAAACCCATGCACATATATATGGTCACCTTATCTTTGACAAAGGAGGCAAGAGTATACAGTGGAGAAAAGACAGCCTCTTCAATAAGTGGTGCTGGGAAAACTGGACAGCTACATGTAAAAGAATAAAATTAGAACACTCCCTAATGCCATACACAAAAATAAACTCAAAATGGATTAGAGACCTAAATGTAAGGCCAGACACTATAAAACTCTTAGAGGAAAACATAGGCAGAACACTCTATGACATAAATCACAGCAAGATCCTTTTTGACCCACCTCCTAGAGAAATGGAAATAACAACAAAAATAAACAAATGGGACCTAATGAAACTTAAAAGCTTTTGCACAGCAAAGGATAC
>NC_041224.1:10834868-10854553 GCF_002837175.3 Physeter macrocephalus
ATAGACATTTCTCCAAAGAAGATATACAGCTTGCCAACAAACACATGAAAGGATGCTCAACATCATTAATCATTAGAGAAATGCAAATCAAAACTATAATGAGGTATCACCTCACGCCAGTCTGAATGGCCATCATCAAAAAAATCTACAAACAACAAATGTTGGAGAGGGTGTGGAGAAAAGGGAACCCTCTTGCACTGTTGGTGGGAATGGAAATTGATACAGCCACAATGGAGAACAGTATGGAGGTTCCTTAAAAAACTACAAATAGAACTAACAGATGAATGGATAAAGAAGATGTGGCACATATATACAATGGAATATTATTCAGCCATAAAAAGAAACAAAATTGAGTTATTTGTATTGAGGTGGATATGGGAAGCAGCTGCATAGCACAGGGAGATCAGCTAGGTGGTTTGTGACCGCCTAGAGGGGTGGGATAGGGAGGGTGGGCGGGAGGGAGACTCAAGAGGGAGGGGATATGGGGATATATGTATGCATATAGCTGATTCACTTTGTTACACAGCAGAAACTAACACATCATTGTGAAGCAACTATATACCAATAAAGATGTTAAAAAAAAAAAAAAAAAAGACTACGATTCTATTCCAAAGCTGAATATTGTAAAGTTTTCCAGAATCAATTCTAGTCTGCATGGTAGATACGGGCAGGTCACACTGAGGTCTTTGAGGCTTTCACGTTCCCAGTATTTCTTCAAATTTAAGAGCTTATCTAGCTTCCTCTTGGGCTCATCATCTTTCTTCAGAGACTCTTTGGCTTTTCATAGACATTTTCAGTTGATAATATGGAGGCAGGAATTCAGAACACGTCGAACAGCGGCAGCACAAGATATCACCCTCTCGGGAGAAGATGTGCGATAGGACCAGAGTGTATTTTACATCCTGTTGCCCTTTTTGATGGCAAACGTATGCAGACTAGTCATGGCGCTTTTCTGACTCAGAGAGGATATTTTAGGTAAGAAACATTTGTGAGTTGTCATCACAAATATTTGGATGATTATAGTTCCGACAGCAAAAGGTGTACTTGCTTAAGTGCATTTCATGGTCAACAGCCTAACAAACCTTACGTTTGGGTTGGCCAAAAAGTTCGTACGGGTTTGTCAATACCGTCTTCCGGCAAAACCCGAGTGAACTTTTTGGCCAACCCAATAGAATTCATTTAATAATGTTGCTTTGATTTTAATCTAATTAGTTCAATCTTTTAGGTCATAAGCATAAAGCTCTCCTCCAAGTAATGTTAAGAAGAAGTTCCTGAACTGAGTAGACCTTCCAAAAGATTTGTAGTTATCACTTGATTGCTCAAATTTGATAAAAAAAAAACAAAAAACCCTCCCGAAATGATAGTTTCTAGAGGCCATTATTATTGTAGGCTAGTATGATGGGCTGAATTGTATCCCCTCCAGACATTCTTATGTTGATGTCCTAACCCTCAGTATCTCAGAATGTGACGGTATTTGGAGATAGGGTCTTTAAAGAGGTAATTATATTAAAATGGGTTTGTTAGGGTAGGTCCTAATCTAACATGACTATTTTGTGTAGTTATAAAAAAAGATTAGGACACAGAGAGAAGACCACATGAGGATACAGGGAGAAGGAGGTCATCAGCAAGCCAAAAAGAGAGGCTTCAAAAGAAACCAAATCTACCAACACCTTGATCTTGGACTTCTAGCCTCCAGAATGATGAAAAAAAATCAGTTTCTGTTGTTTAAGTCACCCAGCCTGTGATATTTCGTTATGCAGCCCTAGCAAAGTATTACAGTCAGTAATAGAGGTTGTGTAGTCCAAGCCACGGAAGTGGCCTTTAATTAAACCAAGGGGCTCTGGGTCTATAAAGTGAGTAGAAAATCTGTTGAAGGGTCTGGCTGGGCATATGCAATATAATCTAATCCTTTTTGACAAACGTTGATGCCAATGAGGTGACAGCTCAGTGTATGGACTCAGTAAATAAATGATTATTGCAGTGATTTGTCGGGCTTAATAGGAAAGCTTTGCTGAAAAGGTAAGCAGATACCACACGCAACAGATGTGGCAGCTGTATGATGTGAAATACCCCTGAACTGGGGAATCCACTTTATATTTCCTCCAAACTTTTAGAGTCCAAGACTAATGACGTCTAACTTTTCAGAGACATAAGGAATGTAGTACATAAGACCTAGAAATGTGACAGTATAAACCTGATAACTTTGAGAGTGTATGAAAATACTGTAAATATTTCAAAAATCTATACATATACAGTTTTGAAAATAGTAAGCAATATGAAGAAATACACCTTTGTTGGTACACAATTATACAAAGGATTTGGTGGTTGCAGTGGACTTTCAATTATACAACAGGGCATGAAATTCCTAATATTTACCAATAGTCTCCTCAAAGTGCTTTTCAAACACTAAATAATTACCCAATTAAGCCATTGCAAGATAAGCTGTTATTACTCTGGATTTAGTGGAAAGGACTAATAATTATTATTTTAACAGTTTCCGTGAAGAAAGACTCAATGTTTACTGAACACAAGTGTGAGAAGAGCTCAGCCTTTTAGTGAGTAGGAACAGGAAAAAACAAAAGGTTGATTAGCTAAGTGAATTCAGGGGAAGACAGAGATGATTAAGAACTAAGAACCATGACCTGTGAAAACAGCGAATTTAATATGCAAAGCAGAGACCAAAATTGGCAGAAAGCTACTTATGAAAACTGCCAACATTCAATGCTGTCGAAAGACAATGGAGAATCTTTGGTTGTGCCCTGAACAACATAATTCATCACACCAGAGCTCGGGGCAGTCATGTCCAAGCAATTTATCATCATCATATCACTCGTCTGAGTAAGAGGGGGAGAACTTTGATTGTTAACCTCTAGGGAGAGTGGATTTATAGCCAACAACCCTAAGAATGCAGCATGGCTCTGCCCTAAGCAAAATGCTCCTGCTTCACTTCTGTTTAAGTCAGAGGAAAAGAGGGAACACATTGCTTCCAGGATGTGTAGAGCAAAACCTAGGTCTGATCCTCTTAGATCCAAAATAAGAAAGCCAAGAAATCATATTTAAAGTACTCTTTGAAGCTGCTTTCAAAAAAAAGAGATATTAATCAGTGGTAAGTTTGGATGATTCATTTCAAGTGTCCCTTGATGACAAAATAATTTCTGAAATGCATTCACTGATATAACTACATTTGGAAAGAATTGTGTCTTAACAATGAATCCATAAACATTCCTTTATATTGGAAAACTTGGAAGGATGCTGAAAATTTTGTTTTATTTTTTAAATTTTATTTCTTTTTGGCTGCATTGGGTCTTCATTGCTGCGCGCAGGCTTTCTCTAGTTGCGGCGAGCAGGGGCTACTCTTCGTTGCGGTGCACGGGCTTCTCATTGCGGTGGCTTCTCTTGTTGCAGAGCACAGGCTCTAGGCATGTGGGCTTCAGTAGTTGCGGCACACGGGCTCAGTAGTTGTGGCTCGCAGGCTCTAGAGCGCAGGCTCAGTAGTTGTGGCGCACAAGCTTAGTTGCTCTGCGGCATGTGGGATCTTCCCGGACCAGGGCTCGAACCCGTGTCCCCTGCATTGGCAGGCAGATTCTTAACCACTGCACCACCAGGGAAGTTGGAAAATTTTAAATATAGGTAGATAGATAGGTAGACAGACAGACAGACAGATAGATAGTGTTTTTCAAAATGAAAATGAGAGCCTTAATTCCTATCCCTTATGGACATTGAAACTTTATGTACTTTACACTTTAATACTGGCTGCCCTTACAGAATATAATTAAACATCTAAATGCCATTTTTTCCACCTTTGATTAAAATCACGACGTTCCAGAGCATTCTGGAAACAAGTCCACACAGTAAGAGGGACAGTGGTCACAACAGCACACTCCTTATAGCATCCTCCCTCTTTTAGGCTCCCAAGGAGACCAGTAATTCTTGGAGACATGTGGCTCAGACGCTGAGTGTCTTAGTCAGGATAGGCTAGGTTATGTTGCTTTAACAAACAAGTCCCCAAATCCTGGGGTCTAAACACAACAGAGGCTGATTTCTGGCTTACACTATATGTCTAACACAGAGTGATGGGGGCTCTTCTGATTTTCTTCATTCCGTGACCCAGGCCAACAGAACACCACTATCTAGAAAGCTGGTGGTCACCCTGGCAGAGGGAAAGAGAGTGGGGGGATGCACCTCTCGTTGGCTTTTAAAGCTTCCACCTGGAAGTGACACAGGTCACTCCACTTAAACTTCATTGACCAGAGAAAGTCACATGGCCATGCCTCATTGGAAGGGGACAGAGGTGGGAGCCAGGTGACTAGGTGGGAGCAGATATTTTATTTTTCTTCTTCCTTTTTTTATTTAAGTGAGGGAGGGACGTCTATGAATGAGAAGGCTTTTTTTTTTTTTTTGGTACGCGGGCCTCTCACTGCTGTGGCCTCTCCCGTTGCGGAGCACAGGCTCCGGACGCACAGGCTCAGCGGCCATGGCTCACGGGCCCAGCCGCTCCGCGGCACGTGGGATCCTCCCAGACCGGGGCGCGAACCCGGTTCCCCTGCATCGGCAGGCGGACGCGCAACCACTGCGCCACCAGGGAAGCCCCCGAGAAGTCTTTTTTAAATGCAACTTTTTTTAAGAAAAACATGAACCACCGAGTACAGAAGAACGAGGTCATGTTTGACATATGAAAAACATATTCAACAACCATCTCAGGTTCTCCTATTAACAATGAAGTTCATAGAGCAGAACACAGCTTAAGGACTTCTCAGCAGTGTTACTGTGTGGGTCACTGGGGTATTTAAGACGTTTGAGAAGAATGAAAGATTCCTCAGATAGTAACACTTTTAAGCAAATGGAAGCAAGAATGGCTATTTTACCTTCTGTTTTCAGTAGCTCCTCCCATTCTCTGTAGTTCATTATTTTGTCTTCAGGCTTAGTTCTGAGAGCAACCTCTGCAAGCCTTACATAGGGGTCCTCTACCTACTATAATCCCAGGGATCTCAGGGCCAAGCCCCCGGCTGAGAAGGCAGCAAGTACACTGGCATAGACTTTTCAAGACTCTAAATGATCTGTTGTTCTTTGCTCCTGTCTGGGTCAAAATTCAACTATGCACACTGCAAACTGTCTTAAGTTAGTATTAGCATGTACGGAGCTCAGAGAAGACCCCTGGTGATTAGCCTTTACTAACTGTCAAAAAATACAGGCTTGGGGCTTTCTATTATGATTCTAAGATCAAGGAATGGAAATAAAACGTATTTTGCTATTCTATTCCAAAAATCTACATTGCATACATTTTAGTCACTTTTATAACAATAAAGCAACATCTAGTCTCCACGAATGAATACAGAATTTCACAAAGTAGCACTCTTGAGTTCTTTGTTCAAATTATCCTCTTTAAAATTAAGTTGCTATCTTGTTATCAACAGTCAGCAAGTTGTCTGATCGCTTTCTCTTTGCCCTGTGCACTGTTTCTTTTTTTGGGGCGGGGTTTGGTTATTTCTGGAATTATAACAGACCTTCAGGATAACGGCTGTACACCCCTACTGCCCATGTAAAATAAAATGTAACCGGCCAAGTCCTAAATCTTAGGGCTCTTTTCTTACTGACGTTCATTCTACATGACAGTGAATGTGACGATCCTTTAGGATAGGAGTCAATGCTTGTCAGTTTCCTCCACTGGAGAGGTGATTTAAGGACGAATAGACTCACTCTGTGTTTCCACCCAAGGAGTTAGTTCTCTAAACGCAGCCCCCGCCCCAGGTGTCACTGCACCTGAGGTGTCTTCACAAATGTCACATCGTGGCTGTAAATACCATGATCATAATCCGCACCCAAGTGTATTTGGAATATCTTTACGATAGAAGGACCATGACGGTAAAATCAAGGGGAAAGCTGAGGCCCAAGGCTTAGAGGTATGATTTCAAAGCTTATTAGAGGAGAACAAGCGTGGATTAGGTGCCCCCCGCCCCCGTCATCCCAGCACAGCGGCCCAACGACGACCCCGGAGCATTTCTGTCGAGCAACCCTGAGCTCGAGCCACGCGGGGCCCTCGGGCCTCGCTCCGCGCCGGACTCTGAGCCTCGGGCTTCAAGCCAGCCTTTGCAGGACTCTAGACTTCGGGGCAACCAGCCAGCTGCAAGCCCAGGCCAGCCTCCCAAGCCTCGCAGCCTCACGATCCCCGTCTTTGCAGCTCCCCCCGAGCGCCAGGAGAAAGGCAGCAACAAGCCAAAGCCTTAGGGACTGCTTTAAGACTCCTTCCCAGGGCGGACCTCCGCCGGGGTCCCTGGAGGAGTTAACGCGCCCAGCTCGGCAGCGACCCCATTCTTCCTACCGGGCCCACAGCTCCCGCGCCCGCTCCGGCTCCCGGGCGCCTTCCCTCCACTCGTTGCGCGCCACCTTCTCCCCGGGGACCCTCCGCAGGAACTGGGCCTTGGACGTCTCCCCAGGCTCCGCCCACTTCACCTTTCGGTCTAGTGTTCTCCCCGCCCTAGGGCCCCAGGGCCGCATCCCACGGGCCCCGGCCACGCCCCACCCCTTCCTTAGGCCACGCCCCACCCCTTCCTTAGGCCGCGCTCTCCAGGCGCCAGTCAGATCCCTCTAGTCTCGGCCACGCCCATCAGGTTCCTGCCAGGCTCCGCCTTTGGCCCTAGGCCACGCCCAGCGGGCCCCTGCCCATGCCCCTGCCCCGCCCGCCTCCTGGCTGTCTGAGCTCCAGGCTCCGGCGGCCTGGCCCTACCCTTGAGCGGGCAGAAGGCGTGTAGCCTGAGGATCCGCTCAGCGGCTGGGCTGAGAACCCACTTCCTGGGCGCAGGTCTGCTGTAGGTAGCCGCCAAATATCCTGGCAGGAGAGGTTTCTCTTCTCTTTCTAGTGCGGCTGAGTCAAAAGGACTAGGGGCTGGATCCCCCCAGGGAGAAAGGAAGCCGCTGCATTTCCCCCAGATCTCAGTTCTCCATGGAAAAGCCTGCAACGTGGAGGCTTTAGTAGCTATTTTAGTTTCCTTCAGGGATAACAAGTCAGAGGGCGTGCACTGGCAATTTGGTGGCACGAACACGATTTGGATCACTATCCTGAATACAGGCAACTCTCGGTTTATGCCTTTTTTTTTTTTCCCTCCCAGATGATTTTTTTTTAAATTGTGGTAAAATACACATAACAGTTACCATTTTATACATATTAAAGTGTACAATTAGGTGACATTTCGTAAATTCACAATGTTTGGCGTCAGTTTATTGCTTCATTGTTTCATATTCTTGGGCCTGAGGCTTCTCATCTTTAAAATTAGAGTCTATACTATAAACACTGGCCCCAGCCATTCACGTGACAAATAGCCTATTTGAATACCTGTGAGTCAGCCTAGGAAACACAGTGCTAGGAGCCATTGCCGCAGGACAGAATTTAAGTGTTTAAGTGTATTTAATTAATTTTATCCTGAATTCTGAGAAAAAGAAGTTGAGTACTCAGATGGGAAGAACCTCCAGGTGTCATTTGAAAGGAAGTCATTTAAGAAGAGTAATAAAAATAATAGAAGATGCTTCCTGAGGCCTCCTCTGCTGCTCTAGATACCTGCCTCTGTTATCTTAATTTTTAGAACAATCTATATGTGTTAGGATCAATTTCTCCTCTGATTACAGATAAGAAAACAGAGAAGTGCCTTGTGCAAGGCCGGGGTTAGAACCCAGTTTGATGATGTCATAACACCTGCCCTCCTAGCAGAGAGCAGCAGGGAACTTCCATAGGAGGCCAGGAAATCCATTAATATATTTAAGTGAGATCAAAAGAGGAGAAAAGGAAATAAGGGGTGGGAGGTGGGGTTGTTTTTGTTTTACAAGGAGGGTAAAAGTATGAGAAGTTGGTTGGTAAGGGATAGGCAGGGAGAAAATACTGGGAAAGCAGTGGTCCTTAAAGATGGTGGCTCCTTTAATCCTAAGAACGGGGAAGGGGATAAAAATAGCGCCCAGGAGTGGGAGAGACAAGAATAAATGTACAGGTTAAGAACTCCAGGGGCATGAGTATTGGGGCAGTTGAATATTCCTAAGAATGACTGGGGCTTATACTGAGATTGTATAATGAATAGATGGGTCAAGGGAAGCTTCTAAAGTGATTTCAGTGCCGCCTGCCACTCTGATTGCCTGTACGGCAACCCTGAAGCCGTACAAATGTGTACCTGACAATGGTTGTTAAGGTGAGGCCTAAAAGTCCATTATTTACAATATTATGTATTTTACTGGTCCATGCTGCCAAACATGAAATTATACACAAGATTCGTGTTAAAAAATGACTTCCGTTTTCCTTTATGGAAGTTACTAAATTCTCCACTGTCCACATTACACCCATTATGCAAGACTTGTGATGGATTTCACATGCAGGCTCTTCTTTCTAGGGCTTTACACCTTAAAAAGATAGTGTCAAAGAGAAACTACTCGGGGCTTCCCTGGTGGCGCAGTGGTTGCGCGTCCGCCTGCCGATGCAGGGGAACCGGGTTCGCGCCCCGGTCTGGGAAGATCCCACATGACGCGGAGCGGCTGGGCCCGTGGGCCGTGGCCGCTGGGCCTGCGCGTCCGGAGCCTGTGCTCCGCGACGGGAGAGGCCACAGCAGAGGGAGGCCCGCATACCACAAAAAAAAAAAAAAAAAACTACTCTAGATTTTATTTCTCTTTGAAAGAAGTAGCTTCAAGGAAACGCCAAATTAATAGGAGTTTTATTTCAGGAACTTTATCAAACTATTGTGACTACGTGTGTTCAAACACAGGGAGAGAAATCCATGCAAATTCAAGGTACAACATTGAAAAACCTTGATCGTGTATGGCATTTGAGTATAGACTATAATTCCACTTCACATCATACGTGATGTAAGCACGCCCGTTGGTTAAGCACCAAATGCTATCCTATTTAAAAATAATTAAAATAGGGACCTCCCTGGCGGTCCAGTGGTTAAGACTCCGCACTTCCAATGCAGGGGGCACAGGTTCGATCCCTGGTCAGGGAACTGAGATTCCCAAATGCTGGGCAGTGAGGCCAAAAACTTAAAAAGTAAAAATAAAAATAATTAAAATAAACATGCTTCAGAACTGGCCCTGAAATCTACTAGCCCTCATGATAGGCAGACAAGAAGGGGTAAAAGACGTCTTTTATGATGTCCTGCCATCAAATATCATAATCTGCCAACAAACCTTGTACCCAGTGTCATTTTTCAGCCTATCTTCCTGGAAAAGCTTACCTTGCAGATATTTTTTGAAACCTAGAATATTACCATACCATCATCTGTCTGTGATGAAATAGTTGAGTTAAAAATCATATTATTAAGGAGCCAAAGCTTTCCAAATCAATCTCCCTGTTAAGGGCTTAGTTCAAATGCACTCTCATTTCCGCAGTACCTGCTTTTCATTTTCATAGTATCTTTGAATTTTAACAGTGCCTGTACTCAGAAACACTAAATGGGCAGAGAGAAGAAAATCAAACCCAAACATCCAGTACCCCTTGCTGTTTGGGTTAAACTCCTGGAAGGCACTCAGGTTTTCATCACCCTAGTTAATTTTTTAAATACTTATGCAGAAATGAACTGTAGAAAAAAATCTGGAGAAGACAAAATATAAAGTTATCCAGATGATTGTCAGAAGAGCAGCAGGGGAAGAGCACAGCTGATGATATCAAGTCTTAAATGGTGTTGCTGTCAGGTTTTAACTGTTAATTGGAAGTTAAAATTTACAGTGCTACAGAGATTTTCTCCGATTAATTTTTAGTCATGGTGTGATAAACTAGTCCCATCATTTCTGGGAAATCTATTAAGATACCAGTGTCACATTAGAGATAGGACAGAGCTTTCAACACACATTTTCGTATCAAATTCCTATTCTTTATACCTCCCAGAGAATACAACTAACTATTCAATGTATTTTATTACTTAGTGGCGAAAGGAAAAGTGAAATTAAAATATTCTAGTTCTTAAAGAGCTAAATTGAAAACACGTAACCCCCGCCAATGCAGGGAACTTTCTAATAGGGACTATACCTTTACAAAGGAGTCATTACAACCATTTGTAGCAGCCAATCACAAATTTGTCTTCAAAAACTATTATGACTTTGCAGCCCCTGTGGAAAACAGTAGAGCAGGTCCTCAAAAAATAGTGTTAGCAAATGATCCAGCAACTCCACTCTGGGTACAGATCCAGAAGAAGTGACAGCAAAAAACCGAACAGATATTTGTACACCTATGTTCGTAGCAGTCTTATCCACAATAGCCAAAAGGTGGAAACAATCCACATGTTCATTGATGAGTGGATACACAAAATATGGTCTATACGTACAATAGAGTATCATTCAACCTTGAAAAGGAATGAAATTCTGTCAGTGCTACAATTTGTATGAACCTGACGACATTACGCTAAGTGAAGTAAGCTGGACAGAAAAGGACAAATTTTGTATGATTTCACTTATATGAGGCGCCTAGACTAGCGTAATTCCTAGAGACAGGAAGTAGAATACTGGTTACCAGGGGCTGAGGGAAGGGGAGTTAGTGTTCAGTGGGTACGGAGTTTCAACTTGGGAAGACGTAAAAATTGTGCAGATGGATAGCGGTAACAGTTGCTCAACAATGTGAGCGTACTTAATGCCGCTGAACCGTACACTTAAAAATGGTTAAAATGGTAAATTTTATGTTGTGAATATTTTACCACAATAGAAAAAGACTTGATTTCAGACAGTTGTTTGTAAATAATTTATAAAAGTTGACTTGAATTTAGAACACCTGTTACTCTCACTAGATTTGCTAGTATAAATAAAAGGTCATAATTTTTAATTGTATCACCATTAATTTTAAAAAAACTTTTAAAGTGAACTGCCTGGGGGTTTCTTTAGGTTTTGTTTTTTGTTTTTTGTTTTTGGTGGGAGGGAGGTTGGTTTTTTTTTTCTTTTTCCTGGCCTAGCAATTTCTTTTGGTATTTGTGACAGAGACTCTGATGTTTGGTGGTTAGGTGCTCACTAAACCCATTTCCTTCTAATCCTCCGCCTGCTGGACACATCACTACACTACATTTCCCAAGCTCCCTAGCAGTTAGATGTGGCCCTGCCACTGAGTGCCAGCCAATAGGATGTGGTATGCCTTCTAGAACTGGCCTCTCAAAAAACTCCCACCTACCCAACATCCTCCACTCTTTCTCCACTCATGGGCAGGATGGAGAGAATTTCTGGAACCTGCAGAGTGGAGCCCCAGGCGAGAAGGGGGCTGTATCTGAATGGCCATGTGAAGCAGAGCCCTCCTACCACACTTAACTATGAGGAAATGTGAGTGAAAAGTGTCCTTTTGATGTCTTAAACCACTGAGATGGGATTATTTGTTAAGCAGATAGCCCACCCTGATTAAGGTAGTGTTTGTCCTGGTAAGAGGATGAGGAGATTCCATACGCAAATTGAAAACCACCCTCCTTTAGCCAGCCATGAATAACTAATATGAAATGCCTTCCATGACGGTTCCCAAATCCTTGAGAGAATTATCTGTGTTAGAGGCATCTACCAGCACATGATAATGTGATTATTGATCTCTAATATTAAATACAGCCTTGAGAGAAACAGAATGATATTAAACCCCACTCCCCCCACCCCAAAAAAAACCCAACTCAGCATGGAAGCTCTTCATTAACTCTAAGTCCAGGCATGTGTGTCTGTGGAGAATGCCAAATGGTAGTTTTCTCAGTGTTGAAAAACAGAACAATGTGGGTTTGAAGCAAACATTAAAAGGATGACTTGAATGTATAATTCAAATAACTTGACTTTTTTTTCTCCCTTTAAGTAATATGAATAATTTCTGTGTTTTTATTTCAGGATCTTTAAAAATTTTGTGTGTCTGTGTGTGTAGTTTTTTGCCACAGAGTTAGTTAAAATTGCTTTCCAGAAATCTTGTTTAAATACCGGTTTTAAATATTTTGTGCTATGTAAGGAACACAGCCTGTGCAACCTTGCGCTAAAGAACTCTTTCCTGTGAGTACTTGGCAAAATTGTGTCTTGCTTAGTAAATATTGTTAAGAGAAGTAACAATATACTAGGGTATGTAAAAATCATGTTGTGGCTAAAATAACTGAAGAGAAGAGTTTGCTTCCATCTTCTAGCTAGAATAAGGGGGGAAATCAGGGCCTTCTGTTGGAGCGAATCTCCAGACAGAATGTGCTGGAGGCAGCTCCATTCTCTGTGAACACAGGGAACCAGGTAGAACCAAACAGTACCTTCAGCGGTAGCTCTGGAGTCTGATAAACCTGATTTCAATTCCTGGGACCTCTTCATTTCCCTGAGCCACGGTGTCCTCATATAAAATGAAAACACGATTACCTTCCTTGGGCACCTTGCTGGTTGTTCTTAAGATCCATTCTCCTTTTCTTTCATACTAATAATTTAGCAGGGTTTATGGCCACCCAATTAAAGATTACACTTCACTGGGCTTCCCTGGTGGCGCAGTGGTTAAGAATCCACGTGCCAAGGCAGGAGACACGGGTTCGAGCCCTGGTCCGGAAAGATCCCACATGCCGCGGAGCAACTAAGCCCGTGCGCCACAACTACTGAGCCTGCGCTCTAGGAGAGAAGCCACCGCAATGAAAAGCCCACGTACCATAACAAAGAGTAGCCCCCGCTCGCTGCAACTAGAGAAAGCCCGCGTGCAGCAACAAAGACCCAACGCAGCCAAAAATAAATAAATAAATAAACAAACAAATAAATAAATAAAATTTAAAAAAAGATTAGACTTCACCGCCTCTCTTGCAGCTAAGAAAGTCCATGTGAATTAGCAGGTTTGATCTGTGCCCCATCCCACTGGGAGAAGATGGGAGTTGAAGAAGCTGTCTTAGGACCAGAGATAGAGTTTGTGTGTTGAAGATGGCAGAGACCTTGTGTCTTCATAGGGTCTGTATGTGGATTAAGTGATACCCTATATGAAGGTGTCTTACCTGGAGTCTTCGGAATAAGACTGGGAGGTTTGCTAGACAGGAGAGGTAATTATGGTTGAAGTATAGAGAAGTAGTGGTATAGGTCAGTTAGATGTCAAGAACAAAGAAACTCAGAAAAAGAGATCGGACTTGGGGTTACCAGAGGTGGGAGCGTGGGGAGGAATTAGATGGAGGGGGTCGAGAGGCACAGACTTCCAGCTATAAAATAAATAAGTACTAGGGGTGCAATGTGCAACATGATTAACGTAATTAACACTGCTGTATGTTATATGTGAACATCGTCCAGAGAGTAAATCCTAAGAGTTATTTACAAGGAAAAACTATTTTTTAAATTTTGAATCCATGTGAGATGATGCGTGTTCACTGAACTTTCTGTGATCATCATTCCACGATGTAAGTCAAAGCATTACGCTGTACACCTTAAACGTCTCCCGTGCTGTATGCCGATTATATCTCAGTGGAACTGGAAAAAGGGGGAAAGAAGAAACAGTAAATAGAATGAAGTAAATAGTGTGTTTTCAGATGAGAGGGTAGGTGGGCCTCGGGGTGCAGTACTCTAAGAGACCACCCATGTGAGAAGCATCAGACAGAAGCCCAGGAACCAAAGGGTCAAGAGAAAGGATCCAAAACCCAGACGGGAGGCAGGAAAATCAAGTATCAGAGCCTTGGGCAAGACGCCAAGGAGCAAGAACCTAGAAATAATGGCCAGTGTCGCAGCGCTGGCAGTAAGGCGAATAATAGTTATAGAAATAACTGTCATTTATCGACAATCTGTGTGCCAGTCTCTATTCTAGTAGCGCTTTGTAAACAGTTGTAAGATTTTTATTTGCATAATCCCCATTTTGCAGATGTGGAAACTGAGGCTCAGAGATGTGACCTCTTTTTGTTCAAGGTGTCATAGCTAATAAAGGGCTAAGCTGAGATCCAGATCTAGGACTCGCTGACTCCAAAACCCAAAGGCTAAGAACTCACTACCCGGTAATCCAAGTCAGCTTCTTAACACAAGGCACAGCAAAGGGATCAAGGAATGTTCGTTGTTTTTATTCAGACAAGGGAATGAGTATGGGACGCAGATCAGTAGAAGCAGTATTAAATGTGAGCTGGAGAGTCTGTGAGTCCAAGCTCTGTGTATACTGTGTGCGCGTGTGCGTGTTTGTAGGGGCGAGTGTAGCGGGCGGGAGGGCTAGGGGCTCCTCTGCTGGTTAGTCACCCTGGAGAGTAAAGAACTGAGAAGTCAGGGAGTAAAGTAATTCCTAATTCCAAGCAGTCTTCTTTTTCTTCGATTGTACGGGGAAGGAAGCGATACTTTGAGAGCCGAGAAGCTGGAAAAGAAAGCGAACACTCCTTGACTGTCACAGAATCAGAGATGTTTAGAGCCAGAACAGTATTAAATGTAAGCTGAGGAGTCTGTGAGT
Source organism: Physeter macrocephalus (assembly GCF_002837175.3). NCBI lineage: Eukaryota > Metazoa > Chordata > Mammalia > Artiodactyla > Physeteridae > Physeter > Physeter macrocephalus. Next base: position 10,849,201 of record NC_041224.1, read on the forward strand.
CCAAGCTCTGTGTATACTGTGTGCGCGTGTGCGCGTGTGCGTGTTTGTAGGGGCGAGTGTAGCGGGCGGGAGGGCTAGGGGCTCCTCTGCTGGTTAGTCACCCTGGAGAGTAAAGAACTGAGAAGTCAGGGAGTAAAGTAATTCCTAATTCCAAGCAGTCTTCTTTTTCTTCGATTGTACGGGGAAGGAAGCGATACTTTGAGAGCCGAGAAGCTGGAAAAGAAAGCGAACACTCCTTGACTGTCACAGAATCAGAGATGTTTAGAGCCAGAAGAAGATCTTAAAAACAAACTGGTATCCACCCCTCTCCTTTTGGAGGGAGGCAAAGGACATTCACTGGGATGTTTTAAAAAAATCACCGACTGCTGAGAAAGATCCAAACTCAAAAGGGCTTTTAACTCCAAGAGTTTGAAGTCCCCGAGGAAGGTTTTAACTTGAGAGAAGCAAAGTGAGTCAGAAAGCACTCCATAATCACGGCATGTGTGTGAGGTTAGGGTTAGAATATGTGTTAATAGTAACAGATGTAATCGGAAAACTCCTATTTTAGAAGCTGGCATTCTTTTTCTTAACGTTCCCTAAAATAAAGCGTTGCATTATTCTGGTGTTTAGGTGGTAATAGGATGTGAGGATGGTATGGTCATTTTAATAAAGAACTATCTTTTTTAACATAAGGTGCATAGTTGTGTGGAAGCATTAACAGGCAGTCTTATTTGTATATCAAGCACATGGTAGTTTTAATTGACACCGAAGAATATATTCAATAAATATTATGGAAGGTAAAAAGCCTAGTAATAAAATAAACATCTGTGAACCCACCACCCAGCATTACCGATACCATAGATGCCCCTTGCACCCTCTTCTTTGGTCTCTTTACCTCTCACCCCCATCGCAGGGCAGCCACTCTCCTGAATTTTATGTTAATTATTCCCTGTCTATCCTTAGAGACACCCAGTATTTCAGGCACACCCACCATCACCATCTCCTGGATATAGGATTCCAAAGAGTAGGAAAAATATTACTGTTAAAAATCAGAGTCACAAAGTGACAGCAAATGCCATATTTCTTAACACAGTTTTGCCCAGATTTTCCTTGTTTTTAAAGTTAGCTAATGATGGTACTTACTTCTCACAGACAAGGAAAATAACGCAGGCGTGACTTTAAAAATTCCCTCAACAGCGGATTTAAACACATAGTCTGCTAAATTCCATAACCAATTAATGAGCTTGACTTGGTCTCAGTCTTACAAGAATTATAATTCCCCAAGGAATAATGTCCACAATAGTTACATATTGAGAAGACCGTTTTAACATTAACGCTCAAAATTCTATAACGTTCAGAGCCTGAGTGTACAGAGGCTCAACAGAGCCACAAAACAGGTATTTGCAAGAAGGACTGTTTTGTATTTGGGGGATTTGGGGTGAGGGTAATGATGTACTGGCTTACTCCACTGCTCTTTAAATCAGAGATCCCAAGCTTTTCCTGGTGGATGCGTACATGGGCCTTCTCGCAAAGACTGCCTTTGTATAGGTGTGGTATAGGGTGAGGAAGTTGTGCAGAGAGAATAAGAAGTTGGTAAGAGCGATTCTGGCTTCATCGGCTCGCCTGCCAGAATTAGGGCAGAGGTAGCTCTGGAGAGCCTGAGGCTGGAGGGGCGCCAGGGGAGACTTCGGATCCACTGCAGGTCACGCTGGAACCCAGTTAATACCACGGCACCCGAGGAAGAGCACGGATGGTCGGTGCTCTATCTTCACACTGCTTGGGCTCTCCCAACGGAACATCCTAACCTAGGTCATTCAACAGAAAGAAACCTGGTAACCAGAGATTCGGACCCAATGGTGATATGAGATGAGAAAGTTTGTGACTTTGTCAGGAATGGAGTGGGAATGGAGAAGGAGAAGACCCTGGAGGCAAGTGCTGGCTTTGCTTTTTGTTTAAAAAAAAAGAAAAAGGCAACGAACGATGTTAATGAACTTGTTTCTCTATTTTGATTGGAGCAGTATTTTGGTATCGATGGCCTGAAAGTAATGTCGGTTGTCTTATTTTGTAACATGTTGGTACATTTCTCTGTGCCTTCGATTGTGTGCTCTGGAAACCATCCTCCAGTGATGCCGCTGGCAAAGCTTTCAGAATGGAGATGCTGGTGGTTTCTGTGTGCCTGCCCTAAGACAGTTGTTTATGTCACGCTTTGTGTAAAAGCAGCCAAGTGCTACTGAGAATTAAAAAATTCCTCTGTGCCGTAAAATTCCTCAAAGGCTGCATAGAACTCCTTTGCCTTGTTCTGGAGTTGTTTCTTGCCCACACATTGCATGAAACCCTAGTCTGGCTCTTCACGGATCACACGTGACCTTGCAGGTGGCACCAGCCCTGAGCAGTGCCTGTGGTTTTGCAGAGAGTTTTGATCCTAAACGAGCGTTATTGGATTATTCTAATCAGTGGGAGATAGGCAAAGAGGAATAAAAGTGGAAAAGACAGGATTTGAGATCAATCAGGGACTTATATAAAAGGACAGGCTACTCTTCGTCACATCATTTATTATGGTAATAGAAAACAACATACTTATTTTTTAACATCAAGCAAATTCAATATTTTAAAATAAATCGTGTGGGAATAAGATATCACTTAGACCCCTCAGAGATGGGACTACTACTTTCGTTCTGGCCTGGGTGAAGTCATGGAAATGTTCATTTCCCTAACTTTTTTGCCTGCCTCCTTTCCTCTTTTAGATAACAGGACAGCCTGACTTATCAGCATTAAAAAAAATGTTTCTGTCAGCATCCAGAGAACCTGTAGTAAGTGTAAAAGGAGAGTAGTTCTGTCAGCCGGCACGTTTGAACCTAAGCCGAGACACCCAGAACTGCACTGAATTAAAAAAAAAAAAAAGTTTCAGGCTGTTATGCTAATTAACAGTTGATAAGGTACAAATATCTTAGCACATCATATAACAGGCAGATGGCACCTTTTGACAGGCAGTAGAAAAGCTCACATAAAAATATTTCATTGACTGTGAGTGTTAAGGTGGAAAACATGACATTAGGTAGGTGGAAGAAATAATGAACTCTTGCTATGGCAAAACACAGTTTTCCTTCAGCAGGAAAAGGATCCAGTTCAAAGTAACAGTCCCTACAGCTATCATGTGTTTGTTGAATATGATGCTAGCGTGATATGCTCATTTCCCAAATGCAACCTCCATCACCACTGCCTTTTGAACTGTCTTCAGTTATAATGAGAGGCAATGTAGAAAAGTTGCTTTTAGGCTCAGGCGAATCCCTCACCGTTTCAAATATTTGAGAAATTTAAAATTATAATGGTGCTCACATATTAATTCGGAGTCTTGACCAGAACTTCACTTTACAGTAGAAACTAACATCCCACGGGGAATGAAAATAGGTGCTTCCCCTAGGAGGTGAATCTTCAACTCTTGTTGTAGGAGAAAATTCTAAATACAGAATCTAAAATTGTGTGGTTTTGAGGAATGGTTTTAAAATAGTAAGTTAACCCATTTTCCGTAGAAGGGGCGGGGGTTCAAATATGGGTGGTGTTAAACTTCAGAGCCTTGGAGAAGTCAAAGTGTATTGAATGTTAGGCATTAACTTTGCATTCCTGAAGGTCTCCACTCTTTTGCACACTGTAATTATACTCATTTATAGATGAAGGCAGAAAGGATTACATTTGGAGGGGTTACAGGCAGGGACAGCTCTAATAGCTGGCTGCCTCTGGAAATACGGTATAGTGAAATTTTTCTTTCCTGGTAAGGTCAGTCTTAGGCAAAAGATTTCCATGAACCGAAATTGCCTTTAATGATTGCCTTTTCCCTGTTCACTTCTATTTCAGTCTGTTTGGTGATTCTCACGCATGCTCTCTGAACTCCACATTATGCGTTCTTTGCTCTCTCTGGGATTTGGAGTCATTCTTACTGGGTAGCTCTGCACCTGAGTTTACCTGCCCACCAGTACTCCTCCCCTGCTTCCAGCACCCTCTAGGTATCGCCCATTCTTTTTCAGTCACACCAAGATGTAAATCTCTTGTCACTGCAAGTTTCTGTTCTCTGCAGCTAATTATTTTGATAGAAGAAAAAAGCCCAGGCTCAAATATTCATGAACGATATGGCTTCATAAGTTGTCCATCTAGTTAGGACATTTGCATGCTATTCAGGGTCATCTGGGAAAGTTGCATTTTCTAATCTGAGACAAAAAAGCAGTCTAATAAGATACACTGTAAAAAAAAAAAACGTGTCCCATGGCCAATCAAGTTTGGAAAATACTACTTATTTATGTCCCATTATTGGAGATTCAGAACACTATGTGGTTTCTCCAAGCATGGGTAAGTTAGACAGTAAAGACAGCTATTTATTTAAACCTGAGATTTACCCACATTTATGAATATTAATGAACATATAAGTCTATGTGTATATTTTTTTCTTACTATAACACCTATTAATGCTCCTTGGAGAGCACACTTAGAGATACACTTCCTTAACCCAAAGTAGTGACTTTTCTGATGGTGTAAATTTCAGATACCATGGTGGCACCTTGGGTAAGTGTTTTGGAATTAGAGTCTTGCAATACTTCTAAAATCACACTGTGTGAATTGCTGTCTTCTCTACCTATAAGTAGTGGGTTTTCGTATCCAGTTTACTTTAATAGATGACCAATTCTGGTGTTAAGTCTATTCAGACAAATCATTACATGTCCTTTACATCATCACAGGTTTTCAAAGCCCTCTGCAGCAGCACATCCAAGACATGGGAGTGGGTGGAATGTGTAGCCACAAAGAAAGGCTGCGTCTGGTTTCCCCGTGCCAAACGTTGACCATTTCTGTTCACTTGGATAAAGGAATTTGTGATATCAAGGATCCTTCCTTTGAGCATAGAACTCTCACCAGCTCAGACTCTGTAGGAGCAGCAATCATTGCTGTAACCTAGAAAACTGAGTTATGTAATATATCTTCCTTGTCGTGCATTGGCAAGTGTAGGGGGACTGTGGTAGTGTATACGGCGAGTATAGTGGTATATAGGGGACTGTGGTAGAGTATAGGGGGACGGTGGTAGTATATAGGGGACTGTGGTAGTATATAGGGGACGGTGGTAGGGACTGTGGTAGTGTATACGGCGAGTATAGTGGTATATAGGGGACTGTGGTAGAGTATAGGGGGACGGTGGTAGTATATAGGGGACTGTGGTAGTATATAGGGGACGGTGGTAGTATATAGGGGGACTGTGGTACTGTATAGGGGACTGTGGTAGTATATAGGGGGACGGTGGTAGTATATAGGGGACTGTGGTAGTATATAGGGGACTGTGGTAGTATATAGGGGGACTGTGGTAGTATATAGGGGACTGTGGTAGTATATAGGG
>NC_041224.1:10855987-10875725 GCF_002837175.3 Physeter macrocephalus
GGGGGACTGTGGTAGTATATAGGGGACTGTGGTAGTATATAGGCGACCTTGGTGGTATATAGGGGGACTGTGGTAGTATATGGGGGACTGTGGTAGTATATAGGGGACTGTGGTAGTGTATAGGGGGACTGTGGTAGTGTATAGGGGACTGTGGTAGTATATTGGGGACTGTGGTAGTGTATAGGGGGACTGTGGTAGTGTATAGGGGACCGTGGTAGTAAATAGGGGGACTGTGGTAGTATATAGGGGACAGTGGTAGTATATAGGGGACTGTGGTAGTGTATAGGGGGACTGTGGTAGTGTCTAGGAATCAAGTTGCCATTTCAAAGCTTAACTGTCCAAGTCTACATGTAGGTGAAATGGCTTGCTTTTGTTTGGAACGGTTTCTTTCATTATTTGGAGTTAAGATGGAGAGGCTGTGTGAAGGAAGTCACATATCTCTCCTGTAGTAACAGAGGCATTGTTCACTTAGGATCCATGAATTTTCCCCCATCTGTTTGGAGAACACTCGAACTCTTTACCTAAGGGATTAGTGTTACCTGGTGAATTGGAACCTTGCTTGAGATGGTGTCAGTAATTTTTTTCTTCTGTAAGTTAATTTGGAAAGGAGTTGGAAAGAGAAACATTAATAGAAGCATAAATGCTTTTCAGTTTAAACTACTGTAGGATGTATAATATCTATTGAAAAGTAAGTAGCATGCACTGTCTTATAAAGAGAATAATCCTGTAATAATTTACTGAAGAAAGGTACATTCACCATCAGATAGTACTTCTCTTGAACATTACTTGAGAATTTGGGGAGAAAGATATTGTCCTTCAAAAGCAAACCAAAAGCAATATGAATTAAAAACAGAGTTAGAGAAAAAGATACACGTTAGAATCTTAGTATCTGTCCTAAATCAATGGAAAAGTATATTTGTTTGTATTTCCTTAGCATTTAACATGGTATTTTTTAAAAATATTGCTCAGAAATTTCAAATATTACAAATAAAAGTAGATTAGAGAAAGAGCTTACCTTTTAAAACGTAGTTTTTAAAAACTAAATTTAAATTTTAAAATATACGGAACTCAGCTAACTAAAAGCTTTAGTGAACTCCACTGATTCTCGCTTTACCCCTCTGTAGATGGGAATATATTCTGAGCATATAGTAAGTTTTATGGATTATAATGATGCAAAAGTGTTTTATAATAGAAAAATACAAAGTAGATCAAGTTGGTATTATTCTAATTCAGGTTGCTTTTAGGGGAAAATTATAAGAGAGCAAGCTATTCTATTTAGAAAAACGTAGCAGACCAAAACCATGGCTCCTTTCTGGTACACCACCAACTCATCTATGCCTTCTACAGTCATGTTCCAGCATAAGAATTGGAGTTCTGGGAACTCCCTGATGGTCCAATTAGGTCCAGTGGTTAGATGCTTTCACTGCCAGGGCGTGGGTTCAATCCCTGGTCAGGGAACTAAGATCCCACAAGCCTTGCGGTGTGGCCAAAAAAAAGAAGAACTGGAGTTCTAAATGCGTGTCCTAAAACACTGGCAGACCCTGGATTAATAAGAACAAACTAAAGAATATTTTGTTTACCTTCTAAGAAAAGAAATTGCTGCATTTTGGAAAGGTGGTCTAATAAGGATTGAAATATAAAGGTTTTCTGCTTAACGTGGAGTTAAACGGAAGTTATTAGTGGTTGATTGTTGTTAAAAATTACCAAACACATTGAAACTGACCACAATGAGTTTTGGTGAACATTCAGTCTAATCCAGGCAAATAGTGACCTTTCAGAAAAGGAGTATGGAGTTTTTAATCCTTTTGTTCGATGCTAGAAAGTGAAGGGGTGACAGAGCACAGGCAGACATTGGGGATATTGTGGGTTTGGTTCCAGACTGTCACAATAAAGTCAATATTGCAACAAACAGGTCACACGAATTTCTTGGTTTCCTAGTGCATATAAAAGTTATGTTTACACTATACTGTTGTCTATTAAGTATGCAATACCATTATGTCTTAAAAAAATGTACTTACCTCAGTTAAAAAATACTGTTCTGACCAGTGTGAGGTGATACCTCATTGTAGTTCTGATTTGCATTTCTCTAATGATTAATGATGTTGAGCATTCTTTCATGTGTTTGTTGGCCATCTGTATCTCTTCTTTGGAGAAACGTCTATTTAGGTCTTCTGCCCATTTTTGGATTGGGTTGTTTGTTTTCTTGATATTGACCTGCATGAGCTGCTTGTATATTTTGGGGATTAATCCCAGAGGAATATTACTCAGCCATAAAAAGAAACGAAATTGAGTTATTTGTAGTGAGGTGGATGGACCTAGAGTCTGTCCTACAGAGTGAAGTCAGTCAGAAAGAGAAAAACAAATACCGTATGCTAACACATATATATGGAATCTAAAAAAAAAAAAAGGTTCTGATGAACGTAGGGGCACGACAGCAATAAAGACACAGACATAGAGAATGGACTTGAGGACACAGGGAGGGGGAAGGGAAAGCTGGGACGAAGTGAGAGAGTGGCATGGACATATGTACACTACCAAACGTAAAATAGATAGCTAGTGGTAAGCAGCCGCATAGCACAGGGAGAGCACCTCGGTGCTTTGTGACCACCTAGAGGGGTGGGATAGGGAGGGTGGGAGGGAGACGCAAGAGGGAGGGGATATGGGGATATATGTATGCATATAGCTGATTCACTTTGTTATACAGCAGAAACTAACACAACACTGTAAAGCAATTATACTCTAATAAAGATGTTAAAAAATAATAATACTGTTGGAAAAATGACACTGATAGACTTTCAGGGTTCCCACAAACTTTCAATTTGTAAAAAATGTAATATCCGTGAAGTGCAGTAAAATGCAGTATGCCTGTACCCCACTGGCATTAAACAGTTCTAATCTACAAAGTGTTTCCCCAGTATATTTACAAATTAAAGGCTCACTGGGTTAAACTAATCTCACAGTGCAAATGCCTTCTGGATAGGATGAACCTCTAGGTCCTACACAGCTTAGAAATGTGGTTGTTAAACCTTTATTTGTCTTGGATCCCTTTACATTCTTAAACCTTATTGAGGATTCCAAAGTGCCTTTATTTATGTTGGTTATCTCTCTCAACATTTATCATATTAGAAATTAAAACTGGGAATTTTTTTAGGACACAAGAGTGCCTAATACACTTTCCGCGAGCTATCAGAGCAGCAAAGTCATCACACAGCATGTGGTCTCTGAAAAGCTCCGCTGTAGGCCTGTAGAGAATAAGAGAGAAAAAGGCAAATAGCATCAGAGTATTTTTATCAGAAGAGTTTTGACCTCATGGACTTGCAGAAAGGGACCCAGGGATTTCCAAGTGTCCTAGATCTCAGGTTGGAGCCATTGTCTTCATATAAACGTTTTCTTAATCTAGTCCCTTTTGCATTTTGGAGGCAAAGGAATCACTGGGGAGGGGGTTGGGTATTGATTGAAATACAGATTTTAGGGTCCCATACCGAGAGATTCTGATTCAGTTGATTTGGGATAAGGTTCAAGAATGTTCCCGATTAAAAATCACGATTCCCGGAATTCCCTGGCGGTCCGGTGGTTAGGACTCAGTGCTTTCACTGCCGAGGGCCTGGGTTCAATCCCTGGTCGGGGAACTAAGATCCCACAAGCTGCAGGGCGCGGCCAAAATAAATAAATCGCGCCCCCCACTCCTCTTACCCTTCACCACCAACCCCACTCCTTATTATTTTGATGTAGGGGGTCTGAAAATGCGCTTGACCGACCCTGCCTGTATCTCATCGTTGTTAATATTCATTGTTATCAAATTTACCCTGAATATGCACACTGGTATTCTGGATCAGAGAGGGATTTCATATTAAATACCTCATAGTAAATAGTTAGTTCATCCATCCTTCTTGGAACAGTCTTACCCCTGAGGTGATGTGATGAGTGTCAGGTCCCTTGTCCCACTATGGAAATAAATCTCTCCAGAAGCCTGATAGCCTGGGTGTCCCTGCTTTTGTGACCTTGAGAACTCTCTAAGTTCCAGGGGCCATTCCTTTTTTTTTTTTATTGAAGTCTAGTTCATTTACAATGTTGTGTTAATTACTGCTGTACAGCAAAGTGACTCAGTTATACACGTGTATACATTCTTTTTTTGTATATTCTTTCCCATTGTGGTTTATCATAGGATATTGAATATAGTTCTCTCTGCTATACAGTAGGACCTTGTTGTTTATCCATTCTCTATATAAATGCTTACATCTGCTGACCCCAAACTCCCACTCCATCCCTCCCTCAACCCCCTCCCCTTTGGCAACCACCAGTCTGTTCTCTATGTCCATGATTCTGTTTCTGTTTCATAGATAGGTTCATTTGTGTCATATTTTAGATTCACATATGTGATGTAATATGGTATTTGTCTTTCTCTTTCTGACTTATTTAGTATGATAATTAGTAGTTGCATCATGTTGCTACATTATTTTGTTCTTTTTTATGGCTGAGTAGTAGTCCATTGTATATATGTACCACATCTTCTTTATCCATTCATCTGTCGATGGACATTTAGGTTGTTTTCATGTCGTGGCTATTGTGAATAATGCTGCTATGAACATAGGGGTGCATGTATCTTTTTGAATTATAGCTTTGTCTGGATATATGCCCAGGAGTGGGATTGCTGGATCATATGGTAATTCTATTTTTAGTTTTTTGAGGAACCTCCATACTGTTTTCCACAGTGGCTGCACCAACTTAAATTCCCATCAACAGTATGGGAAGGTTCCCTTTTCTCCACTCCCTCTCCAGCGTTTGTTATTTGCAGACCTTTTAATATGGCGATTCTGACTGGTGTGAGATGGTACCTCATTGTAGTTTTGATTTGCATTTCTCTAATAATTAATGATGTTGAGCATCTTTTCATGTGCCTCTTGGGGGCCATTCCTCTTTGAAATGCAAATATCTAGGGAGCTAGCACTCCGGTCTTCAAGACACCTTCGACTTAGCCTAGGGACCTACTCAAGAGCTGTAACTATTATATTTGGTCCACCTGGGAAGATAAGAAAATATAGTACTCTTTCAAATCAGGGCAATTAACTAGACAAATGGCTACATATCAAAATCCCCTGAAGAGTCTTAAAAGGCTATGGAAACACAGAAAAATTCCAGGGAGATTTTCTTTCTCCACACCTATTTACCTGGAAGGAAAAGGAAAGAGAAACTTTCTAGCGGATCTAGCTGATCTAACCTGCAGTCCCTTGGATTTTGTGATCTAGCAAATTCAAAAGTGCCTGTCGTATCAATGGAATATTGAGATGTTACAGAACCTGTGCAAAACGCTGGTGGATTTAGGTAGTAAAGTGTCCACGTGTATGAATGGATATCCAACAACAAGGATTGTCGGGAAGGTGGGGGACAAGCCCATAAATAAGGAGTAAAGGGAGACTAAGCAATGAGCAGGACCACAGGGCCAGTCTGGGAAGAATGTCATGGTCACTCTGCTTCTTAGGCAAATGGCCTTTTCTATAGCAGCTGCCATGCTCTCAACACTGTCATGAATAGTGCTGCCTATGATCCAGGCCAGAGCAACCCCTGTACCAGGTCCTGCCCTTTAGAGGGTCCCACTACCTGCACTCACACACACACACACACACACACACACACACACACACGCACACGTTAAAGAACATCCAGGCATCCCTGACATGTGGGGTCTGGTGCTCAGGGCTGGCAGTGCAGGACCCATAACTGTAAACATCATTCTTTTTTTTTCTTTTTTAAAAATAATTTTTATTGGAGTATAGTTGATTTACAATGTTGTGTTAGTTTCTGCTGTACAGCAAAGTGAATCAGTTATACATACACATATATCCACTCGTTTTTAGATTCTTTTCCCATATAGGGCATTGCAGAGTATTGAGTAAGAGTTCCCTGTGCTCTACAGTAGGTCCTTATTCGTTATCTATTTTATATACAGTAGTGTACATATGTCAATCCCAATCTCCCAATTTATTGCTCCTCCCTTCCCCCCACCCTGGTAACCATAAGGGTTTTTTTCTACATATGTGACTCTATTTCTGTTTTTAAAATAAGTTCGTTTGTACCATTTTTTAAGATTCCACATATAAGTGATATCATATGATATTTGTCTTTATCTGTCTGACTTCACACAGTATGACAATCTCTAGGTCCAGCCGTGTTGCTGCAAATGACATTATTTTATTCTTTTTTATGGCTGAGTAATATTCCGTTGTATATATGTACCACATCTGCTTTAACCATTCCTCTGTCGATGGACATTTAGGTTGCTTCCATGTCCTGGCTATTGTAAATAGTGCTGCAATGAACATTGGGGTGCATGTATCTTTTCAGATTATGATTTTCTCCAGGTATATGCCCAGGAATGGGATTGATGGATCATATGGTAGCTCTATTTTTAGTTAGTTTTTTTTTTTATCGACAGGCGGACTCTCAACCACTGCGCCACCAGGGAAGCCCTATTTTTAGTTTTTTAAGGAACCTCCATACTGTTCTCCATAGTGGCTATATCAATTTACATTCCCACCAACAGTGCAGGAGTGTTCCCTTTTCTCCACACCCTCTCCAGCATTTATTGTCTGTAGATTTTTTGATGAAGGCCATTCTAATCGGTGTGAGGTAATACCTCATTGTAGTTTTAAAAAAAATAAATTTATTTATTTAATTTATTTATTTTTGGCTGCGTTGGGTCTTCGTTGCTGTGCTTGGGCTTTCTCTAGTTTCGGTGAGCGGGGGCTACACATAGTTGCAGTGTGCGGGCTTCTCACAGCAGTGGCTTTTCTTGTTTCAGAGCATGGGCTCTAGGCACGCAGGCTTCAGTAATTGTGGCACGTGGGCTCATTAGTTGTGGTTTGCAGGCTCTAGAGTGCAGGCTCGGTAGTTGTGGCGCACAGGCTTAGTTACTCCACAGCATGTGGGATCTTCCCGGACCAGGGCTCGAACCCATGTCCCATGCATTGGCAGGCAGATTCTTAACCACTGCACTGCCAGGGAAGCCCCTCATTATAGTTTTGGTTTTCATTTCTCTAATTAGTGATGTTGAGCATCTTTTCTTAACATCCGTTCTATCCATTCTTAATGCTAAGACACTAACACTGTTAGTGTCTTTTCTTGACATCCATTTTTGACACTAACACTGTTCAGGCCCTGGGAAAGCACTTCACATCTCTTGCTCTACATCCTTGAAACAAAAGGCAGGTATTCCTGAGAATGTTTGTGGGTGGCATCCCTGCCAACATGAGAGACAGACACTGCTTCAGAGCACAGGGACAATTCCAGCAGCCAAAGAACTTAGGTACAAGAAGAGAGAAATTAACATGTCCAAGCCTTCTCAGATACTATTAGGGCAATATCGTGTTGCATCGGGAAATAACATTTCTTAGCAATGCTGAACATCCTTTTTCCTGCTTCTCTTCTTGTTCTAATTTGTGGCCCTAAAGATACCCATGAATTAATGTGGAACTTGCTGTAGTTGTACATGGCAGCTGAGGAAAATTTTGCAGTATTAACTCATGTTTCTCTTACCTTTGTATATATGTAGCTCTAATCTGCCATTATTACTTCTGAAAATTAGATGTTGTTGCCACTGACAACAAAGGATTTAAGTCATTTGCTCCCAACTCAAAGTCAAGAGTTTAGGTATTGACAGATCAAGGACACCTATGTAGCAATGCCTGGCTGCAAGGGAAGTGGTGAAAGTGAATATTTGGTATTTGGGGCTCCTATGGTATCAAGTAGGCTTTGCCTCCTACCAGTTCCTACACGGTGAATATTAGCCAAGTGTAGAAAAATCTTCGTATTTTTTCTGAAAATCGGGACCTATGGTCACTTTGAAATGAGTCTAGAAACAACCCCGCTTTTAGTATCTTGATGAATTATTCCTGGAGAAAAGAGAAGGTACAAGAGAATGGCAGAGGGTAAGTTCTTTTTTCTTTTGAGGATGTATGAAATACAGGCTGAGGTTAGACGCCCAAAGACCTAAGTGTTCTGTAATCTTGCAAGGGTCCCTTCATCTACCTAGGGTTCAGGCACTTCATACATAAAGTGAGAGAATTGAGCAAAATAATCTCTAACTTCTCTGTGTGCACTAATAAATAATATATCATTCTTTTTCTCCAGGGGAAGTATAAAGATGAGTCAAAGGCTGAAATGGAAATAAAGCTAGAAGTTCTCTCAAACAACAAATACTGAAGATGCATTTTTCTTTTTATGGCCGATTTTCCATCTCATGTGGTTTTTAAAATAATGTAACTGTACTATATATCAATGAAAAAGAATAAAATATCACTGCACACATCAAGTTGGATGCATCTCAGAAAATAATATTGAGTGAAAAAATCAAGTTGCGGAAGAATTCAGACAGTGATTCCATTGATATCAACTCAGGACATTTGCGACTAAACCACCCACTGTTTGAGAATATCAACATATGTGCCAAAGCAAGGTAAGGATAAACCAAAATTCAGGGTAGTGGTTTCCTCTAGGGAGAAGCAGTATGACATCATGAAGTGATGCATAGAGGCCCTGAAAGGTGCCAAAAACATTCTATTCCTTATCTTGGGTGGTGGGCATGTGGTGGTCAATGTTATTGTAATTCACTGTACCTTATGCACATATTGTTAATTAAATTTTTGTATCCATTCAGTTTTTAATACGAACAATTAAATCTAAGTTGAGAACATGCATATTTTGATTCAGAGTAAATTTTTCTTCTCTATTGTGTGTGTTTCCATGTTCTTTATTTCTTAACAGACTTTCATGTTTAAGTAAATAGATATTTCATGAGAAACATGAAACAGAACCTTGTGCTTTGGGAGTTCTTCATATAAAAACAAAACAGCATCAACAACACAAGGTAAGAAAACATCAACAAATATGTAACAGGTACCTTTGCTAAACAAGAATGGTATAAACGTGGATTGTGTGAGTTATGCATTTCTGCAAATAGAGAACTTTGGTGCCAGATTTCTCAAGCATCACCCTCTAGATATATTATTAGCTCCTTATGTTTGAATAACACAAATTCCCTTTATTCACAAATATTGAAAATTAGGGCTTACTCTTCCCCATTTCCTTGATCATGCAATTACTCGTTTTTAAATATCATTTTCCAGGCACTGCTTTGCGAGAACTATTCTGCAAAAGAACACCAGGTTGTGTGAATGTTGAATCTGGATTTCTTGGCCGCACTGTTGGACCCGGGAGTCTACTGCTAGTAGATGGGTGACTTTTCAGGCTTTAGAAAATGCTTAATAAGTCATTAGACCCTTACTGCAGTTGGCGAGCCTTCTCAGCTCATAGACGATAAAACGTCTAGTGAGGGAAGGAAAACAACAAAACAACAGTGAGGTCTAAGATTTTATTTATTTTTTCTTAAGATTTCTTTTTTTTTATGTGGACCATTTTTAAAGTCTTTATTGAATTTGTTACAATATTGCTTCTGTTTTATGTTTTGGTTTTTGGCCACGAGGCATGTGGGATCTTAGCTCCCTGACCAGGGATCGAACCTGCACTCCCTGCATTTGAAGGCAAAGTCTTAACCACTGGACCACCAGGGAAGTCCTGAGGTCTGAGATTTTAGAACTGTGAACTTTCCTCCAAATTTAAACACCATCAACAATGACCATTATGTTCCCTGACATACACACACTCTACCACACTCCCTCCTTCACCCACCAAATCCCAGCATGATTCAGATCCTGGGGGTCGTGTAGGGGTGTGTGTGCGCGTGTGTGTGTGCGCGTGTGTGTGTGAGCGCGCGTGTGTGTGCGCGCACATGGGGGTGGGGAGGGAGATTGAGAGAGAGATTGAGAGAGAGGGAGAGAGAGATGAGCTTCCTTAATCATGTTTCATTTCTCTATCCCCCAGATTACATACAAAGAAAATAGTCTCTTATCTCATGTGAGTACATAGTAAAATAATTTTAATTCCTTGAAATTCAGTCCCTAACACTAGTCATAATTAAAATATAGTTTGAAAATAAAAATAATTGACTCATTTGATTTAGACACACACACAATAAATTTGGGGGTTTGTCCTATCTGTGAATGTTTGCAGGAATGTGTTTCAAAGGCCAAAATCAAAGTAGCTCACAGCCATTTAGCCTAGAAAATGCAAAAGAAAGCCGTTTCCTTTCTTATATCTGTTGCTATGGAAAGTTTCACAGTCGGGATATGCACCCTAAACTCTTTTCAAAAATGGAATAGACAATGCAGTAAAAGTGAAATTCATCTTTGTTCTAAACATATAAAACAGAGGCAGCATTTGATAGTAAAATTTATAGGATTTCTTTTCTATTAAGATGGAAAATAAGTTGTCTCCATTTGTAATTTTTATAGAGACAAGATTTCTTTTGCAGTTGTTTGAAAATACAGTGATAAAACTGGATATAACAGAGATAACATACATGACATCTAAAAATGGATACAGAGAAAGACATACATAGTAACTGAAAAAACATGCCTGAAAAGATGTCCACGGAATAATGACTTGAGGAACCTTGTTATTCCGTGGGTTATTGCCAGATGTGCATTTGTTTAAACTGAAATGAAAGTGGAGAAACATTAAAGTGTGTAGAGAAACAAGATAATACCTGGTAGGAACCCAATCTTATGTGCAAGTCAAATTAAAGGACCCCATGATCAACATGGTCAAAAGCAACGGACATTTCTAACACAAATAGGATCTGAAAATTTTGGTGGAATTTCTTATACTTCTATTCAGACTCCCTGAAACAGACCCTATTAAGTCAAACTAAATTGTACCAAGTGCCTTAAAGAGGTGCCTGTCTGTTTTAATTTTCCTGACACTTCTAGCTGGGGCTTGGTCTAATAGTGATTGTATAAAGCTATTAGGAATGCATCTGATAGAAAAATGCAGTTGTCAGCTACTGCTTTATTATTTTGATCCTATACAATAATTTCTCTCATGACCATGGTTACATAAAATGATATATTGGCTACCAGCTCAGCTTCTAATTAAGTAACAATGAAATTTTATACTAATATTGGATTTAAAGGGAAGATAGTGAATGCATTTATCTTCAAACTTACCTAATTATTGTTAGTGTACTATTCAAGACATAAAGAAATCCACTCTACGAATGAGTTTTACAGTGCAATGCAGTTTGTATTATTTTTTTGAAATCTAATTCTTTAAACTAAAGAAACGAATTTAAACTAATTCTTTAAACTTGGGTTTTTAAAACTTACCTTCCCTTTAAAAATATAGTCTAGAATGAATTTATAGGCAAGTAAGACATTTTCAGGCACTTTTTTTTGCATGTATTTGAAAAGTAGGTGCTATAGAAATGTCATATTTCATTAATAATGTTTTGATTTTGACGTGATGAATCAATCAGAGAAACATTGAGCAGGTAAAAATTAATCTAAAGGAAATAGGGAATTCTTTTGCAAGTAGGTGACAGCTTCCAAATTAGCTAGAAAATCAATGAGATGAAAATAGTTGGCTAGTGAAACACAAGGAAGCCAAAAAAAAAAAAAGAAAGGATTGATCACCAATCTATCCCTTGGTTCATTTGTGTCTATTTTAGGCACACGTAGTGTTTTCTCTCAACACCAGCTCTTTTCATTTCCATCTTTGTACGCCATAATTTGATATCTCCCGTCCCTGACCATCATAAACATTCAGCTGCTTGCAAATGCCTAGGTGACCTCTACCCGCCTGAGTTCCTGCCTATCATTCTGACCACACATTCATTTCCAAGACTGCTGATGTTCATTCTTGTGCTAATTGATCAAATACTATTTCAGCTCCAACTGGCCTCCTGTTGTTACCCTCAAATTGTTTCTTTATTTTATCTGTTTGGCTTCGCCGGGTCTTAGTTGCGGCATGTGGGCTCTTAGTTGTGGCATGTGGGCTCTTAGTTGCGGCATGTGAGATCTTAGTTCCCTGACCAGGGATTGAACCCCGGCCCACTGCATTGGGAGCACGGAGTCTTAACCACTGGACCACCAGGGAAGTCCCTCAAATTGTTTCTTTATGTTTAAGCAATGTATTTCCAACTTTGTAAGCTATCATAAAATAAGTACATCCAGATACTGATGGGGGCTTTGCATATAATGTCATTTAATCAGCAACATTGCTATAGGGTAAATATAATTTTATTATGAGTATATATATATATATATATATATATATATATATATGGAGAGAGAAAGGGGGAGAGAGAGTGCCAAGCCTCAGAAAAGAAAATGACTTGCCTGAAGGTCTCACAGCTTCCAAGTGGCAGAGGCAGTATTTGAACCCAGGACTCACCAACTTTACAAGTGCCTTTAGAGGCCTTAAAACGGTTTGGTGGAGTTGTCAGCCCAGTGCCTAAGAAAGCAAAGTAGTCTGCTCAAGGACCATCTAAAGGGAAATAAAGGGTGGTGCGCTAAGGATAGGATGGGTTAGCACATTTTTAAGTGAGGCCTGTGATGTTTGAGAAGTTGGTGATGATGTCAGATGAGTCTTCTGGGGTATCTGAGTGGACAGCAGACTATGGATCAATGAAAAAAAAGACTGGGTTTAAGGCTGTGGTTCTCTACTGGAGTGATTTGCCTTGCCTCCTTCCCCTGCCCTGGTGAATGTCTGGAGACACTGGGAAGGGGGTTCCTACTGGCATTTACTGGGTAGAGGCCAGGGATGCAGCTAAACCTCCCACAGGGCACAGGGCAGACTCCACAGCAAAGAATTGTCGGGCCCCAAATATCAATAGTGGGAAACCTGGGCTAGGGTGATTTGAAGGTATGAGTGCAAGATATTGCTTCGCCGGCCTATTTCAGTACCCTGGTTTTTCTTTGTGGAGCCAACTGTTTTCACTTAATTATTTCCAGTGAGTTTGATTTCAGTTATTTCAAAATGAATGAAGAGCTCTTCAGCTTGTTCATTTCTGCTGGGTTGATAGTTGATTCGCTGTTATGCGATAGTTGCAAAGTCTTTAGTGATCTCTCTTCCCTCAAAGTCCTTTGACTCTAATGACTTTGAAGTAACTTCTAACTTAAAAACAGCCCTCAGCTTTGTCTGTGATGGAGAAAACATCCTCACTCTTTCCATTGTTTTTAAACCAGAGGTAAAAAAACACCAAAAAAAAAAAGGGGTGGGGGGCTTCAGCTACAATCCGCTCCCACCTTTTCTATTTGTGTGAAGCCCCGTAGAAATCTGAGATGCTATTATAGCTGGTGGCAGGAGACAGTTTCTCAGAATGTGATATCATCAACACCGTCCAGTCTTTAAGTGGAGACACTTCCTCTTCGTTCTCTGTATGTTTCTTTTCAGGACGCCGCAATGAAATCATTCCTTTTCACTCCAAGATGGAATCTCAGACATAGCGAAGTATTAGCAGCTTACATATTCATCTGACTTTTTGTTGTTGTTGGAAGATAAGGTTTCTTCTGTGTCGAATATGAAAAGGCTTTTTAATGCTATCTCTCTGCCTTATTCTCCCGTGCTTTTCCCTCTACGTGTTCCCATTATTTATAGCAATGCCCTCTCTTCTTTCTTTTTAAATAGTGTGGCTTTGAAGCTGGGCAGACCCTGGTGGAAATAATCAGGGAGGATTTCATAGAAATATTGCTTCTATGGCAGCATTTTCATTCCCTTCCTGACAGACTGGAGGAGAGCAGTGTTTGACGAGAATGTTTACTGCTCGTCTTTATCAGAATCCCCTCCGCTGCAGTACTTGAGAGATGAATCAGAAAGAAAGTATTTTTGTCTCCCCAGTTCAGCCATTGATAGGCCATTCACTGCTAAAGGATATTGATTATGATCTTGCGTGGAGAATGGAGCGGAAGGAGAGAGCGAAGCAGTTCTCGTTGGCGTTGCCCATTTTCCCTCTGACGAGCTGCCGCCTTCACAAAGCAGACCTCGCACGGGGTCGGGGGGAGCTCAGTGCCCTCATTTGCTAGAAAGAACGCCAGCCAACCCTCTGACCACCAACCCTCCGTACAAGGTACTTGAGGCTCTACAGATAAAGGTGCGGAACAGCGACAGGACTGATACCGAGCAGGGCCCTGTGAGGCTCCCGGGCACAAAGCCTTTCTGTGTTCCCCCATTTCTTTGATTATAGTAAATAGCCTTCATTCAGCCTCCGTGACCTTCCCTGGGTTCCAACGGGGCACATTCAAGCAGTTGTTAATTAGAGAAGGGAGGGGATGCGAGACCAGGGAGAAACAGTCAAGAGAAACAATAGTGCAGCCTTGGGGCAGGGTCCTGGTTCCCCATCAAGGGATACACACAACAATATCTTTGAGCTGTTTTGCAGAGACTGAAACCCCCTCCAGGTGGAAGAAGTTAACGATGGGGTGCTGCCCACAAGCATGGAGACCCCAGACCAGTTGGAACCTGAAGGTTGATGATGTCGACTCCTGCTTACCTCCCCACCGACCAGTCAGAAGAAGGCCCACGAGCTGATCGCGGCCTCTTTGAACCATTGCTGTAAAACTTCTCACTATGCTCCCCAAGTTGGGACACATATAGTTTTTCGATGCAGGAGCCGCTGTGGCCCCCTTTGCCTGGCAAAGTAATAAAGCTCTCCTTTTCTACTTCACCCGAAACTCTGTCTCCGAGATTCAGTTCAGCACCTGTGTACAGAGAAGCTGAGCTTTGGGCATACGAGACTATCAAGAAGATCAGCTCTTCAGCAAATAGTTATCAAGTGCTCACTCATAACCAGAGTAATGAGGACGGCGTCCAATGGTTCACATGCAAAGGATGTGGTCTGCTCCAGATTGACACCCATCGTTATTGCCATCATAATTAAGTTCAAAAGGCCAATAGCAGTGCACAAAATTTTAAGGCTCAAAGGTCAGAGGAAGTACAAGGCACTTAAGTCAAAACCTTCTGATTTCCGGGTAACCCCAGGAAACTGTAGTCGACATGAAGGAGGCAGAGCCTGCTGGTGAGGTATCTTATTTGCTCTTCCTTTCAACTAGTGTAAAAGTCACCTGTCTCTACATGGCCCTCTCCCTGCCTTCCCTGCCAAAGACGTGCTCTAATCCAAACAGGTACTCTCTTTCCATATACTGTTTCCCCTTTGCTTGATTTTCCTCCAGCAGTGTTTCACCTTTGTTCTTCTAATATTTACTGGGCAGTAATTGCACACCTGGCTTACACATTCTGACATTTCCAGAAAGTAGGTACCATTAGTAGCTCTCATTGCACAGCTGGGAGACTGCGATTTGGACAGTTAGCAACTTGCCCCAGGTCACACAGGGAGTAAGTGGTGGCACCAAACTTTAACCCCTGGGGTTTAACTTCAGACTCAGTTGTGTCTACTGGCAGACTGGCTTCTTCTACCCAACCAGAGACGTGAGTCAGTGTTTGATGGACATCTTGCCCCCCGAACCATCCTGGTCATTATCGCTATGGGGACCAGGAAATAGTCTGAGCCACGTCCCTACCCTCTGGGATTGTTGAAGATCTCTCTACCTGTTAGAGTCCATGCCTAGTTCCTTAGCTTTTAGTGGAAAGAGCTGAGCCCTGACTTACAGTAAGGAGTCGTGAAACTGGAATTAAAGTCAAAATTTAGGGAAAACGCTAGGTTCTTTTCTAAAACAAAGTACACCGTTAATAAATTAGGGATAGGTCCATTTATTTACAAATTCACATTTAACATTAGGTACAAGGGAAACACAGAGGCTCCTAACAGGAGCCTGGCTTCTGTGCTATTCCCATCTCTAAGAAAGAGTATGAGGTAGCTTTCTTCTCTACTTCCTGAGATGCCTTTCCAGTGGTTTCAGCATGTTGTTTTCCAGGAATTTTATTGGAAATGCCTACTCTTTCTCTTACACGTGTTTGTTTCCCCATGATGCTTAAGTTCAATGACTTTTTTTTTTTCTACTTTGGTCCCTGGACAAACCTTCATTGTGTTTAGAGAAAATTGAAGGCCCCTGTTGCTAAAAATAAGAGAGATGAATCGATAGTTAAACGTGTTAAATAAAAACATTATACTTGGCTGAATGTGAGAACAGCAAAACATAAAAAGTACCATTATAATATATTCCACTTCCCTTAATTTGACACTAAGCTGCTTGCTTTCCTTTATACATAGTCAACATCAGCTCACCAGAAGGATGGTAGTTAAGAAACAAGCTGTTAAATATTAAAGCTGTATCTATGTAATTGAATGTTTTTGGTATGGCTGTGTTCTAAATATATGCTATTAAGATACTGTTCTGCAAAGATATTTAATTACTGACATATAATCATATTACCGCTGTTTCTTTAACCAAGCAAAAATATGAAGTGCTGGAAAGAAGCCAGTTTCATTTTAAACAACATTTTATTAATCTCAGCAATAAAACCAAACTCAAATCTCCGAATGAAATCACCCCATTTTTAAAGAAAGCACTTCTCAATTTGGTAATCCTTGTGTGATGCTGAGATGAATGGCTACGCTTAACATGTTGAAACGTTCCCACAAATAACGCACACAATAAAAGTTAATTATGCTCGTTTTATTACATCAAAATAGAATCTAAACTATGAAATTCACAAGGAGAAATATTTCATTGTCAACTACGGAGCACTGTTGTAGATGTTTATGACCGTAACATTTTTAATGCCAGAGACGATTTGGGAAGATGTTAAGGCAATAATCAGATAATAATAATGTCTTTCATTTGTATAGCGTTTGCACAAATTCACCAACATTACCTCATTTTATCATAACAGCAGTGCCATGAATTAGGTGAGGAAGATATTGTTATAATGATTTTACATGTGGGGAAATTGAGGCCATGGAAATGTATGTGACTTGTAGTTCACATGGCAAGTTAATGGCAGAACTGGAATTACGGCTCAAGGCTCTTAATTTCAATTCCTGAGAATGAGAAACTAGGTTAAATGTTAGTAGTTTTATAATAGTGGTTGCTGACGTTCAATCTTAATTTTTTTTTAATTAAAGGAGTATGATTTAAAGTGATATGGCAAAAATGACCAATAAATACTTCCTCTCAGACCAAATATATGAAAAGTTCTAACTTCATGCAAATACCACAAATAGTGACTTGCTTATTTGTTTGCTTGTTTGTTTAAAGCTACAAAGCCATCTTTGTTAAAAGGTAATATTTTAGAAAAAAAATTTTTTTTAACTTCCTGACTTCTCATCCTCATTCTGTTTTCTCTTACAAACAGGTTGATTTTTATCAAAGAGAATTGGATGGCTATTTCTGCCTATTGCCTATACATGCATTCAAAAGAGGCAAGGAGGAGGTAGAAACGGTGCATCTTAAATGTTGAAATAATTTTCTAAGGGTGCCGTTGTTAAGCATTGGTGAGACAATTTGATCCACATTTTATGAGGCTGGAGTTAGGAAATTTGAAGTTTGATCACTGGATAAGAAATTGGAGACACTGCTGTCTTATCTCGGCTATCGTTAACATATTCAAAATATATCAACTGACCAGCTTTATAATTTCATGACTGGATTAGTATGTCAGCCTTCTAACCTAATCGGTAAGAGAGCCCAGATAAATAGTCGGGCATTCAACTGCCATGGTAGTTGAATAGGTGAATCTGGCTTTCAAAAGGCTTACTGCAGCCTGCCTGGAACAAAATTCTAATTCAATCTAGATCAGAAGTCAGCAAACATTTTATATAAAGGGCCAAACACTAAATATTTTAGGCTTGTAGGACATGTAGTCTCTGTAGCAACTGCTCAACAGCTGCCATTGACTCACAAAAGCAGTATGTCAGCCAGTATGTCAAATGGACACAGCTGCGTTCCAATAAATCTTTATTTACAAAACAGGTGGCCGCGAGCTGTAGTTTGCCGGCCCCTGATCTACACCTGTTGGGTTTTGTTGTTCTGTGATTATCTAGGAGACCTTATGCCAGAATGCTGAATTGATTGTGTTTTTCCAACCATTTGCTTTGTCATCCTTGTTGATGCAAAAATTCATTTATTATATATTCTTGGCAAATGATAGCCTTACAGTTAAATCATCCTTACTTTTTTTTTCCCCCCCTGAGTTTCTTTTCCACAAACATTCAATTCGATTTATTGACTGCTAAGCAATAAGCAAAGTTCTAGGCACTGGAGAAACAAGTTAAAGACCCAAAGTACCTTCTGGAAGACTGTTAGGGTGACTTTTATAAACAAAATGCACTGGAATATAATGCAGCTAATGTGGACATTTGGAAGAGCAGAGTAGGGCTTCAAAAGGAGGGGCTGTAGGCAGAATAACTACCCCCCCCCAGAATATCTATGTCCTAATCCCCAGAACATGTGAATACGTTACTTACATGCAAAAGAATCTTTGTAGATACGATTAAATTAAGGATCTTTCCCATTATGGTCTATCACAGAATATGGAATATAGTTCCCTGTGCTATACAGTAGGACCTTGTTGTTTATCCATCCTATACATACTAGTTTGCATCTGCTAATGCCACACTCCCAGGCACAACATTATAAATCAACTATACTTCAATTAAAAAAAAAAATTAAGGATCTTGAGCTGGGGAAAGCAGCCTGGATTATCCAGGTGGGCCGCATGTAATCAGAAAGGTCCTAATAAGAATCAGGAGTGCTGAGAGTTGGCGAAGGGAGGGAGCTGTGAGGGAAGCAGACATCAGAGCGTTTGGGGGAGGGACCACAAGCCGGGAAGTGCAGGCAGCTTCCGGAAGACGGGAAAAGCAAGGAAGTGAATTCTCCCCGACGGCCTCCAGAAGGAGTACAGTCCCGCCCCGCGACAGCTTGATTTTTTTAGGACTTCTGACCTTCAGAACGGTAAGATAATAAGTTTGGGTTGTCATTAGTCACTCCATTTGTGGTAATTTGCGTTATAGCAACAATCGAAAATCAGCAGGAGGGAAGAGTTAATTTCTCTGCGGTTGGAGAGGCTGTAGAGTGGATCCTGGGGAGCTGGTTTCTCATCTGGGTTTAGAGGATACCCGTATTCTGGAGGCACAAGAGGGCGGGGGAAGGAAAGGCCATGCCAGGCAGAGAGAGCAGCGCAGGAGCAGACTCGGAGGCACAAAAGAGCTTGATGCATTTTGCGCAGTTTTGAGAATTTGCCAATTCACCTGCTAATTCAACATGGAGGTTCTGCTGAAGCAGGGCTGCGGAGAGAACGGGGTGGGTTGCGTACGGAGGAGAAGACGAGACACTCGTAAGCCGCCGTGCTGACTGGAAGAGGGGACTATAGCCCAGGACCTCTGCTTGCTGTCACCGAAATGTGGTAGCTAGAGGCTGCCGCTGTGTCCCTTGGGCTTCCCACCTTGGTCGTCTCTCAAGTGTAGCCTGCAGCAGCGGGGATTTGGAGAAGGGTTGCAAAAAAATGTATTCTGATGTTAGTGTTAGTTTATTTCATAAACTCTTTTGGACCAGAAAATAAAGTCCGGGAGCCTTCCCTGAAAGAAAAGATAGCCAGATGCCAGGTGAGGAGAGTTATACAGCTGAACTGCTGCTATTACTCCAAGCAGAAAAGGCGAAAAGGGATTGGTGGGTTTTTTTTTTTTTTTGAACATGTTTATTGGAGTATAATTGCTTTACAATGGTGTGTTAGTTTCTGCTGTATAACAAAGTGAATCATCTATACATATACATATATCCCCATATCTCCTCCCTCTTGCGTCTCCCTCCCACCCTCCCTATGCCACCCCTCTAGGTGGTCACAAAGCACCGAGCTGATCTCCCTGTGCTATGCGACTGCTTCCCACTAGCTATCTATTTTACGTTTGGTAGTGTATATATGTCCATGCCACTCTCTCACTTTGTCCCAG
>NC_041224.1:10876020-10876981 GCF_002837175.3 Physeter macrocephalus
TTTTTTTTTTTTTAGATTCCATATATATGTGTTAGCATACGGTATTTGTTTTTCTTTTTCTGACTTACTTCACTCTGTATGACAGTCTATAGGTTTATCCACCTCGCTACAAATAACTCAATTTCATTTCTTTTTATGGCTGAGTAACATTCCATTGTACATATGTGCCACATCTTCTTTATCCATCCATTCATCTGTCGATGGACACTTGGCTGCTTCCATGTCCTGATTATCGTAAATAGAGCTGCAGTGAACATTGTGGTACATGACTCTTTTTGAATTCTGGTTTTCTCAGGGTACGTGCCCAGTAGTGGGATTGCTGGGTCGTGTGGTAGCTCTGTTTTTAGAGGAACCTCCGTACTGTTCTCCATAGTGGCTGTATCAATTTATATTTCCAGGGATTGGTATTTTTAACCAAGCGCACCATCAGGTATTTACTAAAAATAACTGTGCTCATACATGAGATATATCCCACCAAAAAAAAAGGTAGTCTTGAGTTGTGGTCGTGTGTGTAGAGATGAGTGTGTTTTCAGAGAGATAGGCCTCCCTGATCAGTGTTTTTTTCTGTCAGAAAAAATGTGTTAAACAGAGTTTAATTGATCATTTGAGAAATGACTTTGCTCTGAGTATCCTGTGTAGGAAATGAAAATGGATTTGAACTTTTGCTTTTCAAACCAGGGACCTGGTCCCAGGAGGAAACTTTTCAAGGGGGAGCAGCTCCGAATTAGGCAGATACCATCAAGATAGAAGGATGAAGAAAAAGATAATGTATTAGTGTTTAGCTCGGACATATACTCACTTCTTCTTTATACAGGTGGAGTTCTGCTTCCCAAGGTTTATTCCAGTGTGTTGTATTTGAGTGTAAACTACTTGAAGGTGAGAAGCACCTGCTTCGTTGTTGCCTCTTCCACAATTTTTTTTTTTTTTTTTTTTTTTTTTGCGGTAAACGGGCCTCTCCCCG
>NC_041224.1:10877227-10889423 GCF_002837175.3 Physeter macrocephalus
CGCTCCGCGGCACGTGGGATCTTCCCGGACCGGGGCACGAACCCGTGTCCCCTGCATCGGCAGGCGGACTCTCAACCACTGCGCCACCAGGGAAGCCCCACAGTTCTAATACAGTATCTTACACACTCTAGGCATTTAAGAAAGTGAATGAATGAATAAAGAAATGACTTAAGAATAAAGATAAACTTGGAATGAAGAAAAGAATGGAAACAGCTATGGCATCTTAGCCTTTTTACTTACTGCCATAGTTTCTTATCTTTTCCAAGTCATCTTGTTGAATTGGATTTCTTCTTTAGACTTGTTAAAAGACTAGCACCCGAATCTGCCTGCTAAGGCAGGGAACACGGGTTCGAGCCCTGGTGCAGGAAGATCGCACATGCCACGGAGCAACTAAGCCCTTGAGCCGCAACCACTGAAGCCCGCACACCTAGAGCCCGTGCTCCGCAACAAGAGAAGCCACCGCAATGAGAAGCCCGCGCACCGCAACGAAGAGTAGCCCCCGCTCGCCGCAACTAGAGAGAGCCCACACGCAGCAACGAAGACCCAAAGCAGCCAAAAATAAATAAACTTATTTAAAAAAAAAAAAAAAAAAAAAAAGACTAGCACCCTCTTTTCTAGGGACTAGTGAAAAAAGATCAATCAGGTTCACACCAGGTTCGTAGGGCTTTAAACAAGAATTCAGTGCGACCCTGGCCAACTATTGAAATTCTGATCTCTTTCTCCATCCATGTCTGTGCTGTCTGGGAGGATATGATATTGCTGAACTTATAATAAGATTCAGTCATTCTGATAAATATAAATTATTTACCACTTACTTCCCATTTTATGGCCTTGGTGGTATTTAGAATTATATTACTCGGCATCATAATGCTCCCTTTTCCACGGCTCACAGTACTGAGCCCCTCTGCTAAAGGGACAAGTTGGCAAATGCAGCAAAAGAGTGACAGGCTCTTGAACAGATAGATGATGTGATTATATAATTTAATCCCAGCCACTTACTGCATAGAAGCCTTCAGGAAGGAGAGAATCCCATTAGCTGTTTTTCCCCCTCAAGGATATAAGCGAAGAGACATTAATCTTCTACGATTGAGGTGTTGGTTTGGTTCGCTGGCAAGGATGCAGCATCGTTCCCGAGGAGTGGGGCACATAGCATGAGCTATGTGGGTTGTTACTCTCCCATAACGGCTTGATGAGGAGCCCTCAGATAGTTCAAATCAGACACTGTCTGGGAAGGGGTCCCCTGGCAGATAGCTGAGCATCTAATTCCAGGGAGAGAAATATGAGTGCACTAGGAGACTGGAGATCAGCGCATCGTGGTTTGCTGAGGTTAACTCAAACACCCTCACAGTTGACCTCCAGACCCCAACATCTGTATTTCTGAAGGTGAGCAGAATTGAGCAGAAACCAGCAATGAAAGCAGAGAGAAAGTAGAGGCTTAGCCTGGTTATGTGCGACTCTGAGAGCTAAATTCATTCACTGCCAACGATGCCTGTGGGTCATGAAGAGAGACTCTACCTTAGAAGATGCATGTGTAAACTGAAGCGGTCTTGGAATGGGCGTTTGCAAATGTGTTCAGAGTTCTCCTAGAGCAAAAGGCAAACCGAGTCAAGGTTCAAGAAGATCACTAAGCCAGAGATAAACAGCAGCTACAGGAGTTAGGCAGCTGGTGATTCAGGTAGACCGTATAGTCTTGGGAACATCAAAGATGTACACACTGCTAGAACCAAGAATACATTAATTAGAAAGGAGGTTCTGGCCAAAAGACAAGAAAAATGAAATAATCAATATGTCACAGGGGGAACTCATTTGACCTAATGGATGTAACATCTGGTAGGTGGTGACCTCCTCTGAAGAAGTCAATATTGATAGAGTCAGATGGTCATTTGGGGATCTTTAAAAGGGGAGTAGGGGCAGCAAATGTGCCCCTTTTAAATGAATAGACTGTGGTGCTTCAGAGAAGCCAATGAAATCTTAATATGGGATAGATTTCATTGATAAGGAATCTTGGGATTTATTTGGACTGAGAAGTATTCAAGTAATGCCCTGTGGCACAGTTAGGCTTCCCTTTCACTCCCCACAGCCCGTTTTACTTTATTCTGTGTTCTCACAGCAGGGGCTAATCACCAAACCACCTCTCATAAATGTCTCGTGATAGAATATAAGCTCTATGGGGGCAGGGATTGGGGTTGAGGTTTTTTTTTTTCCTTCTGTATCCCCATTGCCTGGAACAGGGTATGGCACTTGGTATGTGCTCCAGACATATTTACTGAATGTCTATGTGCCCTTTTTGGGTTTTGTTTTCTTCTTCTCCTAGTTGTTTTCTGCCCCTTCTCCAGCTTCAACTTGCAGCCCAAACTCTGAGCTAGCTAAGATAAAGCAAATAATAGAAACTTCTCTATGGAGCTGATAGCATCTCGGATTTATCCACTCTCCTCTCTGAACAATATCAAGCGAGAGAAAGCATTTTGTAGCAATTCTGGCTGGGTCACTGTTTACTCTGTGCTTGATTACCTTCACAACGGGGAGCTCACTTCCATACTGGATTCTCCATTGCATTTTGGGGAGATATTTAACTGTTTCATTGTATATTCCTGTAGTTAACTTAACATGCCTTCGTACAGCCATCACATAGCCGTGATTTTGCCCAGCAGTCACAGAGTAAGTCTACAGACAATCCATTATTTGAAGACAGACAAGCCTTTTTTACCCCTCAAGCTATCATATGGCATATACATTGGTTTCTAGACTCCTCACCATCCGAGCAATCCCCTTTTGGCTGCCTGGTAATTTGAGGATTTCTCCTCTTAAAGTGTTATGCCCAGAAATGAATCTGTTCCAAAAAACATAGTTTGACCAGCACAGAATAGAGTAGAACTCTTTTCTTCCAAAAAGTGGAAATATATGCACATATAAAAGAAGCAGCAACAGCATTAAACTCACAGCATTTTACTGTGGACTCAAACAAAACTTGTATCAATAATACCCTCCTGAGACAGTCCTGCTTTGCTTTGCTTTTCACTCATGCTTGCATCAATTCCATGGTCGTATTTGTTTTTGGTTCTAATTCCAGCCTGTTTGGATTGCTTTGTAGCTTGATCGTTATCCGTTTCCAGGCATTTATTCCTTCCTTATTTTGCACTACCTGCATATTTGTAAGCATGCTTCTTAGGTTTCCATCTGTTATTGATAACAAGTTTGAAACAGGGCAAAGCCAGAGAGCAAGCATTCGCTCCTTCCACTAGAAACTTTGTTTCCGGCTTTTGTGGCTGTTAGTCCACCATCTTCAGGAGGATCCTATTCCTCTGGGCAGTAGATCTGTATTTCAGCCAACATTAAACCATCTTATCCACAAGTATATAAAGAGATCCCTGATCCTGCTGGAATCGTGATATATGTCTGAATGGCATGCTCTTTATCGGCAATTGTGGTAAACCCATCAAGAGAGAAAATGTACAAACCACTCGCCTCTTGCTGTGGAAGAGAAGGGCCATACTGTCGGTAGAAAATTGGTTTTCTTCTGAGCCAGGCAGGAACGTATGCGGAATCCTGAAAAATATCTAATCGGTTGTGTATTTCCTGTTTAATCAGTAAGCAAGTGTTGTCAAACTATCTGGAATTCAGAATCGCCTGGGTGGGGTAGCTTGTCAAAAAGGCAGAAGCCTGATGAAGAACTGATGCTTGCTGCAACATGAGTGAGCCTCCAAAACATCAGGTCCCCACAGTCTGCATTACGAGCCCTCCCCCTAGAACCCTGGGCATCATTTGCTCGAGGCTTTTACATTTGCTTCCTCAACATTTAAGTCGACCTGTCCTGTGATGAATTAACTTGAAGCCTTACTTTCTATTGTACCCAAGTACGGTTACACATTTAATGCTGAATCCAAATGTGTCGCTAGAGCTTGGTTCTAGCATCTCACCAAGCTTGGTGTGGCATATTTTAGGATGAGTTAAACTTTTTTTTTTTTTAGTTTTAGTTTTTATTTTCTTTTATTGTACCAAAGCCTGGTACACAGTAAATGTTTGGTAAATGACTCTTGAATCAGTGAATGTTCTTTAAAATTTATTGATTCTTTTTATTTGATTTTTATTTTATATTGGAGGCCAGTTGATTAACAGTGCTGTGTTCGTTTCAGATGGACAGCAAAGTGATTCAGTTATACATATACCTATATCTGTTCTTTTTCAGATTCTTTTCCCTTTTAGGTTATTAGAGTTAAACTTGTGTAATCTGTAAGCAATACCATTAGGTGCTGGCCTTCTGTGCATTAGCTTAATACCAGATCTAATCATTTGGCCTGTGAGTCTGATGACAGTAATGCCATTTGTTGGACAGTTGCTATGGGCCAATACCTTAAGTTTATTTTCCTGTTTAATCATCATGCAAGGGTAGGTCCAGGATTTGTGGCGCCTGATGTTTACACACGTTGAGAAGCTCTGTTTAAGAAAAGGAATAAAAAGTAGAAATGGCGGTATTAGGTAGAGGGCCTTGAAGACACCCATGCAAGTGAGTAGTCCTGGAAGTTAAGCTTCACTAGCTCCACTGCAAATCCACCTGGGTCTTTGATAACACTTAGAGATGATGGATATCACCCATAGCACAATTGAGAAAACTGAGACTTAGCAGGTTTGGACACCTTGCCGGCGATCAAACAGCCAAATATGGTAGAACTGGGATTTGAACCCAGCTCTGCCTCACTCCAAAGTTTACACTCCCCTAAGTAACAGCAGACCTCTTCACATGAAATGCACCCGTGGCTCCCAGATGCTCTTGGTTTTGGTGACATCTTGTTTTAGGATGTCTTTGCACACCCTGATTTGAGGACAATAGAAGAATGAAGACATTTGAAGTGAGAAAGGACATTTAGTTGATTTGGAAGAGAGAGATATCTGTGATGAGGTTTACAGATGGGTATGTTCTGCCTCACTCCCTCTCATCAATTTCCCAAAGATTCACTAAATTATGGGTCTGAGGATTTAAAATCTACTCTTTTTTTTTTTTTGCATTTTGTTTTCGTGAAATAGCAAATAGAATGAAAGTGGAACTTTATTATTTAAGGATATTTAACATAAGGTCTTTTTTTTTTTTTTTTTTTTTTTTTTTGGCCACACTGCATGGCATGTGGGATCTTAGTTTCCCCGACCCGGGATCGAACCCATGCCCCCTGCAGTGGAAGTGCGGAGTCTTAACCACTGGACCACCAGGGAAGTCCCATAACCTAAAGTCTTGACAAAAAGATGGTTCATAAATGGGAGAGATGGGTAACTTATTTTTTGAGAAAATATTACATGCCGAGTATATAATCATCACCACGAATCCATGGGATAAGACACACAAATCTCAACTTCTTCACTGATTGAGGAAAGAGACTCAGAGATTAATAGGTTAAATCTTTACTACTATCACAGCAAAGAAGAGGCTATTTATTTTAAATGGCAGCAGTTTAAAGAAACTTTGTACAAAATGCCGTGTCAAATCCACATTTATTTTAACACAAATTAGTTTAACACAAGATAGTGGTTTCTTGAAAAAGAAAAGATGAGTTTTCACAGATCTGAAATATGATTTATCCTATATGGTATAGCATCATTGAAATTCTTTAATTGAAGTCTATTTAAGGGGTTAGTTAGAAAGAGTTTGAAGGACCTATTGACACCCAGTACAAAAATGTGACAGAAAAGTAAGAGACTAGACAATCCCAACTTCTAATTGTGAAATCATTCTGTGTTTGGGTTCAGTGCGATTTTCAGCAAGCTCATTAAAGTCCTGTAAGGGCCCATCTTTCTACCCAGAAGTGACTGCAGGCAGCCCCCCTGAGAGGCAGTCTGACTACTAGCCCACATCTTTCCTGTCATATGGGGCTAGATGTCAGCCTCTGACCTTACAAAGGTGGGAACTTTGCACGAGGGCTTAGAAGATATTTCCCTCCCTTGATCATCTACAGTGAACCGTCCCTAGATTGTTCTCAACACTAAAGGAAAGTAAGGGTTGTGAATGCGTGTTTCGAAGGCCTTCGAATGCACAGAGTAATAAGGAAAAGTATGTATGTGCCTTTACAATAGGTAGTAATGAGAATGCATACATTAACTTCTCCCTGGATCAATTTCACCCTAGCTTTGTGCAGTGCCAACATGCCAACTTCACACAAGTGTAGGAAACTAGATTTTTGGTCTTGTTTGGCCCACTGGGCATTTGTTACTCTAGAGGTTACACAATACAAGTATGTATTTTCTTTTACACATCTCTCGTCTGTATTTTATTGACCTTCTTTTCAGAGGATGTCTCCAACAAAAGATGCAAATCTAGCTGAAAGCAATATAGCAGAAAAAAATATCGAAATTAGACCTAGTTCCTCCTTTAATAGTTTTAAGCTCTCCAAAAGAATTGTAAAATCAAACAGTTTATAATTATCATAGGGTTTTGATGCAGGCTCACGTTACTTTCTCAAATGTTTTCATGGGATCACGTTTCCTGAATTTTTCTCCTCCTACTGTATTGCTGGTGAAGTGGTTTCCGGATTCAGTCCAGTTGTATTTCTGCAAGTATCCATCAGTGCTCTTTACTGGGGCTGAGCGGGTCCTATTCACAGAGAGCTGACCCAGACCACCTGAGCAGAGGTAGCAGGGCTGCATCAGAAGTTGGCGTGTCCCCCCCCCTCAGTTTCCAACCATATGCCTGCTTCCACGTTCTGGCACCAGCCGTGTGTGTGTGTGTGTGCAATTTAATCCACATTCTGGCACCAGCCGTGTGTGTGTGTGTGTGTGTGTGTGTGTGTGTGTGTGCGCGTGCGTGCGTGTGCGCGTGCGTGTGCGTGTGCGTGTGCGTGCCATTTAATCGGCGGTAGCGGCCTAGTCCAAGGAGGCAGCCCTTCTGAGATAATCAGATATGCTTCCTCCGTGGCACTGTGGATATTACCTTGCCCCTCTATAGGGTGAGAGCTTCTGATTATTGCCATGGTGATCAATTTGTCCCCGGGGAACTGGCCAGAGACCATCCAACTGCTTCTATGCAGGCCATTAGGTAATGCTGAAAATCTGGGAACGAATTGCATTTTTGTATGAAAGGAATCCCTGTGGACAACCAGCGCTAGGTTTCATTGGACTGTATGGTTAATGCTGACTGAGAGGGGACAAAGGGTCTGCAGAAATAGTCACAGAAGTGGCCTGACGGATGGGTTAGTCACATTCTGCTCCATTGTCCTTTTCCTGCCTTTTGAGATATTCAGCAGGAAGGAGGTGAATCTCAGTGTTTTAGGCCAAAAGCTAGAAGCTCTTTGCAAGTAATGGATTTGCAGATAACGAATAGTTGGGAAATTTTGAGAGTGCGGCGTGTATTTAGGCTTCATTGAGAGGACACCTGAAAAGTAATTGTTGCTTCTTAGAGACCAATTACTGGACATCAGCCCAGCTGGAGAGCCTATTCCCTCCCTCGTTCAGTTCTGGCTGAGATTCTGCTGTAGGGAATGAACCATTCATAAGGATCATTCTGGACCTTAGGAATCTGGCCCTTATCTTTGCAGGCATTACCTAATCAACCCTGTTCTGATACCAGAAAGACCACTGTGGGTTTGAGTGCCATGGCCCTCTGTTAGCTCCTGCAACAATCTTCAAACAGTGATATCAGGGAGGATACTTAAGCTGCTGATGAGAGTTTAGGTGGATTCAGAGGCTTGATTGGTTGATTAATTTCTCTGCTGTTAGGTGCATGCTGTTCTATGCTGTACATAGGGGCCCTGAAGGAAAAGTTGTCTTGCCCTGAGTGACTTGCCCTGAGTGGTCAAATAAGAGGAGGGGGTGAAACTAATATTAAATTCTTTTGGCTTCAACCAAATGCCCTCATTGGTTAACACTGGTTGCTGTTCTTTTCTGTTCAGATTTTCCAAATGCAATGTGGATTGGGCTATAGTCTTACATAGTTCTAACCATGCTGACTTTTATGTTCAAATGTTTCCCCCACGACCTGCCCCAGCACTGGGATTTCGATGCAAAAGAAAATAAGATTGTCAGCAAGGAAGAAGAGCATCACATTCCAGACTATTCTAACCTACCATGCCAAAGCATTCTTTCTCCTCAATGTGCATTTTTGCAGTCATCTCAGTCTTACCTCCATCTTCCCTGATATCTTTCTACACCTTGGCCCATGCATGGCTTTCACTTATCTCAGGCACAGGCATACATAGGGGGTCAGTCATTCACACACCTACTTAAGCTGGCTGAGGCTCTGCCTAGAGCCCCTCCTCCCTCCTTGGTCCCCCTCCCCCAGACACTGAGCTGTGTCTTTCATTTGTCACTAGAAATGCTCTTGAATATCCTCCTTCTCTCTTCAGGCCTCCCAGAGATGAGAACTGAGCTCACCCTTTCACCTTAAACTCAGTGGCTGCTTGATGCCATCTTGATTATATATGGCCTAAATTCATGTGGCCAAGATGCATTCATTTGAATAACTACTCAGTGACATATTTTGGACCATTTCTAGTATTTTTCCTATTCTGTATTCTTATACATGATCATGTTTGCCAGCCTAACCCAACAACTAGCAAACTATTGTGCACTTAATGTGCACCAAAGTGACATACTAGGTAAAAACTAAGAATGTGAAATTTTCTTGCAAAGAAACCCAAACAGGACCTCCCTAGTCATGCATGATTGACATTTACTAGATGCTTCTGGAAGATGATGGTGATGGTTTAAGACATTTGTGATTAACGAATCACACCTGCTCGAATGTGATTGAAAAATTACCTAATTTTAGTTGATGGCCTAAAAACTCTTTGAGTTGTAGATTCTATTGCTATTACTTACTCCATGTTACCCAGAAATTTTTCTCATTTTGTCTCATGTCTGTAAAGTTTTAGTCTTCCTCCTAAAGGTCCAGCTTTCTTGAGTTTTCCCTCTCCTTTATTCTCTATTTATTTTTTCCTTCCCAAGACTTCATTTCTGTTTCGTATTCATTTTACCATAGCTTCAGTACTTCCTGCAAAATGCTTTTGTCATCACTCGGCAATATCCTTCCATCACTTCTCTATATTCTGGTTGCCATAGCATTCTGTCTTGGTGCAGACACTATAAGTAGCAGAGGAAAAAACATTCTTCACTCATTAATCATTTGCTCAGTCTCCAAGTCAACTGAGCTCATAGCAGAGGTTGATCATGAAGCAGGTGTCCGTCCATATAGGACAGTGCTCGTGGACAGCGGACACCAGTGAGTCATCCCTGAATCAAGAACTTTTGTAGATGATTATTTACTTTTCAAGTAAAGGTCAACCATTTGGTCTGGGTTAAACCACTGGTTGTGTCACACTGCAGAAAATAATATACAGGTCAAAAAATGGATCAACAATTTAGTAAAATTAGTTTACTGTGGTCTTGGACCCTTCTACTCCTCACTAAGATTTTTTTCTTTCAATGTACTTTTCTATTTATTTGCAAAGGATTCTTTGGACTAAGGGCAGTTTTAGATAGCCCTGAAGTTTCACTTCTAATAATTCATTAAATCATATTTAAGTTTGTTTTATACCTGATGAGAATCTCTATGAAAATTTCATCGCTTTTTAAAGTTAATTCCATTAATCTTTCAAGTCATTCCTTGGCCCTCTTAGAATATGAACTATTGTTATGAGTTCTTCTCTGTGGAGAAATATGTTTATACCTCTGTTTAAATTCCTTGTTAATTTCCATTGATGTATGCTGAAAATGTTAGGATGTAGAAAGTGTTCATTATCTTTTTTTTAAAGCACTCTATATCAGAGATGAAGCTATATTAGTTTTAACATATAGGTTTAAAACATTGTAGTCAAATTAAAAATTACAAAAAAAATAATTTGAATGGCTAAAGAGTTGAAATAGAAATGGAGTTAATGGAGGGAAACTTTGAATAGAAAATGGGAGGCTCAGGTATGTCCAGCAAGCAAAAAAGAAAAAATAGAAAGAGAAATGGGGTAGGGGGAAAGATGGGAAGATTGATCTGTGAAATCTAGCAGACATGGACTGGAGTCTTGGTTAAGCCACTTACTAGCTGCGTGACCTTGGGCAGTTGAGTTAACTACTCCGGTCTTCTCTTCACTTGTGAAATAGAGGTGATAATAGCAATACTCATAGGCTCTGCAGTGTGGTTCTGGGAAATAAATAAGGAGGGCATTTTAGCAGTATGCTTGGCACCTAGCATTACTAAATATTTCATTTTGGGGGCTGGTTATTATTCACTCCCTGCTTTTGTTGATGTGTAAAATCTAGATAAAAGCCTCTTGATTGTTTAGAATGCTCATTAGGGTATGACTCAAGATCTTCCCACAGGTAGAGGAAAAACAATAGGTACAACTCAGTCCTGAGCTGTAGGAGAAGCACCATTTTCATCAACTGTAAGTGAAATTTAACCTAAGCTAAATCTTGGTCAACCTTGAATAAAGAAGTTTTAAAATAAATTAGAAAAGGAATTTTCCCCCACATCTGGAAATATAAGCAGAACTTGGTAATAGTCCAAAAGCATTTTTTTTAATTTAAATTTTTGCCTAAATAATAAATCATATTAATAGTGCATTCTACTATGTAAGCTGAACTGTAGGGTAGTTGAAATTCAAAAATATCTATTTGCTCTGTTGAGCTGTTTGGAATATGGGATCCTAAGCTGGCCATTATTGCCCACCTGATAGTAACCTTCCTGAATTTTAGGGACAGTGACTAAGAGAAGTAATAGCCTCTGGGTAATACCCTCAAAAATATAGCAAATGACTGAAAACATCCACTGTTTTTTTGTCCTCTGGAATTAATTATATATATACAATTTATAAATTTACATGTATATATAATTAATTCCAGAAAAAAGTGAGAGTGTCTCTGTGTGTGTGTGTGTGATACATATAAGAGATCTGTTGAATTAGAGAAGAAAACACTGATCTCAAAATTCAAGCATCAGGGTTTGCTTGAATTGCGTTTTTCGGTTGGGACTGGGTGGGGACTGGGAGTTATTTCCTGAGTAGCACCTATAAGCATTGCATCTGTAACATACATATTTGTTGTTGTAGAACAAATTATTTTGTATAATTCGGTAAAAGTCTCATAGGATGGGTCACAGTGGTTTCAAGCCTGGCCAAATTTGGCCAGGAGTTTTGTTTTTCTAGCTTTATTGAGGTATGATTGACAGATAAAAAGTATATATATTTAGGATGTACAATGTGATTTTTTTAAGGTGCACAATGTGATGATTTAAAAATGTATACATTGTGAAATGCTTACCACAATAAGTTAATTACACATCTATCACCGCACATCGTTACGATGTGTGTGTCTGTGTGTGTGTGTGTGTGTGTGTGTGTGTGTGTATTGAGTACACTTTACAATAAATCTGAAGTGTTTACAAATTACTTTTGAATTTGAATGCCTTTAGGTAGTCCTGACCTTTCTAGTTTCTCACAGGCTCCACCTTTCCTGCTGGGTTAGCCTTCGCCCAGCTCCCATGTTTCTCCAACCTCTGATCTATTCATACAAAAATAAGTTGTGAATTTAGTGAAACAAATCGGTTTAAACTTTTTTAGTGGGGGTGGGGTCCTCCAGTCTAAATCCCAGCCCTGAGCTTTAGGGGGCCCCAAATAATCACAAAGACCTACCACAGATAAATGCTGGTGCTTGGCATTAGCACAGCTACACACGTAATCCTAAACATCCGCAGTGGTGACCAGCACCCTTCAGGGCCCAGGGAAGTTTATCCAGGTTTCCTGCTCTCCCTTTGAAGCACAAGTGATTGTACTTGAATGCCTTGAAGGTTTGCGGACTCTGGAGTGGGTGGGAGAAAGAGCTGGGGGCTAGGAATGGGCTTTGAATAGTGGAGGCATTTAATTAAGGGGAAGACAGGTTAACAAATCTTTCCTCTAAGACGGCTTGAGGGCTTCCCTGGCAGTACAATGGTTAGGAATCCGCCTGCCAATGCAGGGGACATGGATTCGAGCCCTGGTCCGGGAAGATCCCACATGCCGTGGAGCAGCTAAGCCCGTGCGCCACGACTACTGAGCCTGTGCTCTAGAGCCCACGTGCCACAACTACTGAAGCCCGCGCGCCTAGAGCCCGTGCTCCGCAACAAGAGAAGCCACCACAATGAGAAGCCCGCGCACCGCAACGAAGAGTAGCCCCCGTTTGCCGCAACTAGAGAAAGCCCGCGTGCAGCAATGAAGACCCAATGCAGCCAAAAATAAAAATAAATAAAATC
>NC_041224.1:10889495-10927269 GCF_002837175.3 Physeter macrocephalus
GCTCAGCGGCCATGGCTCACGGGCCCAGCCGCTCCGCGGCATGTGGGATCTTCCCGGACCGGGGCGCGAACCCGGTTCCCCTGCATCGGCAGGCGGACGCGCAACCACTGCGCCACCAGGGAAGCCCCTACAGTCCAGTTTTGATGCCGAAAACTCGGCATCTGTGCTCTGGTGCTGAATCACATCTCGGAGACAGAATTTGGGGTGAAGTAGAAAAGAACAGCTTTATTGCTTTGCCAGGCAAAGGGGGCCACAGTGGGCTTGTGCCCTGAAAAACTGTGTCCCAACCCGGGAGGATATGGTGAGGAGTTTTATAACAGTGGTTCAAGGGCAGGTTGCTGAAGGATCATGGTGTGGGCAGGGCCTGCACTCCTTTAATCTGGCCTCAGGTGGTGGTTCTGATGAGCTTTGAGGTTATCAAACTGTGACCTTCTCTCTGGAACATCTTCCGTTTGGTTCGGGTTTTAGTTTTGCAGAAGAGCTTAAAGATATTGTGCTGTGTATCCCTTGAGGCGGAACCAGGACCCAGCCCCAAGGCTGCACTGTTGTTTCTTGGCTGCTCCTCCCTTGTCTCTGCATCCCCTCCCTTCCCTGATGAGCAACTGTTTGAAAGACTTCTGTGCCCAGGAGCCCCACAGGGTCCTGCTTGGTTTCAGTTTTTCCCTTCCTTTTCCAGTCCATGGTTATGGAAGTGCTCACAGTTTTGCAGTATTGACAATAGCTGCAGGAGTTGTCAGAGGAACATTTTGTGGCATTAAATAGTTCATACCACTCTTAAATTTGTCACTATGTAGGTCTAGGTGTGTGACACACGGTATCAGCGCTTTACATCGGCAGTTAGATGAACATTGAACCCTAGAATTACAAATAGTTTTCTTTCTATAAGTATATTTGATGATATTTAATTAAATTTTCAAAAAATAAATGAATGTTTAATTTTGCTTAAAAATTTTAGTTATATGAAGCAACTGAAATTGATCAAATAAAAATTTTGATAAACATTAAATGTAATTTGTATTATCCCTTTAATAACTCTATTATAGAAAAATATCTTTTAAAAAGTATATAAAATGGTTGGGGATTTTTTACATATACATTAATTTACATTTTGGATGAAAATATAGTCAAAATTTGTCACTTAAAATCACTACTGTAAATACTTCTTTAGGTGATTACTGACAATTGAATAAAAATTATGTACGTATCTTCATTATAACAACATAATTATTGATTTTGTGGAAAGGAAAATGTGAAAAATAAACTTCATGAAATTATTTATAATTTATGAGTTATATGTCTTTATCTTATGACTTACTGGTGCATCAACAAAATATCCTGACTTATACAAAAAATAATTAAATTTAGTGATTTGCTGTTTTACTGATTTGCAGTGTTATAAAAGCCACAGCTTTATATACATTTTTCTATTCTGTCATTATGAAGGTATATTTGTTAAGGTGGTAGAACATATGTTTTTCAGTTTTTAGCCTGTTTTTAACATGTAAATGTTTCAACAAATATATGTCTGTATTTGTCATCTTAACCTTCTGTCTTACAAATGTTAAGGGCAGGTCTACACTGAATCAGGGGAACATCCACAGGGAAATGATTACTTTCATTCCCCACCTGAGTTCTAGAGATGACTTCATGGAAACATCCTTTATGGTCACATGACAGAAATTACTTTCTCTATACTGACCTTGTAGAAGCTGACCCATGCATCTGTCTATGTCAGTTAATTATGGTCCCATATTTAGGTTCCTTGATCTCAGAAACTTCCATAGCTGCCCTCTCTGTCTTGCAGCCCTTGACTATAGAAACAGATCTTTTTTAGTAGAACTGTGTCAAATACTGATCTAGAGAACAAAGAGGAATTAGAGGGTGGAATTAATAACACCCACTCTTCTAAAAAAGAAAAAGTGGAATTGATGTCTTATTGTGGGAAAAATTAGAAACATTTAAATGTCATTTTACCCAAAATCATGCTTACATTTTGTGTCATCTTGGGGATGAACATATTTATGTACTATTCCTATACAAAAACGTTATGCACCTACTTACTGTGGTATTTAAATGAGAAAGGAAGCATTGTAGAAGCATTAGTAACTGTCTTCTCATATGAGGTATGCATCATACGGTTATTACGTGATTTCAGGATAAAAATACATTCAAAGTGCATTCTTTACAGAATTTATAATTTCCTTTTAAGTACTTTAAAACTAAAAACACAGCTTTTTGTACTACAAAAAAAAAATACATCTGTGAAAGTGTGTCTGTGTTGATGTTGAAGTTTGCGAAATTTTTCTCATCTTACTCTATTTTGTCACTGAAATTAATCTGGAGAGTCCTAGTGCAGGCCCTGTGACTCGCCACTAGGGAAAAGTCTTGAGCTTTTTAGCCTAGCACCTGAGAGCAAGTACCTTTCTCTCCTCCTCCTTCAATTCTCTCCTTCTATGAAAAGGCTCCAAATAAAGAAGGGAGCAATTGAGCAACTCTGGGAAGTGAGTTGTTAATTCTCTTATTTATTCCTAGACCCCCCCTTCCTTCTGCAAAAATAAGATAAAGTATCACTGAGATTAACCGATCCCTTCAACCCAACAGCTGCTCCCTTTATGGGAAGATGCCCCTGCCCATGACTGATGACTGTCATCTTATTTGTTAAACAGTTGGGTTCCTTGACCTTGCTGATTTCTTGTGACCGTCAGGGCTCCTCTCTGGGAATCTTCAAGGGTAAAGACTAAGGTAGTAAGTTCCTTAACTCCCAGAGAGGAGGAAGCCCAATTCCAGTGTTCCAGGTGTCATAGGGGCAATACTTAGTTTTCTAATAGTCACTGAAGTACCTTTTGCCTGTGGTATTGGCTTCCTTAGACTCCCAGAAGTCATGTATTATAAATATTCAATGCCTTTTTACATTCTTAGGTGAATGGAACCTACATATAAGTATTAAAAAGTAATTACAAATGGCATCTCATAAAATTTGTGTTTGTGTCCATATTAAAAATTTTACCTGTTGATGATCAGTGCAGAGAGGTAGTTTCATGCAGTGATCCAATCACTTACTGGTCATCAGGATTACCTGTACAGATTTTAAAAATTCAGATTCCTGGCCCCACTGTTGACCTACCAAATAAAAAGTGGGGGGTAGTGAGAGGATTGGGGGAGTTGGAAGTTATGCTATATTCCACTTGCCTCTCCACACTTATACTTCAGTCTTTTCCACTCTGCTTTTTATCCAAGAGACTGATCCATACAAACAACATTACTGAGCATCCTTGCCTTCTGGCTTCCAGGTGTGTTCAGCAAAGGGGGCCCTAGCAGGAGACAGAGGGAAGGATGATTGTGAGTCTGGGTATTTGTTCCCCCTTGCCCTTCCCCACAGGTTGTTTCTAGCTGGAGACTTCCTTCCTGAAAGTCCTATCAAAGCCTAACTCTGCATAGGATTGTCTCTTATGTACTGATAACCACTCCCTTCCTTGTCCCTTTAGGTCTTAAGGTGATAACCTTCTGGGGTACTGCACCTTCTCTTGTAGTTTTCCTATACTCTTCCCATGTCTTTTCAATAAATTATTTTATTTAATAAAAAATAAAACTTAAATTAAGCTTTTCTTAAATTATCTAATTTGAGTGTGTCATCCCTTTTTTTTTGTTGTAATCCTGATAGGGAGTTTAAAGTATACATCTAAAATTTCCAGGATCTCTTTGTTCCTGGAGATAACACATTGCTATATACCTTATGAATACACTGAGTGTATTTAGAATGAGTTTTCATTCTGTTTATCCTTGTAGCTAGTGATTTTCTTTTTTAAATCTTGACTTTTGAAATTTATTGCACCCATTTTAAGTGTACAGTTTGAGTTTTGAAATATATATATATATATACATATATATACACCTGTGTAATCACCCTAACAATCAAGTTAAAGAATATTTCAATCACACCAAAAAGTTCTCAGCGTCTCTTTCTAGTCTGTCTCTTCTTTACCCCAGCCTCAGGCAAAAACTGATCTGCTTTCTACCACTACAAATTTGTTTTACATGTTCTAGAGTTTTATATAAATGGCAATATGCAATATGTACTCGCTTGTGTCTGTTTCTCCAGTTATCATGATGTTTTTGAAATGCATCCACATTGTTGTGTCTGTCAGTGGTCTGTTCTCTTTTTATTGCTAAGCAGTATTCCAATATATAAGCATGCCACAACTTGTTAATCCATTCTGGATATCCATAGCCATTAAATATCCATTAATGTACATTTGAGTTATTTCAAGTTTTTGACTCTTATGAATAAAGTTGGTATGAACATTATTGGATATCTTTTTGTGGATATTTGGTTTCATTTCTTTTGAGTAAATAAGAGTGGAATTGCTGGATCATAGGGCAGATATATGTCTATCTTTATTAATGACATCTTTATAATATTGATTTTATAATTCATAAATATAACATATGTATCCATCTATTTAAATCTTGTTAAATTTCTTCCTGTGATGTCTTGTAGTCTATGCAAGTAGAAATCTTGCATAGCCTTTCTTAGGTTCATCTCCAACTTATGTTTGCCAGTGGTATTGTAAGTGGTATAATTTTTTAAATTCGATATTTTATTTGTTGCTGGTCTTTAGAAACACAATTGACTTTTATATACTGACCTTGGAACCAATTATCTTGCTAAACTTACTTATTAATTCTAATAGTTTTATCTTCTTTTGCACTTTGTATGTGAAGATATCAGCTTCAAATAACAAACACTTATTTCTTGCTTTCAATTCTTAGGCTTTATTTTATTTTTATCTTTTATAAATTTAGTTATTTATTTATTGTTGCATTGGGTCTTCATTGCTGAGTGCGGGCTTTCTCTAGTTGCGGCGAGTGGGTGCTACTCTTCATTGTGGTGCATGGGCTTCTCATTGAGGTGGCTTCTCTTGTCGCGGAGCATGGGCTCTAGGTGCGCGGGCTTCAGTAGTTGTGGCTCACAGGCTCTAGAGCACAGGCTCAGTAGTTGTGATGCATGGGCTTAGTTGCTCTGCGGCATGTGGGATCTTCCTGGACCAGGGCTCGAACCCATGTCCCCTGCATTGGCAGGCAGATTCTTAACCACTGCACCAACAGGGAAGCCCTGAGGCTTTATTTTTTTCTTGTCTTATTACACTGGCTAAAACTATATGATTTTCAATAGTATTATTAACAGGCCACCTTGTCTTTTTCTCAATTTGGGGAAAGCTTTGAATGTTTCACAATTAAATATGGATTTTTGGGAGACATTCTTTATCAGATCAGAGAAGTCCCTTCTGTTCTTACTTTTAAAGTGTTTCTTTGTTGTCATGAATGGGTACTGAATTTTCACAAATGCTTTTTTAGAACTTATTTAGGTAATTACCTCTCAATCACTTTTTACAAATTTGTCATTTGCAGATCATTATTTATTTTAGGAACCTACTTTTATTTTCTGTCTTGGATAATTTAATTTGATACTTTCTCATGTTTATTTGCATATTTCCCCAAACTGCAAGAAAACTCTTATTATGGTGTCCTGAGTAAAAGCAAACAAACAGTAATATTTATTCAATTCACATTTTATAACATTTACAAGCTGATTAAAACCACTTTCAGTTTTCATGCTTTTTTTTTTTATGGGTAATGCCCTAAAACGTATGTCTAAACTGTCAGTCTCTTACAATCCATATGAGTTGTTTTATTTCCTGTGAACCTCCAACTCAGGTAATGATTGCACCTAATTTTAAAACAAATAAGTGTGAACTCTATGTGATCAAAATAGAGGGTAAGAATTGGTAAAAAATGATCTTCAGAAAACCTATATCTCCATAGTTAGTTCTTACGTGCTCAAAATGTGAAATTCTTCATGACTTTTGGGATCAATCTGATGTTTATTGTCAGAGGTCACATCCCCTAGTAAACAGGCTCTGAGATGGAGATGAGATTGCAAAAGTTTTATTAAGAGCCATACCTGTAAGGGGGTGAGAGAAGTCAAATTGGAACAATGGGAAAGTCAGATTATCAATACAATGCAGTTATGACAGAGACCTGAGTGATTCCCGCAGGGACTTCTAAAACTGAGATGGTCTTCAGAGTCATCTTACCTTGAGGCAAGGGGTAAAGATTTTATACTCCTCCCAGTTTTATGGTATTGGCTGCCGTCTGGAAGGACATGTGACCTTGGGCTAATGGCTCCTGGAGAGGAGCTGAGCTAAGAACTCCGTCACTGAGATTTCAGGCAGCCAGGGAATGAGGATCTCCATCCTGAAAGGGAGATCTGGACAGCATGCATGGCAACTATTATCTTCTGCGTTTAAGAAGATAGGCTATGGAACCAAATGATCTAGAATTGGGTTAATCC
The DNA here is from genome assembly GCF_002837175.3 of Physeter macrocephalus. Classification (NCBI taxonomy): domain Eukaryota; kingdom Metazoa; phylum Chordata; class Mammalia; order Artiodactyla; family Physeteridae; genus Physeter; species Physeter macrocephalus. Next base: position 10,895,848 of record NC_041224.1, read on the forward strand.
ATCTTTCCTGATAATGTTTTGACTTTGTTTATATAGTGCCCTACAACACAGTTTCAACTTGCAGATAGAAGGCTGTTTTTGAGTTTCAGTTCTGCCATCTTACAGCCCTTTGTATACTTTTAAGTAGGGTCACAACTAATTTGCATCTCAGTTTCCTATTCAGAGAAAATAATAGTATATCTTAAAGTTTAAAGGCATAAGAAATTGGTTGGTACGCTGTTACCTTATACATTCCTTTTGTGTTTTTGCTGAAGAACTTTCTGTATTCATTTGCAAATTTACTTCAGCTATTCACAAACTGAATCCCATGGAGATTGATTGATTGATTGATTGATTGATTGATTGATGGCTGCATTGGGTCTTTGTTGCTGTGTGCAGGCTTTCTCTAGTTTCGGTGAGCGGGGGCTACTCTTTTTTGCAGTGTGCAGGCTTCTCATTGTGGTGGCTTCTCTTGTTGCAGAGCACAGGCTCTAGGCACGCAGGCTTCAGTAATTGTGGCACGTGGGCTCAGTAGTTGTGGCTTGCAGGCTCTAGAGCCAGGCTCAGTAGTTGTGGCGCACGGGCTTAGTTGCTCCGCGGCATGTGGGATCTTCCCGGACCAGGGCTTGAACCTGTGTCCCCTGCATTGGCAGACGGATTCTTAACCACTGCACCACCAGGGAAGCCACTGATTGCACTATTTTAGAAACAGGGTAAAATGGCTGATTCTAAAGACCACTGAATAAATTAATTAGTCTCTCATAGACTTTCACCTTTATTTGACCCTAAAATAGATAGAGCAATGGCCATTTCAATAGGACCCCATAAAGAGCTTGAACTTAAAGCGCACAAAGAGCTCTGCCCTTATGATTAGCATTACATTTAGTTTGAAAGGAAAAGTATGTCTTGACTAGAAGACCCAGTAAACTCTGAAAACTGATATTATTACTATTCAGTCAGGGACCCAGACCCAAATGTTAATATAAACAAGGAGGAAAATGGAAAATAACAAGCTAGTGAGTTACTAATTTCCAGAAAACAATGCCCTCTACATTTCCCTGTTGCTCTCACTGTTGTGGCCTCTCCCGTTGCGGAGCACAGGCTCCGGACGCGCAGGCTCAGTGGCCATGGCTCACGGGCCCAGCCGCTCCACATTATGTGGGATCCTCCCGGACCGGGGCACGAACCCGTATCCCCTGCATCGGCAGGCGGACTCTCAACCACTGCGTCACCAGGGACGCACCGGACACCCTGTGTCTCTTCTTTGAGTCACCTTTTCCTGACATGTAGATGCAGTGATTGCTGTTTTCCAACAGGACATATATGGTCTTCTTTCTCTTTCTGTGGCATAGGTGATCAATTCATGAGCAGTGGCTATTTATAAAAGTGCTGAACTTTTATTTCCTCTGGACTAAGTTGGATATTTTTCCTGTGGCTCACCCTTAATGAAGACACTGAACGTGGAGTGTGTAGGTGGCTTCAGAGCGGGGAGTGCCCCGGGGGAAACCTACCCGGCATTAAATAATGGCTAGTAGTCCATCGTGACCTTTGTTATTCTACAGGAGTGTGAGATGTGTTGTCTCCTAAAAGCTTCACTATGCTGCATTTTTCTGCTCTCCTCTCCCTGTCCCTGAAATGACATTATGTGATTTCCTCTTGTATGCAAGTTAGTTAATAGCTGAATTCAGTCAAAATCGATCTGTGAATAAGTAAACACCTCGTAATAAATAACACACTTTCAAAGTACATGTTTTTGGATTGATCTAATATCATCCAGTGAGATCTGCCAGTATCATTTTACATTAACTTCTGTCATGTTTAAATGCTTTTATAGGCTAATGGAGCAGTTTGTAATTTTGCTATACCTAGGCCGTTTCTCAGATATATGGCATGTAACAGATAAATAAGATGTCTGCAAAGGCATTTGTATCGAATGTTCACTGAGGGTTTCCTCTCTTACTGCCCTCACATGTGGAAGCCACCCTGGGAAATGGATGTGCCAGGATAAGTTATCTGGGCCTCATAAAATCTTTTTCAGAAGATTGAAGTAAAGTCAGTGCTTGCAGAAGACAAATCAATTGTGACATTTCTGAATAGAGTGCGATGCATTTAATTAGCACAAGACATACTGGCAAATGCTGAATTACCCAATAAATCACTGGATGCTGGAAGCCATACAGAGTGGGGAATCAGCTGTCTTGTGAGATGTACAGCAAGTGATAACAGGGAGGTCTGGCCATTTGTATTGTCACTTTGCCCCATTTTCTGCTACACTTTTTCTCTTTTGACATTTGCACATGGAGCCCCTTTAATTATGCTAAACTATCAGCGAACTGTGTGCCCACCCACTCTGAGAATATTTTACAAATATTTGTATCTGCGGAGGACATCCACAGTGGTTGATGTGATCTGGCAGATGTAGCGTGTAAGGACCTCTGTAGAGGAGCGTGCGTGCAGATACAAACCCTCAGCACAGACGCCCTGAAAGAGCACCTAACAGGGTCGTTGTATTTCAGTTCATTGAGAATATTGAAGGTGTTACTTCAGCCATTTATAAGTCTCACAAAGATACCTACCAGTTTAGGCAGAAAAAAGGGCTTACTTTAATGTTTGACACCTTTGGTTAGATTTTTTTTTTTTTTTTTTTTTTAACCTGTAACTTAGAAGCTACTTCAGTCTGTCTTTGAAATGCTGCAGATCAAGAGCATTGAAGCTCAAATCCAATGTTTTGGCTGTTGACACTCTGAGGAAAAAAAAAAAAAGAAAATCTGAAATGAGTCTTGTTGGCTCTGGAACACAAGGCAGGACATTCTTTCCAGTTGAGGGACATTTTATACATAAATTGGTGGTTCTGCTAGTCAGCCTTTTATTGACTAGCTTTCTGTGATACAGACAGCAAGGTAGCTTCCCAAATGAACACTAGATCATGTGAAAGACCCCTGTTCCACCCCCCCCCCATCTACATTTCTCCTCCTCCTCAGACACCATGTTAAGGGTGACATTTCCAGCCCTTGATGGTAGATAGGTGCAATGTAAGGAAACAAACGGGTTTTAATTTGTAAAGAATCTCAGGTCTGCAAAGCTGGTGTTGGAGTTTCCTGGAGGGTGGTAACTCTAGAAATACTAGCACCACTTGTCTGAAGTCACGGAAATCTATCTTGTGTTGCTGTGGCTTTCAATCACAGTGCAGAGAGGAGAGAAGGAATCTCCATCACCTGGGAAGGTCCGACTGCTTCCCTCCCCCAACATCCTAAAACGTGGATGGGGAAGAGATCCCCTTTTCCCCAAGGAATCTATAGGTGCAGGGAGGCAAGCATACATTACAAAATAAAACCCACAGGCATCCAACAATGTCTGCTGTACAGACACTACCCAAACGTCAGCACCCGGTACCTTTCTTCCCTGTTCTCCTCATGACTAGGCTTAGGCAGGATGACTTCCCAGCCCCAGGTGGCTGAATCTAGATTAGGTTAAGCCTGTCATGCCAATGCCATTTCCTTCACCAATGACTGGTTGGGGAGAGGGGGTGTCATACAGTCCTGTCTGATGGGATGTTGGGGAAGTCTGTTGGCAGGTTCTAGGACAGTTTATTTGCTCAGAGATGGAGGCACAGAAAGAGTAATAACCAGTTCTGTCTCTGAATGTGTTTGAATGAGGGGAACCTGAGCTGATGGAATCATTTTTAGCAACAAGAGCACCGCCTGAGGGCTGAAGCTATCACGCTAAGGATGGAAGGCTTAATAGGTGACCAGTCATCCCAGTTGTCCGGACCAAGGGTGTTTCCATGACTTTGGACTTTAAATCCCAAAACCAGGAATGTGCCAGTCACATCAGGACAAGGTGGTTACCCTAGAAAAGAAAAGACTGGGTGTTTGACGGTATCGTCGAGCTGCTGAGTTAACCAACTCTGCGAAAGGTCTCTGGACTTTAATCATTGCGATAAATGTCCTTATTGTTCATGCCATTCTGAGTTGTGCTTTGTCTCATGTGGCTGAAAGTACCTGAATGACCAATATGGAGGGAATTTTATTCTAAATAAAACCCAACAGAGATGAATGGTGCTATAGTCATAGGAAGATATTGTCTTTTTAAATGTGCACTTCTTAATCCGAAACCTTTCACTTATAGTTTGTTAACTAACTCATGGACACATTAAAATTCATTTAATAGAAGTAATAATCCGCTCACGACAAGCCATACATTTTGACTTATCACTTTACATGGCCTCTCTCTGCTCTTACAGTGAAGTGAACGCTTAGAAATATAAATAACTGGAAAGCAGACCAACTGTGGACTATTGTTGAAACCTCTTTTACTTCAGTGGCATTAAAAGTCAAATGAGCAGATAAGAATTCAACAAGTGAAATAAAGTTTTGATTAGCAGCTTCAAATGACCCAAATGGCAAATACCAAAAACCAACAAAAAAGGGGCCTTGATATTATCTTTTTTATTTTTATTTTATTTTATTTATTTATTTATTTATTTATTTTAGCTAGATGACGGTAGATTCACCATCATTTTCATTGTCTGGAGCTATATTTGTCCTTCTCTGCTTCTGGGGAGAAGGGTTACGTTAGAAGTCTGTCTCAAAGTGTAAGCAAAGCATTAGACAAACAGAGCCTTCTTCAGTTTGCTCCTTGGCTTCATCACAAACACCATTGAGTATCTGTGGAGTGATTGGTGAGTACTGACCTTACCCATGACCTCAGACAATCGGTTCTGTCATCTATTTTAAACACAAAAAGGATGGTAGGACTTCGTGCCACTAGCACTGCTTAATTGCCTAAGCATCACGGCAATAGCAACTCTGGAGGAAGTGCCAGAGATAATTGGACATCATAACACTTGGCAGTGGAAATGCTGGTCTGGAGGGCTCATTCTCAGTGAGTTCCTTGGGAATCCGTTTCCAGCCATCTCTCCTGTTAAGTGTGCTGTGATACCACTGAAGAAATGAGGAAATGTTGGCAACAGAATCATCAGCTTACTGACGACACTCGGCTATTTATCTCCCTTTGTCAGAGCTGGATGGTGGCAGATTTCAATGTCTGGTCGATTGAGGCTCTAAATCAGTGAACTGGCAGGACTTGTGATGTACCATCAGGGATGATAGCCATCTGGGGGAAATCCTCAGACTTAAGGAGGCCTCACACTCAGTGGAAGGAGATATAATTGCCCTTTGTAATTTGTACAACTTTAATGGGTATTTCTCCTTTGAAAAAGACAAGAGTTCTTGTTTTTTTGTTTTTTAATTTTATTTATTTTTGGCTGTGTTGGGTCTCCGTTGCTGTGCGAGGGCTTTCTCTAGTTGTGGCGAGCGGGGGCCACTCCTCATCGCAGTGCGCGGGCCTCTCACCGTTGCGGCCTCTCCCGTTGCGGAGCACAGGCTCCGGACGCGCAGGCTCAGTAGCTGTGGCTCATGGGCCTAGTTGCTCCGCAGCATGTGGGATCTTCCCAGACCAGGGCTCGAACCCGTGTCCCCTGCATCGGCAGGCAGATTCTCAACCACTGCGCCACCAGGGAAGCCCAAGACAAGAGTTTTTAAAAGAATCCAAATAAGCCCTTCTTCTAGCTCCACTTTTTCTTTTTTCTTCTTTTCAGGCCAAATAAGAAAATCTGCTAGTGAGAATATCTGATTTCCAAAATAATGTGTTTTCAAAAATTGCTTCTTCACAACTAAGAGTTTTAATTAGTCTTTCCTTGCCTTGTAGTATTGCAGTTTCTTCTCACAAAAACTTTTCTCTGATGAAAAGATATGAGTATAAATGTTTGATTTTATCACTTTATCATTACTCACTTAACTCGCGCAAAAAAGTTTCACTCTGCTTCTCTATCGGTAAGAATGTACCCACCAAGCGCTCTGGGTATGCTTTATAATAAGTAACGTTTCCTATTTCTATAAGAGAACTAGAAGTTAAAAAGAAAGTATCAAGTCAAATATTGCTTCAGGAAAGAATTAGGGAAGAATCATGTAAGTCATTTATAATTTTCTCCAAACAAAATTAGGGGAATCCTAAATTTCCGTCTAAACCAATGCTCTAGATTTCTTTTTTCTCTCCTTGAAATGAAAGAGTGGAGCATAGAAGCTTTGAACTAGAACTTAGAGCAGAGATTTTTCGATTCTATGGACTTGGAATTCAAATGTTTGTTTTGCCACTTGCCTGTGTGACATTCATCGTGTTAAACTTTCAGAGCTTCAGTTTTTCTCATTTGAATATTGGGATCATGATATCTATTGCATAGGGTTGTTTTATATTAGATGATGCCAAGCAATTAGCAGAGTGCTGTACAGTTCTTAATAAATGGTATCATTGTAATTAGTGGTAATTTAGATTCATATTACTTCTAACTACACGCACAATTTCTTCACTTCACGTTGCTCTCTCAAGTTTGATGCATTCACCAACCTGCTAATCTCCCTGTCAAACAATCTCCTTTACCTAATATTTTGGAACATTTACTTTTTTCTTTTTCTCTCTCTCTTTTTTTTTTGACTACATTGGGGTTTTCGTTGCTGTGTGCGGGCTTTCTCTAGTTGCGGCCGGCGGGGGCTACTCTTTGTTGTGGTGCGCGGGCTTCTCATCGTTGTGGCTTCTCTTGTTGCGGAGCACGGGCTTCAGTAGCTGTGGCTCGTGGGCTTCAGTAGTTGTGGCTTGTGGGCTGTAGAGCGCAGGCTCAACAGTTGTGGCGCACGGGCTTAGCTGCTCCACGGCATGTGGGATCGTCTCGGACCAGGACTCCAACCTGTGTCCCCTGCATTGGCAGGCAGATTCTTAACCACTGAGCCACCAGGAAAGTCCCTGGAACATTTTCTTGTTGTTAACATTCTTTCAGCCAAAACACTTTGGTATCACCTTTGACTTTTTATTATTTATGTGTTCACGGTTAGAAATTATTCTTTACAGATACATGTGATAAATACACAAACAAAAAATCTTTTCTCCATACTGTAAGTCATTATCAATATCAGAGAGAAAAAGAAAAGAACAGAGACAAATTTTCTTGCTTTCCTTCCATTAGGTTGTGTTAAAGGAGAGAATTAAATACTGTATTAGTTTCCTGGGGCTACCTTAACAAATTATGGAAAACTAGGTGGCTTAAAACAACAATAATGTATTCTCTTACAGTTCTAGAGGCCAGAAGACCAAAATCAAGGTGTTGGCAGGGTTAGTGCCTTCTGGGGCCACTGAGGGAGAATCCGTTCCATGTCTCTCTTCTAGCTTCTGGGGCTTCCTGAACTTAGTTGGCAACCCTTGGCTTGTATGTGCATCACTCCAATCTCTGCCTTCTTTACATAGCTTTCTTCCCTGTGTTCTCCTCTGCATCTCTGAGTATCTTCAAATCTATACTAGTCACTGGATTTAGAGCTCACCCTAATCCAGGATGACCTCATCTTAACTTGGTTACATCTAGAAAGAATCTCTTTCTTAAAAAGGTCACATTCTGAGCTTCCTGATGGACATGAATTTGGTAGGGGGGACACTATTCAGCTAAGTACAACTATAAACAAAAATTAATTTAAAAAAAAGAGGAAATAAAGTGAGTTTTCACTCTCCTAAAAAAATCTGCCGCAAAAGCAGGCTTTTGTATTTGCTCTCCTTTTTAAAAAAATCCTTATTGTTACTACCCTAGATAAGGTTCTAGTGCAGAGCTAATAATTTAAAAATACGTAATCTAGTCTATATTGCTTTCTCAAGTCCATGAACTCGACCCTAATTGGTTAGGAACATCCCTCTTGCGGGTGGCGGTGGAGAGAAGAAGTAGGATTTTTACCTGTACAGAAATAATGTCAGCTTTTGACATTCAAAATAGGTCTTTACAGCCAAGATAATTGCCTTGTAAGCCTATCTATTTAGTTGAAAAGGAATTTAACAAATTCTTTTGGCACAAGTCTCCCTACATTTTGACATATTAATTGCTAAACCAGGGATTTAGGTCATAGAGGACCCTCGAAATATATAGTAAATGCCAATAATTGTGATTAATACTTAGCTAGTTATTTGTAATTCGAAAGGAGGAGGTGTATAAAAACCCCCTTGATTCCTGGGTTCAGGGAAGGAAATTGGAAGAGAAAGGGAAAAGAGTTAAATAAAAAGATATGGGTGCTTCTCTGGTGGTGCAGTTGTTAAGAATCCGCCTGCCAATGCAGGGAACACGGGTTCAAGCCCTGGTCCGGGAAGATCCCACATGCTGCGGAGCAACTGAGCCCGTGCTCCACAATTACTGAGCCTGTGCTCTAGAGCCCATAAGCCACAACTACAGAAGCCAGCACGCCCAGAGCCTGTGCTCCACAAGAGAAGCCACTGCAATGAGAAGCCCGCACACTGCAACAAAGAGTAACCCCCGCTTACGGCAACCAAAAAAAGCCTGCACACGGCAACGAAGACCGATGTAGCCAAAAATAAAAAACAAAAACAAAAAAAACCCCACAAGCATCTTAAAAAGAAAAAAAGAAAAGATATGGGTCAAAAATTTATCTTCTAGCTGGGACGAAAAAGTTCATGACAGACCATCACTCCTGCCCTAATAAAATGGATAACCATAAAACCTACATATATTTTAAAGCTAATATAGTACTATGGAAAAACAGAACTATAAAGGAACTACATTCCAGAGAACGGCAAGCCTTTCCTAAGTGAGCAAAGGCTGGTAGCCAGTTTCATCCCAGGGGCAAATTGTCCTGTCTGAACGTGGTTAGGACAATTATTAGGTCTGCCATAGGAAGAAAGATTTCCTAGGGTAAAGAGATACCAGCAGAACTTGAAACCATCTGGTGATAGATTGGAATGTGGAGCAGCCTCAAATTCATTCCTGTTTATCCTTCCATAATCGCCCTAGAATTTTGCTGAGTACAAGGAGATAGGGTAAGCTGAAGGTGGAGCTGGAAAGCAGAGAGATCAGTATACACAGAGCAGATCTTGCCTTCAAGCCTTTTGAAATCAAGAAGTGACCAAAACTGATGGGGCAACCCAGCCTCAACCTGGTGCAATTCCTGATTGGATCACAGTAATTAGTCCCCCACCCTAGTTGCCAGAAGAAAAGGGTATGTCCTCTCCCTGGGGGAAAATACTACTTACTCCAATGTCTACAGTTCTTTAATCAGAGTATCTGACATACAGTAAACACAGTATGAAACATGCAAACAATCATGAGAAAATAACCAACAGGAAGGATAGTTCAAAGAAACTGACCCATAGATGACCTAGATGTTGGAATGAGCAGATTAAAGACTTCAGCAATTCTAATTATTTTAAGGAAGATACAGGAAAAGTTGGGAAACTCAGTGAAAAGCTGGAGAATTTTAAAAGAACAGTGAACTGCTATTAAAGAAGCAAATTGACATTCTAGGATTGAAAAATACAATATCTGAAGTTAGAAATTCATTGAATGGGCTTAATGGCAGATTGGACACAGCAAAAGAAAGGACCAATAAGCTTGTAGATAAATAGAAATGATCTAAACTGAAACAGAGGGTGAAAAAGGAATGGAGAAAAAAATAGCAGTGGAGACATGAGGGAAAATAAAAGATGGTCTAATACTTGAGGGAGAAGAGAGAGAATGACGCAGAATAAACATTTAGAGAGAGAATGCTGAAAATGTTCTAAAATTGATGATAAATGTCAACCCACAGATTCAGGAAGCTCATCAAACTCCAGTCTGAGTAAATATAAGGAAAGCTACACACTGGGACATCATAGTCAAATTGCTGAAAAGCAAAGAAAAAGAGAAAATCTTAAAAGCAGCCAGAGGAGAAAAGACATATTATATTTAGAGGTACAAGAATGAGATTGACTTGTCAAAAACAGTAGAAGTCAGAACACAATGGCATGACATCTTTAGATTACTTGGTAAAAAATATGCCTACCTAGAATTCTATACCCAGCAAAAGTAAACTTCAAAATGAAGCTAACATAAAGATGTTTTCAGATGAACATAAGCTGAATTTTTTGCCAGATGATCTAATACTGTAAGAAATAAGACAGGAAAAAAACAAATTCAAGTTAATAGAGAAATATTCCGAAATTGAAGCATAGACCTATAGGAATGAATGAAAAATATCACAAGCAGTAATTTTATAATATTTTGAATATTTTCTATTGACTGTTTATATACTTTATAACATACCTAAAAGTAAAATATATAATAAAAGTAGCACAAAGGGCGGGAGGGGTTAGTGAAATTATAGTTTGTAAGGTTCTTGTACATGAAGTAACAAAATAATAATTCATGGTAAACTGAAAAAGTTAAGTATGCATGTAATGTCTAGAGAAACCATTGAACAAAATACAGAAATATATAGCTAAGAAGAAAAAATAAAATGAAAAAATAAAATTTTTGTTTAATCTAAAAGAAGGCAGACACTCTTGAACAAAGGAACAATTAGAGCACAAATAGCAAGGTAGTAGACTTAAAACAAACTATATCAGTAATTACAGTAAGTGCAAAAGGAATAAATATTCCTCTGTCCGATTCTGTTAGTCTGCATAATAAAACAAGATCCAAATACGTGTTGTTGATAAGAGACTCACTCTAAATACAAGGACACTGATAGAGTGAAAGTAAAAGGATTTAAAAAGTTATACTGTGCAAACACTTACTATAAAAGAGCTGTTGTGGCTGTATTAATATCAGACAGTGTATTTCAAGACAAGGAGTCTTATCAAAAAGAAAGGACATTTCAAAATGATAAAATGGTAATTTCATAGAAAATAACAACCTTAAGTGGGTTGTTGCATTTAATAATGTAGCTCCAAAAATCTGTCTTCTTATGTGAGATATCAACAGGATTTTACAGAAATTTTCACACATTCCTCCTGGATATCTTTTCTTCGTATAGCTTCCAGGGCAGATACTCTCATGGTTTTCCACTGGTTAATACTCCTCCTCACTGGTTAATACTCTTCAGTACCTTTTTGGGAACATCTGTCATGCTACTTAATGTGGACATGTCCCAGGGCTCAGTCCATGTTCCTCTTTTTTTCTGCATCTATATTTACTTCACTGATGTTCTCATCCTGCATAACAGTTTTGTATCTCACTTCACTAACGACTTTCAAATCTTTGATCTGCCGCCCAAATTTCTGTCTCAAATTCTAGACTTGTATATCCAAATGTCTATTCAAATCTCTACTCAGTTATCTTATAATCATCTTAAACTCAACCTGACCCAAACTAAATGAATTATTCAGCCTGTGCTTCAGCCTTTCCGTACTATCGAAGGCAACAATGTTCTTGCAGTTGCTAAGTCCAAAATTCTTGGAGTTATTAGTGATTCCATTCTCTTTTTCACACCTCACATACGATCCCTAACAAATTCCTGTGGCTCTGCCATCAAAATACATTCAGAATCCAACTACTTCTTACCACCTCCGTTGCTACCACCCTGGTCCAGTAAACCGGGAGCTTGAACTGGCTTTGTGCAGTAGAGTTCTAACTGAATTCTACACTTATACCCACTCTACCGAATTCTTTCCATATAGCAGCAGGAATTGTCTGCCCCCCCTTTTTTTTTCAAGAATGAGAGGCTTACTGATATATATATATTTAATTGGGATGAAATTAACATAATCATTTTTTGTGTATAATTCAGTACTATTTAGTACATTCACAGTATTCTGTAAGTGCCACCTCTATTAAGTTCCAAAACATTTTTACCATCCCCAAAGAAAACCCCATACCCATTAAGCAGTCACTCTCTATTCCCCATTCCTCTATTGGAAACCATCAATTGCTTTCTGTCTTTATGGATTTACTTATTCTGGATATTTCATATAAGTGACACCATATAATATGTGACCTTTAGTGACTGTTTCTTTCACTTATCCTAATGTTTACAAGGTTCATCCACATTGTAGCCTCTGTCAGTACTTGATTCCTTTTTATGGCTGAATAATATCCCACTGTTTGTATATACCACATTTATTTACCCATTTTTCTATTGATGGCATTTGGTTTGTTTCCAGCTTTTGGCTTTTGGAAGTAGTGCTGTGTGAACATTTGTGTATAAGTATTTGTTTGAGTCCTTGGTTTGAATTCTTATTTTTATTAATTTTTAAATTTTGAAACAATTACAAACTCACAGAAAAGTTTAAGAGCAGTGCAAAGAACATTTATTTTCCTGAATCATTTGAGAGTATGTTGCTGTCCTTATGTCCCAATTTTCCCTAGTACCTTAGCAAGTATTTCCTATAAACAAGGACACTCTCCTAAGTAACCATAACACCACGACTAGAGTTAATGTATTACTACCATCCAGTCCTCAGACCTCATTCAGGTTTTGTCAATTGTCCTAATAATGTTCTTTATAGCAAAAGGATTCTGTGCAGAATCAAATACTGTGTTTAGTTGTCAGGTCTTTTTTAGGTTCCTTCAGTGTAAAAAATTTCTTTGTCTTTGACTCATATAGTGTTGACATGCTTGAAGATTACGGGCAGTGATTTTCTAGAATGTCCCCTGATTTGAAGTGTCTGATGGTTCCTCATGATTAGATTCAGATTATACATCTTGGTCGAGGATGTCATAGAAATGGTGCTGTGTTCTCTCAGATGATACATGATACCAGCCACTGAAAGTGTGCACTCTTTTTCCATTTGTAATTAATAAGACTTTTGCAGGGGGGAGTAATTTAAACTGTGTCAGTATCTCATTTATCATCAAACTTTCCATTTATTCATATATTTATATCTATATGGACCTATAATTTTCTATTTTATGAATGAGTTATAATTGGTTCCTCTTATTACTCATTGTAATTCTCAAATGGCCCATATTCGGTGAGTGAGAACCCCTTCAAGTTAGCTTCTGTGTCCTTTTAACATGTCATTCTTTTAATCCTTCTGTGCTTTCTAGTAGAAGAAGATATTTTAGATTCCTCTTATACATTCCCTGTACCAACTTTGGAATCAGTCATTTATCCAAGGAGCCCTAGTTCCTTATAATGAAATATAATATTTAGAAGACACGATCTGGGACCTAGGAGTGCTCATTGCTATTGGAGTGTCACTGTTCCCAGCCCTCTCAGTTGGCAGAGTTAGGGAGAGTGTGTGTGTGTGTGTGTGTGTGTGTGTGTGTGTGTGTGTGTGTGTGTATACACACAAATCCACATTTAGATTATAGGCATACCTCAGAGATATTGCAGGTTTAGTTCTAGACTACTGCAGTAAAGTGAATATTGCAATAAAGTGAGTCACATGAATTTTTTTGGTTTCCCAGTACATTTAAAAGTTATGTTTACACTATACTGCAGTCTATTAAATGTCCAATAGCATTGTGTCTAAAAAAAGCAATGTATGTAACAATTAAAAATACTTTATTGCTAAGAAGTGCTACCATCCCCTGAGACTTCAGGGAGTTGTAATTTTTTTTACAGTAGTAACATCAGAGATCACTGATCACACATCATCATAACAAATGTAAAAATAATGGGAAAGTTTGAAATATTGTGAGAATTACCAAAATGTGACACAGAGACACAAAGTGAACAAATGCTGTTGGGAAAATGGTGCAGATAGGCTTGTTCCATGCAGCGTTGCCACAAACATTCAATATATTAAAAAAAGGAAAAAAAAAGGAGTATCTTTGAAGCACAATAAAGCAAGACACAATAAAATGAGGTGTGCCTTTATTTTTATAACTATATATATTGGAAACCAAGGGTTTTTACCAACTGGCTTCCAACACCACAGGGTTTGTTCTAATTTTCTCCCTTTCATAACTCCCTTCTGTAACCATGAGAAACATGGCTACAGTTATCTCTAGTACATTTCACTATTTGTAACCACTTTTCCATCTGTACCACCAGCCACTCCCTTGCATGGACACCCTCCTCTCCCAGCTTGGGCTGTAATCGCACTTTCCGGGCTGTACTATGTGCCTTCCACACCCAGATGCTCTACTCACCCAGCATGGGCTCTGGTTCCTCAGTGGACCACCCCTCTGTAGAGGTGCCTTCTACAGACCCTCAGACTTTGATTCTTCATATTGGTTCACCCATGTGGCTGGTGGTCCTCCTCACCTCCTCATCCTGCTTGGGCTCCAATATCCCCAGTCAGACCAGCCCTCCTTAACCTGCTTGGTCTTGGCTACCCTGTGCTGAGCAGGCTTTCTATGTGGATGCCCTCTTCACCTCGCTTGGGCTCTGACTCCCATCCTGGGTCACCATGGCCCCATCCCTCTTCTCTGCTGGCATGGAAGTCTACCCTGCTTTGTGCTACCTCATGGCTTTTGGACCGAGTTGTTCAGGAAGAGAAGGAAGGAAGAAAAAATGGAATGATCCTTTTATAACCTAAATCAGATCAAACTAGTTGTAGCAATTTGCATAGCCGTCGGCAGTTTACGAAGTATCTCATTCCTCTGTATCTTCCCGAAATGGCTACCCATCTCAGGCCGAGCAAAAGCCACAGTCCTCATAATAGTATTCTAAGCCCTACTTGACTGCTGCTTGTTACCCCAGTTCCTCAACTCTTTCTTTTTCTTTTTTAATGTTTTAAATTTTTATTATTTTTAAATTTATTTATTTTATTTATTTACTTTTGGCTCTGTTGTGTCTTCGTTACTGCGCGTGGGCTTTCTCTAGTTGTGGCAAGCGGGGCCTACTCTTCGTTGTGGTGTGCGGGCTTCTCATTGTGGTGGCTTCTCGTTGTGGAGCATGGGCTGTAGACGCACGGGCTTCAGTAGTTGTGGCACACGGCCTCAGTAGTTGTGGCTCGCGGGCTCTAGAGCGTAGGCTCGGCCGCTGAGCCTGCGCGTCCGGAGCCTGTGCTCCGCAATGGGAGAGGCCACGGCAGTGAGAGGCCCGCGTACAGCAAAACAAAACAAAACAAAAAACCCGTGTCCCCTGCATTGGCAGGCAGATTCTTAACCACTGCGCCACCAGAGAAGCCCTCCTCAACTCTTTCTAACTCCCCACTCCTATTCCCATGTTCAGACTCTCCTCACAAACCTGCTTTACTTGCTGTTGGTCAAATGTGTGAGGCAAGTGCCTGACTCATGGTTCTTTGTTTTAACTATTTCCTCTGCTTCAAACATTCTTTCCCTAGACTTTCCTCCAAGTATTCATGCAAATCTCATCTTCTTAGTAAAGTTTAACCTGATGCATTAGTCTGCTAGGGCTGCCACAGTGAAATACCACAGACTGGGTGACTTTAACAATGGAAATGTATTTGCTCACAGTTCTATAGAGGCTAGAAGTCCAAGATCAAGGTGTCTTCAGGTTTGCTTTCTTCTTGGCTTATGGATGTCCACCTTCTCCTTATGTCCTCCTAGGGCCTTTTCTCTGTGTATGCACGTCCTGGGGATGTATGTCCCTGGTGTCTCTCTCTATATGTCCTAGTCTAGTCTTATAAGCACATCAGTCAGAATAGTTTCATTTTAACCTCTGTCTTTAAAGGCCATATCTCCAAATACTGTCACTTTCTGAGGTACTGGGGGTTAGGACTTCAACCTATGAACTTTGGAGGGACAACATTCAATTGATAACAGCTGACCATCTAATAGTGAAATTTGCACTAACCTGGCATTTCCAATCACCATCAACTGGTTCTATGTTTATATTTCCATAACTTTGATCAATTTGTACCATAGTATATAATTCGATCCATATATATTATGGTTTCTCTCCTGCTACTGGAATATAAGTTCTTCAGGGGCTTAGAACAGTGCTTACTACATGGTAAGCACTCCATGCATCATGTTGAATGAATGAATGACATTAGTTTATCCATTTATTGTTGATGAACATTTGGGTATTAACAGTTTGTTGCTATTATGAAGAATGTGCAATGAATATTATTTTAAATGCATCCTGACATATATGCATCAGTATATTCTATACAGCGTGGAATTGTGGGGTCATAGGATATGTGAATTATGCTAGCTTCTTAGGACTGCTGTAGCAAAGTGCCACAAATTGGGGGACTTAAAACAACAGAAATTTATCTCTGACAGTCTGAAGGCTCAAAGTCTGAAATAAAAGTGTCAGCAGGACCATGCCTCTTCTGAAAGCACTAGGGAAGACTCCTACCTTGCCTTTTCCTAGTTTCTGGTGTTGACTGAAAATCCTTGCATTCCTTGGCTTAGGCAGCACACCTCCAGTCTCTGCCTCTGTCTTCACCCGTCCTTCATCCCTGTGTGCCTGTGTCTCTGCATCTCTATCTCCAAATCTCATTCTTCTTTGTCTTATAAAGATACTGGTTACTTGATTAGGGCCTCCTCTAATCCTGTCTGACCTCATTTTAACTTGATTACTCCTGAGAAGACCCTAATTTCAAATAAGATCACATTCACAGATACTTAGGGTTAGGACTTGGGCATATCTTTTTTCAGCGGCACCAGCCAACCCACAATACTTATTTATCTAGCATTAGTAGATGGCACCAAAACAGTTTCCCAAGTGGTTGTGCAAATTAACACTGCCACCAGTGGTCCTTGAGAGACCCCATTCCTCCATGCCCTCTCCAACACTTATTATTGTCAGACATTTTAATTTCTCCATTGAATCTGAATGAGAGCCTTGCTGGGTAGGCTATTCTTGGTTGTAGGTTCTTCCCTTTCATCACTTTAAATATGTCATGCCACTCCCTTCTGGTCTGGAGAGTTTCTGCTGAAAAATTGGCTGATAACCTTATGGAATTCCCTTGTATGTTATTTGTTGCTTTTCCCTTGTTGCTTTTAATATTTTCTCTTTGTCTTTAATTTTTGTCAGTTTGATTACTTGGCATGTTCCTCCTTGCGTTTATTCTGCGTAGGACTCTCTGCTCGTCCTGGACTTGGGTGACTGTTTCCTTTCCCATGTTACAGAAGTTTTCAACTATTATCTCTTCAAATATTTTCTCACGTCCTTTCTCTCTCTCTTCTCCTTCTGGGACCCCTATAATGTGAACGTGGGTGCCTTTAATGTTGTTCCAGAGGTTGTCAGACAATTTAATTTTAGCTAATCTGGCGGTTGTGATAATATCTTATTGATGGTTTCATTTTCAAAATGCTTGTCAAGTTTCACAAAATCTGCTGTATCTGGATTTTTATTTCATTTTATAAACTAGTTTTTGAACCAGTTTGGACACAACTAATATCTTTATGATAATGCTTTCCAATCCATGAATATGGTATGCTATGCCATTTATTCAGTCTTCTTTAATGTCACTCAATTAAGTTTTATAAGTTTCCCCATTAAAAAGATAATTGAGATCCAAATACTTTCTTCTCTAGTTTAGTTTCTGACAGTTAGGTGCAGGCCGAGGCAGCTTTGGGCCAATCTGGAGAGCAACAAATTAAACTAGGTGGCATGACATCAAAAAGAGGGAGGATGTGAAGTTTAGTGTTCTCATGTATTGTTAGAGTCCTTCCATAGCTATTCTCAGTTTCAGCCTTGTTCAAACCCTGGTGAGAAAGCCATAGCATGCTACTTGGTCCACCACAGCAGGAAGAAGGGGCTGAGCGGAGGTTAGGGGCAGATCACTGGGCAAGTAAATTTGTAGATGGTGCAACTGACATTCAGAAATCTGTAGCTCGTCTGAAATGACACCAAGTCAGCTGGCGTGTCTTCCTGAGTTTTCAGCAGACCAAAAGAGATCAGATCACAAGGCACATGAGCTGCAATTTCGCTGGGCAGGTGACTTACAGTTAGATAGAAGACTTCAGCCCTGTGGATGCAGCCAGTACCCACCTAAGAACCAACACAAAGCCCCTCCTCCCCAACGCCTTGGGGACACATAGGTCACCCTTCTTCTTCATACAGGCACATCATCTTAGAAAAGCAGGGCGGGGCAGACCATCTCAAAGACTGAGTGCCATTGTCCAAGAGATAGTGAGCAATAGCTGTAAGAACTGTTTAGATGATTGGCTAGGAATAAGTTTAAACCAGATTAGGCATTTAGGTTTTCTTTTCTCTGCTAACCTGTGGGTGCAGGAGAAAGGGCAAATCAAATAAAGATCAAATTTAGAAGTACATTTTCTGTGCATACATGAGTCATGATGTGAGTTAAAAAATTGTCGCTCCACTACTAAATCTTCCAGCTTTCTGCCTCTTTTGCCACTGCTCCATTCTGCATTTTGAAGGATTCTTAAAACGTTTGATGGGCTTCCCTGGTGGTGCAGTGGTTGAGAGTCTGCCTGCCGATGCAGGGGACTGCCCTGGTCCGGGAAGATCCCACATGCCGCAGAGCGGCTGGGCCCGTGAGCCATGGCCGCTGAGCCTGCGCTTCCGGAGCCTGTGCTCTGCAACGGGAGAGGCCACAACAGTGAGAGGCCCGCGTACCACAAAAAAAAAAAAAAAAAAAAAAACCAAAAAAAAAACGTTTGATTATTGTCTTGTTCCACCCAAGTGTCTAGATGGCTCCCTTTTCTTAATGAATGGGACAGCAAATGCAGGCACACTGTGTTCTCCATGGCACTGCCCTAGCCCACTTAACTAAGTGTGGTCCCTACAACCTTGCAACAGTAGGTAGAGTCTACATCCTGTCAGACTCCCCTGCCCCAGTGTCCCAAAATATTCCATGTTGGTGTTTCTATCCGAGGTTATGGTCATGATGTTCTTTTTGCCAAGAGCGTATGTAGTATGGTACCGCCTGCTTACGGAAAAAATCTCTCATCTGGGGAAGATGCAGCATCCAGTAATCGCTAAGTCTTCAGGATCCCACAGGAACATAGAGTTTTCACTTTGGATACCAAACAAACGAGATATTAATTGTTTAAATCACTGAGTGGCTAGATTATGTGTGTTCAATTAGATATGTGTATATTTACCTATAATATAATATTGTGATTTTTATCAAGTACTACACGACAGTGTGCTATGCTAATACCCAATATTATTTATTTTTGAAAGTTCACCAAATGCTGATCAGTCTTTTTGATTCCCTTTATGACTCCCAGTTCAGAAGCAGATTACAAGCTCATTACAAAGTGGGGTAGTATGAGGGCAAACTCAAGAGGCCATTTCAGAAAAAAAGGAATCAAAATTTGCAACCTTCAAGAGACAGGAAATAGGGAATTCCCTGGTGGTCCAGTGGTTAGGACTCGGCGCTTTCAGTGCCATGGCCCTGGTTCGATCCCTGGTTGAGGAACTAGATCCCACAAGCCATGCGGCATGGCCCAAAGGAAAAAAAAAAAAAAGAGAGACAGGAAAGAGAAGTTATCTTCTCACTGACTTACCCAGGTTGGGGAGGGGACACAGACACCAACTCATTCATGCATGCATTCATTCACTCCTTCATTCATGCAGCATATAAGTACTGAGCACCTATTCCATTCCAGATGCTGCAGGTACAGAGGTGAGGCAGATGACCATGAGGTTTAGGGTCTAGTGGGGCAATCACTACAGCACACCAAATAACCAATTGAAAGATTTCCAGCTAAGCCAACCCATCGTATAGACTCCTCTGTTTCCTATAAAAGAGTTTACAATTTTGGAATAAA
Organism: Physeter macrocephalus; assembly: GCF_002837175.3. Classification (NCBI taxonomy): domain Eukaryota; kingdom Metazoa; phylum Chordata; class Mammalia; order Artiodactyla; family Physeteridae; genus Physeter; species Physeter macrocephalus. Next base: position 10,915,238 of record NC_041224.1, read on the forward strand.
AAGTTCTCTTTAATTTTGCGTGGTTGTTTTAGATGTTTGGGCAAAACTCAGGGCCAATGTTCATTTTGCTATGTTTTGATTTTTGTACCTTGGCAAGGCAGGGATTTTTGTGGGTGATTATTCTTCTGAATAATGTTTTTCTGGATTAGACATGCCACCTACACTGTCCTTTCAAAATCACCACGTTCTCCTATTAATTTTTGTTTCAAAGCTCTTGACGTATACAGATATATTTTCTCTATTTCGTTATGAACTTATTTATCATATACCCCATTAGTAATAGTAGCATTATGTAAAATATTCATAGCTTAAAAATACATTTTCCTTTCCTTTCAAATGTAATTTGAATTTGCTGGTATAAATATTTTGTCATAGGGAAAAGCATTTTTAACAAGCAGGTGGCATTTAAACTATTTTATTGAGATGACATGAATCCGGGAAGCATGTTGGAATTTGCAAATATGATTTGATTTATATGATTTGACCAAAATTTATATTTTTGTCCTTTGTAATCCAGGGCCAGGAGAACTAATTAGAACCATGACTCCAAGTTTTAAAGCATACTGATTGATTCAGATCATGAAAAGACCAGAATGATCAAAAGCAAACATCCATCTCCCTCTTCATCCAGCTTCAGGGAGTTAAGTGCTGTTTGTTTCAGATCCTTGGCATTAACGCCACCTTTGTAATGAAGAGGACAATTAACGTCTCTATCCATTCACTGTTAGGATGTAGTATGTTAATTAGCAAAATCACTCAATTAACAGCATTCGATGAAACACCACTTGTTGCTCACTTTTCCTCATCTACCTGAACATATAAACAATTGTCACTTTGAAGAAAATGTGTAAAGCCCCTAGAATGCCTACTTATTTATATTTCAACTGTACTAGGAAACAGGTGTCCTGGTATTTTAAACAAGGGCTGGTATAGCGTGCACATATAGACATGATCCATTCACTCTTTTTATTTATTTCATTATAGCACACACTTGTAAACTCATAAATATACTTACATAGAATTGTCCTCTTCTTTTACACACTTTTGAGGCTCAGAAAGGTCAACTGCCTAAGGACACATAGCTGTAGTTAGTAGTAAAGCGCAACTTTTAACTTAGGATCGGGTATCTTCAGAGTCTAGAATTTTTTTGCCACTATGGTGGATGGCCTCCCAGGAATGCATAAATGTCACAGAATAATCAGAAATGTGGTAAAATATGTATGAGGTTAGTCATCTTAGCATTACTTAAAATAGTGAAAAATTGGAAGTAGCATAAATGTCCAACAGTTGAAAACAGTAAAGAATTTATGGTACACGGGAATATTATTCCACCACTAAAAATCATGTTTTTGAAACACAGAGCCATTTGAAGATACTTATAATATAATGCAAAGCAGAGAAGTAAAATCAAGTTAACAAGCCAATAGGGAGAATACGAGTCTTTTTTCTTTTAAGAAAAAATATACATACATAAAATGTACAGGAAAAAAACAAGACTGGAAGTAAATAGACTAAAACATTTTCAGATATTCTTTCTATTTCTTGATTTGGGATAATGAGTAATTTTAATTTCTTCTGTATATTTATCTGTATTTAAAAAATTGTGTACAATGATGATATGTTAGTTTTATGATTAAACGATGCTAAATTTTATTTTCTAAAAGAAATGTACAAATGCAATCTTTAGCTTTTTAAGTCCTTTCTTCTAACCGTGCAGCAAATATTTACCAAATACCTACCATCTTTCATGGGCTAAGAATCGAGATAGGATACAAAATGGTAATACATGGGCTCTGCCTTCAAGGAGCTTCTAATCTAGTTAAGAAAAGGAGAAGGGCATACATGTTGGATATGTGAATCATATGTACTAATTATATATTCAACATCTCCTATGTTCTGCGTTCTGTGTTAATTATAGTCTCCTTTAATCTGGACCGCAGTTCTTGAGGCTGATGTTTTTATCCTCATTTTACTTAATACATGAGGTGCAGAGAAAGTGGCCTGAAGTAAGCAATGGGGCTGGCTCCAAAATGTCTGCTCCTATGGCTTTGCAGGTTGAGAAACTGAAGCCCAGAGAGATTTATCTACTGGAGAAACTAGAAGAGCAGTTTAAATAGAGGTATTGATCAACTTTGAAAAGTTTGATGAACTGATTTTCCCACCTCCCACTCTGGCCCCCCCATAGGATTAACTGAGTTGACAGGTTATTTTATTGCCACCTAAAGGCCAGAGATTGATAGGAAATGAGTGAATGTGTGTGTATCTTCTCTATGGCATCTGTACAGTGATCATGGGATCATATCTGATCATTTGCTTGTCCATGTATTCATTCCGTATGTACCTTCTACCTTGTAAATAGCAGCAACCAAGCTTGGCACCGGGGATACAATATGTATAAGACAGAATTACCACCCTCTTGATGCTCACAGAGGGGGTGATCTTCTGAACAATTCGTTCTATAATGTGTGTGAGAAGTGCTGTAACAGAGGGGTGCAAATGGGCTGAGACCCCACCAAGAAGGAGGTCACTAGCTCTTCCTGGAGAAACTGACTAGATTGTAAGCTCAAGGGCAAGAGCTCAGTTTATTTATTTCCCCCCCTACCTTTGGAACTATCAGTTGTGTGTCACAACAGAGGCTCCATACATGTGTGTTAAACTGTTGAAGTTGATAGAGGAATCAGGAGTCAAGGCAGGTCATCATTTAAGTTTCACATAACCAATATAAGCAGTTTCCACTTGGTCTTCTACTCAGAAGAGTTTCCATTTTTTCCCCCACTACCATCATAGTACACATCTTCTGATGACAAGTCTTAAGAAAAGCATCAGATGATCCAAACGAACAATGACTGCTTCTTCCCTCTTGATCTCAGATCAGTGGCAGAAACAAGGAATACGAAAACACCATGGCCATCCACCCTACTCCATCTGAATTGGGTCCATGGATAGGACCTTCTTCATTTTCTGTAAACCGATGTTACCTGTCTTACTCCTATTCCTAATTAAATAACACTTTCTCATCTCCAGCTGACCCAGGGTTGGCACTCTTCCCCATGCATGCCAATGAGGTTCTTACTCCTAGCCTTTAAGTCAAATGCCCTCTTCTTTCCCTCCTCCCAATCTTCCGTAATACCCACTTTTACTATCAAACTCAAAAATATCCATAGTATTTGACCCACCACCAGAAATTTGACCTAATGATTTACTTCCAAAAGTTTGTCAAGATACCTACCTGGGGGTTTTATAGAGGCTTTGTCTGTAAGTTAGAAAATCTGGAGACAGCTCAAGTACCATTCATTGAAGACTGTTGAAGTACATTAGGAAGCATTAACATGATGAAGTTCTGTGTAGCCATTTTCTACCTTGTGTACTTTGAATTGAATTATCTCACCCAGGCCTGGTTTGCATTGTTTAGCTCCCCCCACCCCCTTTTATTTTTTATTTATTTATTTAAAAAATTTATTTATTTATTTATGGCTGCATTGGGTCTTCGTTGCTGTGCACGGGCTTTTCTCTAGTTGTGGTGAGCGGGGGCTACTCTTCGTTGTGGTGCACGGGCTTCTCATTGCGGTGGCTTCTCTTGTTGCGGAGCACGGGCTCTAGAGTGCCGGCTCAGTAGTTGTGGCGCACGGGCTTAGTTGCTCCGTAGCATGTGGGATCTTCCTGGATCAGGGCTTGAACCCGTGTCCTCTGCATTGGCAGACGGATTCTCAACCACTGCACCACCAGGGAAGCCCTACCGCCCCCCACTTTTAAATCTGAACTCTTCCCCTGTTTACCCTCCAGCTACCTTGCTTTCCTTTTCCTCTTGGAATATGTCAATCCCATTTCTACCATAGGATACACAGTTTTTTCTTCCCACATCGCTCCACTGCTTACTCTTTCTTGCCATTCACTTCTCAGTTTGAGCATCTCCTCTACAGAAAGTCCTCTCCTGGTCACCCAATCCAGGGGTCTGAACATTTTTCTGGTAAAGAGCCAGATAGTGAAGAATTTAGGCTTATGCAGGCTAAGAGGCAGTATCTTGAGCACTTTGAGCAACTGTTTTCATGAAAAGCTAATGATCTTTTTTACATTTAAAACTGTAAAAAACATTTTTAGCTCATGGGTCATATAAAAACAAGATGGCAGGAAGGACTTGGCACAGACCACAGTTTGCCTGATCTCTGATTTCATTTCAAGAAGCTTCTCCAGGGGCTTCCCTGGTGGCACAGTGGTTAAGAATCCGCCTGCCAATGCAGGGAGCACGAGTTTGAGCCCTGGTCCGGGAAGGTCCCACATGCTGCGGAGCAACTAAGCCCGTGCACCACAACTACTGAGCCTGTGCTCGAGAGCCCACGAGCCACAACTACTGAGCCCGTGCGCCACAACTACTGAAGCCTGTGTGCCTAGATCCCTTGCTCCGCAACAAGAGAAACCACTGCGATGAGAAGCCGGCGCACCACAACAAAGAGTAGCCACTACTCGCTGCAACTAGAGAAAGCCTGCATGCAGCAACGAAGACCCAATGCAGCCATAAATAAACAAATAAATAAATAAACTTCTCCAGTTATTTTTTAATCACAATGCCCTGCTACATTTTTATTGTAGCCAGTATCACTACCTACTATTGTATTTGTTTATTTTTTTTGTCTCCCCACAGTAGAGCAAGGACATTGCCTCTCTTGTTCACTGCTGTGTGCCCAAGACCTATGAGAGTGGTTAGCACAGCTTAAGAAACACTTGTCGAATGAATGGTAAAATTTCGAGGCAGACTATATGCTCTTTGGGGGCAGGGGCCGTGGGAGAATCATCTCTGCATGATTCATAGCACCTAGGGGATTATCTTGAATTTTTGTTCAATGAACGAAAGAGCTCTTCAAATTTAGCCTATGTTAATATGATTTTGCTTAAACTCACTTCAAATATGTTGTGCTATTTTCTAAGGAAACGAGAGTAGAACCTTTGTCTTCATGAATTTAACATTTGTAGTTGTCGTTTTGCAGGCATCGTGGAAGTTCATGACATTAAATAATTTGAGATTTTGCTGAGAGACTACTTTGAATCCTAGAGGCTGGTGAACGGGACTCAGTCTCTTAGAGACTAATTTGGTCAGAAGCCAGTGTGCAGCCTAGGATGTGTGCATTTGGGGGTGCGGCGGGCTCAACTTATGATCTTGTGTGTGTATAAAAAATTTTTTCTTCTGCCAGAAAATAGATAAATGATGCCTGAAAGGAAGACAACTTCTAGAATGATGAGGTAAGTGAAGGAGACTAAAAAAGTATTAGTTCTTAGCCAGAAAATAGACCTTTTGGATAAAGAGTGGAATGTTAAATTTATTGGTGACTAGGATCTATGATATAAACAAGCCAGCCATATGTTCTTCATGAAAATTAGAAAAAGCAAAATTTGTGAAATGGATTCAGTAAGTATTTCAGCCAGGACAGAAGCCGATCAAGGGAGAGTTGGATCATTTGCATATTATTTTGCAGTTATATGAAACTACGTTGTATCAGGAAGGTGATAGATTATGACAGACTTTTTGAAGTTGAGAAATTTCAAGGGTTCCAGGAACTCTCCCTCCTGAGTTGAAGAATCTGCTGTTGTTTAATGAGCTCACAGGGAGTTGGCATCTTCACAAACAAGAGATGGAGATTAACCTATAAAAAAATTAATTAGATAGGATATTAACACTGGCAGAATTCAGAGGTAGAGGATACTCTGTTTTATTGTTGAAATATCCATTTCTCTGCTCTTTCCTCAAAAACCCCTTCACATTTCATTCTCATCACTGTGTACTGTTGATCCTTTTCCCCTCAATTCTCCTACGAGCCATTTTCCCCTGGAAATGTTCTACCATTAACAAATGCCTTACTGTTTAGTGTTCTCTTGGAAAGTTCAGAAAATGACATAGACAATGTCTAATTCTTAGCTTGCACAGTGTGACCAGTGTCAACATTGTTACAGTTTGCATAATTTCATGGACCAAATCTGGTTTTACTTAAATAACATCAGACTAATTTACTCTGGATCAGTTGGCAAGCTGATAATAATTATAAGATGATTGTGTAGAAAAGAGCCTATTCCTGGGACAAATCTGTTTCATCAAAACGATCAAAAAGTAGCAGCATAATATTTGATATATTAACTGGAGTGTTTCATTCCTGGCATTCCTTTGCACCTCTCCCCTTACCCTGATTCAACCAGTGGTATGCCACTGGTTAATAAATTAAAATAGCATCTTGCCACCTTTGAATCAGCTGATCTAAACTCAGAGAATAAGAGTATGATCCTTAAGTTTGGCATTTTAGAAGCTGAAAACCCAGCATAAAATCTTTTGGTTTGGAAGAATATACATTTAGGCAGTTTTTCTTATTCCTGGAAACAGATCAAGATTATCTGGACTGTCGGATGGAAGAAGATAGTTGGAGAAGCAGGAAGAGAGTTGAGATAGGTGTCTCTGAGAATGCAAACATTACTCTATCCCTATGCTGGACTGAAAATTCCTGGATGGGTAGGACATGGATGAAAGAAATTCAGATAGTTTTGGGGAATCTGAAAGCAAAGAGAGATTTTGCCCAGTGCTTCCTGGGTAGAACCTGAGGAAGCAGCAAGATCTCAGGTTGCCTGCCCCGTGGGGATTGTATTTAATCATCCATTCCCTCATTTGTCCACTTAGCATGTATCTTCTCCCAACCTAGTAGGCACTGTATTTGGCCCTGGAAATACCAACGTGTAGAAACACAGCCTCAGAGTAAAAACATCGGGCCTGATATTGTTCAACGAACCTCTTTGCCCACAGTTTGCCCCGTCCAGGTGACGCTCACTCCATCCCTCCCACGTTCAAGACAAAACCTTCGCGTCGTCTTCAGCTCATCTTTCTCTCACACCCTGTATCCGACCCAACAAGAGATTCTGTTGGCTCTACCTTCACAACACATCCAGGATCCGAACACTCCTGCCTACCTCCACTGCTGCTGAAGTAGCTCCTAACAGGTCACCATGCTCCTACCCTCCTCCTATAGTGTGTTCTCAGCATGACCAGCAGAGCACTCCCTTTATGGTGTGAGTCAGATGACCTCACTCCTCTACTCAGAACTCTCCATGAATTCCCGTTCCCCTCAGAGTGAAAGAAAGCCTGACCCAGTCCACCCCTCCCCATTGCCTTTGTGAATGCATCTCTGGCCTTTCTCACCCTTTCTCATTCTGCCACAGCTGGCCTTCCTGCTGTTCCTGGAACAGGCTCTTTTTTTTTTTTTTTTTTTAATTAAATTTGCATGTTTTCCTCCTAAGCTGTGAACTCCTGGAGGGTAGGAAGTATGTCTTTTTGGTCGAGAGGCTTGTGGGACCTTAGGTCCCCGACCAGGGATGGAACCCCTTCCCCCTGCAATAGAAGTGCTGAGTCCTAACCACCGGGCAGCCAGGGAAGTCCCTGCCCTCCATCCTTTGCACTTGCTGTTGCGTCTGCCTGGAGTGCCCTTCTCCCTGCTTCTCACTTGGTGAGCTTCTTCACCTCTCTCGAGTCCTTGCTGAGATATTGTCTTCTCTACGAGCTCTAGTCTAACAAGCCCGTTGAAAATGTCAAACCACAGCCCCCAGCCTGCTCTCGTAAATCCTCTTGACCCTCCTCTACTTTATTCCACAGCACTTATCAACTTCTAATATACTATGTAATTAGACTTACTTATAATGTTTGCTATTTATTTCCTCATCCCAGAATGCATGCCTCATGGAGCCAGGGATTTTTGTCAGTTTTGTTTACTGGAGTTTCCAAAGAGTGTAGAACAAGTCCTGGAACATCATAGACACTCAGAAGACATGTGCTGGCAGAGGGGGTGGAAGGGGTTGCTTCCCGGTGTAGTGTAGGAAGCAGTGGAATGATTTCTCAAGCACTTGAAAGTAGAGCCCTTGTGGTGGAAGGTCTTAGTCCGTGGAGGTCCCTGATCGGGGAGGCACGGAGGAAGGCTCAGAAGTGGTGGAGAAAGAGTTCATTTTTCCTTGGTGCAAGAGTCAACTTTTCATGTCATCTGTTGCTTTACTTACTTATTTATTTAATTTTTTGGCTGCATCAGGTCTTAGTTGAGGCACACAGGCTCAGTAGTTGTGGCACGTGGGCTCAGTAGCCCCACGGCATGTGGGACCTTAGTTCCCAGACCAGAAATTGAACCCTCATCCCCTGTATTGGAAGGTGGATTCTCAACCACTGGTCCTCCAGGGAAGTCCCTGTCATGTGCTGTTTTAAAAGTCCTCCTATTCAGATTTTCGTGTAATTTCTCAGGTGCCTGAGAGGATATTATTAGATGATATTTACCCCCAATGTCCTGCCCATTGCTTGTTCCAAGAGGCACGGTGTACTTACCACACAGACAGTTAAATGGGAAATTTGCTTCCATTTATTCATTTAAAAAAAAAAAAACCTTACTAAATACCTACCCTATGTGAGACTTTCTCTACAAATGAAACGCATGCAAGCTGAATTGCCAACAGCCTCATGGCTTTCTCCATCTGTGTTCCACTGAGACATCAAGAATAACATGTCCAAAATGGAACGCATCCACAAACTTTAAGTGCACCTCTCTGTTCCTTACCTTGGCTAAAGTCATCTCCAACCATCTAGTCATCCAAGTCAGAAGCTCTGGACCCCTTCTAGAACAGTGGTACTCAAAGTGTGGTCTGCAGATGAGTTAGACCACAGATTACCATCGTAGCAAGTTAAGTACGGAAATTGAAAGTAAGCATTAGACACTTCTATAGCAGGTTGACATTTCTGGAACATCCAAGCACATGATCATTTTCTTTCATTTTACAAAAGAGGTGGTCCACAACGGATTGGAAATTCTATAACAGACTTCACCAAGACACATTCAGAAGCGCTGTTCTAGACTGCTTCTTTCCCCTGTCCACCGTCCAAGGCGACATAGATTCTGAAATACCTCCCATGTATATCTCAGATCTGTTCTCTTCTCTACTTTAAGTTTAGGCTCTCATTTCTTATCTGGCCCCTGCCAATGGCCGGGTAACTGCTTTCTTTCTCCTCAATCCTTTCCACTCCTCCATACACCATATTGCCTCCAGAGCAATATTTTAAGATCCAGATATGATCACATGCCTCCCTCTTTGAAATCTAACAGTGGTTCTCCACTAACCACCGAATAAAATATATGTTCCTTTGCATGAGGTCCCCTTCAATCTGGCCCTTTTCTATTCTTTAGTTTAATCTTTGCCACTCTCTACTCTGTAGTCTATATAATAACCATATCAAATCTGGGTTACTAAACACACTTTACTTTTTCAGATCTCTGCAACTTCGAACATTCTGTTCCATTCAACTAGAATAACTGTCTGCATTTGCTCCTTGGAAGAAACTTTTCTGTAACGCTCCACTCATCAGAATCAAATTGGGTTTGGGGTCGTGGAAGCAGGGCAAATTCATTGGCACATCTGGGTCAGAGGTAAGAAGATGAGCACATCAGGGCAGGATAAGAGAAGGTCTAAAGCCTAGGGTGAGGGTTTCTGAGCTAAATGGAACAGCAGGCCTGGCTCTGGGCAAGTCCAGATCTGGGAGACAAGAACCAAGTCAGTGTGATAAAGAACAAGTTGTAATTTTATTGTGGAGCAAACTCCAAGGTCAAGAGAAATATCAAGATATTTTGGGCTTCCCTGGTGGTGCAGTGGCTGAGAGTTTATTTTCTGTAAACCTTGATTTGAGAATCCACAAGATATTAAAGAATATTGCGATACTTTGTAGAATGCCTTCATTTCCCACTGCAAAATGTTTGGAGAAGGTACTCGGAATCCAAATTCACAATGGAGTAAATGAGCCAGAAGAGAGTGTTTCTGTAATTAACACATAAGGTGATATTAACATTAATATGTTCTGAAGGTGTTTGGACCTCCGCTTTCTCCCACACACATTGGCATAGTTTCAGATATAAAAACTTTTGACATTTAATCTACTTAGCAGAAATCTTAATTTTGCTACTAAAATCTTGGTAGTCATCAGTGCTCTTCACTTACATTAATACTTATAGTTTTCTTCATCCCAGGACATAGCAGGCTACATGTCCCCTTGAAGTCAGATAAAACCATGTGACTGATTTTAGCCAATGAAGAGAGAGCAGAACTAATGTGTACTGAGTCGGGGAAGACAACTATACAGTGTATATGCATCATCTGCTTTATTCCCATCCCCCTGGCACGGGTCCCAGTGATACTCCAGTGGGTGGGGTCTCCCTCCATCTGGGTCTCAGAGTGAGGACAAGGTAAAGCAGGGCCTCTGCTGGCCTGTAGCGAACAAATGGAATAAGTGAGAACCACCCTATCTTCACCCAGCCTGCTCTCTGTGCTCTTTCTGGAAAATGACTAAACCCTCAGAATCACACCAGAATATGACTGCCTGGCCTGAAGGTCTCAACATCCTTTCATAGCCCACAGTGGCAATTAAGATACTTGGGATGACTGAGTTTATGACCACAGCACAGCCAGGCCTCTCTTGACTGATAAAAGAAGTCTTTAAACTCGCACAATTTACATATCTCACAACAAAGGTTCAGTAGACAGCAAAGTGAAGATGGTGTATTTTAGTGAAGGAAGAATGGGTTGTGAGGTCACCTTGAAATCAAAGGTTTATGACTTGTTGCTTATGTGGTCTTACCAAGCCACTTAAGAGAGTTTGAAGTTTACTTAATTCAGCCATGAAATGGGATCATACTCTATTCTTTACAGACTGCCATGAGGAATAAATGAGAGAACTAATCTCAAGTAGCTAGCTCAGCATACATAGTAACCATCGTTGTCTATTTTTTTCTCCTTCTGATAACAAAGTATTGGAAGAATGGGCAAGCTCAGGGATGGACAGATTACACAGCACGGGCCAAATTTGGCTCATTGCCTGTTTTGTAAAAACAGGTTTATTGAGACACTACCACACTATTCATTTATGAATCGTCCGTGGGTTCTTTCACGCTACACATGCAGAGTTGAGTAGCTGCAGCTGAGACCTGTGTGGCCCAGAAAATCTAAAATATTTACAGCAAAAGTTGGTTCACCTCTGGATGAGATTCATTCATAACCTGGACCATTCAGAGTCTCATATGAATCTAGTGCTGGACTTATTTTCCCAGAACAGGTCAATATTGTGTTGTGTCTTTGTTGTAGGTTATGCTTCCCCTGCACAATGCTAATTGGAAACTTGAGGTCAGATGATCACTGCCTGGGTGATTTCACCAAAGATATATTTTTTTTTAGTTGATTACATCTTTTTTTTTTAACATCTTTATTGGAGTATAATTGCTCTACATGGTGTGTTACTCTCTGCTTTATAACAAACTGACTCAGCTATACATATACCTATATCCCTATATCTCCTCCCTCTTGCGTCACATTCCCTATGCCATCCCTCTAGGTGGGGGGGTCACAAAGCACTGAGCTGATCTCCCTGTGCTATGCGGCTGCTTCCCACTAGCTATCTGTTTTACATTTGGTAGTGTATATATGTCCATGCCACTCTCTCACTTCAACCCAGCTTACCCTTCCCCCTCCCTGTGTCCTCAAGTCCATTATCTACATCTGGGTCTTTATGCCTGTCCTGCCCCTAGGTTTTTCAGAACCATTTTCTTTTCAGATTCCATATATATATATGTGTTAGCATAAGTATTTGTTTTTCTCTTTCTGACTTACTTCACTCTGTATGACAGACTCTAGGTCCATCCACCTCACTACAAATAACTCAGTTTCGTTTCTTTTTATGGCTTTTGACTGGTGTGAGGTGATACCTCATTGTAGTTTTGATTTACATTTCTCTAATGATTAGTGATGTTGGGCATCCTTTCATGTGTTTGTTGGCAATCTGTATATCTTCTTTGAAGAAATGTCTTTTTAGGTCTTCTGCCCATTTTTGGACTGGGTTGTCTGTTTTTTTGATATTGAGCTACATGAGCTGCTTGTAAATTTGGAGATTAATCCTTTGTCAGTTGCTTCATTGGCAAATATTTTCTCCCATTCTGAGGGTTATCTTTTCATGTTGTTTATGTTTTCCTTTGCTGTGCAAAAGCTTT
>NC_041224.1:10927361-10927895 GCF_002837175.3 Physeter macrocephalus
CCTCCTTTATCCAAAATAAGGTGACCATGTGTGCGTGGGTTTATCTCTGGGTTTTCTATCCTGTTCCATTGATCTATATTTCTGTTTTTGTGCCAGTACTATACTGTCTTCATTACTGTAGTTTGGTAGTATCTCTGAGTTTTCTATCCTGTTCCATTGATCTATATTTCTGTTTTTGTGCCGGTACTATACTGTCTTCATTACTGTAGTTTGGTAGTATAGTCTGAAGACTGGGAGCCTGATGCCTCCAGCTCTGTTTTTCTTTCTCAAGATTGCTCTGCGTATTCAGGGTCTTTTGTGTTTCCGTACAAATTGTGAAATTTTTTGTTCTAGTTCCGTGAAAAATACCAGTGGTAGTTTGATAGGGATTGCATTGAATCTGTACATAGCTTTGGGTAGTACAGTCATTTTCACAATGTTGATTCTTCCAATGCAAGAACATGGTATATCTCTCCATCTGTTAGTATCATCTTTAATTTCTTTCATCAGTGTCTTATAGTTTTCTGCATTCAGGTCTTTTGTCTCCTTAGGTAG
>NC_041224.1:10930244-10930415 GCF_002837175.3 Physeter macrocephalus
TCTCTGAGACTGTCCTCAATTATTTTCATTCTTTTTTCTTTATTCTGCTCTGCAGTAGTTATTTCCACTCTTTTATCTTCCAGGTCACTTATCCGTTCCTCTGCCTCAGTTATTCTGCTATCGATTCCTTCTAGAGAGTTTTTAATTTCATTTATTGTGTTGTTCATCATT
>NC_041224.1:10930915-10932137 GCF_002837175.3 Physeter macrocephalus
CTACATGTCCCCTTGAAGTCAGATAAAACCATGTGACTGATTTTAGCCAATGAAGAGAGAGCAGAACTAATGTGTACTGAGTCGGGGAAGACAACTATACAGTGTATATGCATCATCTGCTTTATTCCCATCCCCCTGGCACGGGTCCCAGTGATACTCCAGTGGGTGGGGTCTCCCTCCATCTGGGTCTCAGAGTGAGGACAAGGTAAAGCAGGGCCTCTGCTGGCCTGTAGCGAACAAATGGAATAAGTGAGAACCACCCTATCTTCACCCAGCCTGCTCTCTGTGCTCTTTCTGGAAAATGACTAAACCCTCAGAATCACACCAGAATATGACTGCCTGGCCTGAAGGTCTCAACATCCTTTCATAGCCCACAGTGGCAATTAAGATACTTGGGATGACTGAGTTTATGACCACAGCACAGCCAGGCCTCTCTTGACTGATAAAAGAAGTCTTTAAACTCGCACAATTTACATATCTCACAACAAAGGTTCAGTAGACAGCAAAGTGAAGATGGTGTATTTTAGTGAAGGAAGAATGGGTTGTGAGGTCACCTTGAAATCAAAGGTTTATGACTTGTTGCTTATGTGGTCTTACCAAGCCACTTAAGAGAGTTTGAAGTTTACTTAATTCAGCCATGAAACGGGATCATACTCTATTCTTTACAGACTGCCATGAGGAGTAAATGAGAGAACTAATCTCAAGTAGCTAGCTCAGCATACATAGTAACCATCGTTGTCTATTTTTTTCTCCTTCTGATAACAAAGTATTGGAAGAATGGGCAAGCTCAGGGATGGACAGATTACACAGCACGGGCCAAATTTGGCTCATTGCCTGTTTTGTAAAAACAGGTTTATTGAGACACTACCACACTATTCATTTATGAATCGTCCGTGGGTTCTTTCACGCTACACATGCAGAGTTGAGTAGCTGCAGCTGAGACCTGTGTGGCCCAGAAAATCTAAAATATTTACAGCAAAAGTTGGTTCACCTCTGGATGAGATTCATTCATAACCTGGACCATTCAGAGTCTCATATGAATCTAGTGCTGGACTTATTTTCCCAGAACAGGTCAATATTGTGTTGTGTCTTTGTTGTAGGTTATGCTTCCCCTGCACAATGCTAATTGGAAACTTGAGGTCAGATGATCACTGCCTGGGTGATTTCACCAAAGATATATTTTTTTTTTAGCTGATTACATCTTTTTTTTTTAACATCTTTA
>NC_041224.1:10933746-10934488 GCF_002837175.3 Physeter macrocephalus
TTTCCTTTGCTGTGCAAAAGCTTTTAAGTTTCATTAGGGCCCATTTGTTTATTTCTATTTTTATTTCCCTTTCTCTAGGAGGTGGGTCAAAAAGGATCTTACTGTGATTTATGTCAAAGAGTGTTCTTCCTATGTTTTCCTCTAGGAGTTTTATAGTGTCCGATCTTACATTTAGGTCTCTAATCCATTTTGAGTTTATTTTTGTGTATGGTGTTAGGGAGAGTTCTAATTTCATTCTTTTACATGTAGCTGTCCAGTTTTCCCAGCACCACTTATTGAAGAGGCAGTCTTCTCCACTGTATATTCTTGCCTTCTTTATCCAAAATAAGGTGACCATGTGTGCATGGGTTTATCTCTGAGTTTTCTATCCTGTTCCATTGATCTATATTTCTGTTTTTGTGCCGGTACTATACTGTCTTCATTACTGTAGTTTGGTAGTATAGTCTGAAGACTGGGAGCCTGATGCCTCCAGCTCTGTTTTTCTTTCTCAAGATTGCTCTGCGTATTCAGGGTCTTTTGTGTTTCCGTACAAATTGTGAAATTTTTTGTTCTAGTTCCGTGAAAAATACCAGTGGTAGTTTGATAGGGATTGCATTGAATCTGTACATAGCTTTGGGTAGTACAGTCATTTTCACAATGTTGATTCTTCCAATGCAAGAACATGGTATATCTCTCCATCTGTTAGTATCATCTTTAATTTCTTTCATCAGTGTCTTATAGTTTTCTGCATTCAGGTCTTTTG
>NC_041224.1:10935391-10936460 GCF_002837175.3 Physeter macrocephalus
GTTTTATTGATCTTTGCTATTGTTTTCTTTGTTTCTATTTCATTTATTTCTGCTCTGATCTTTATGATTTCTTTCCTTCTACTAAATTTGGTTTTGTTTGTCTTTCTTTCTGTAGTTCCTTTAGGTGTAAGTTTAAATTGTTTACTTGAGGTTTTTCTTGTTTCTTGAGGTAGGATTGTACTGCTATAAACTTCCCTCTTAGAACTGCTTTTGCTGTATCCCATAGGTTTTGGATCATCGTGTTTTCATTGCCATTTGTCTCTAGGTATTTTTTGATTTCCTCTTTGATTTTTTTCAGTGACCTCTTGGTTATTTAGTAGTGTATTGTCTAGGTTCCCTGTGTTTGTAGTTTTTACAGTTTTTTTTCCTGTAATTTATATCTAGTCTCATAGCGTTGTGGTCGGAAAAGATACTTGATACGATTTCAGTTTTCTTACATTTACCAAGGCTTGATTTGTGACCCAAGATATGATCTATCCTAGACAATTTTCCACGAGAAGAAAGTGTATTCTGTTGTTTTTGCATGGAATGTCCTATAAATATCAAGTCCATCTTGTTCAATGTATCATTTAAAGCTTGTGTTTCCTTATTTATTTTCATTTTGGGTCATCTGTGCATTGATGAAAGTGGGGTGTTAAAGTCCCCTACTATGATTGTGTTACTGTCGATTTCCCCTTTTATGGCTGTTAGCATTTGCCTTATGTATTCACGTGGTCCTGTGTTGGGTGCATGAATATTTACAATTGTTATAACTTCTTCTTGGATTGATAGCTTGATCATTATGTAGTGTCCTTCTTTGTCTCTTGTAATAGTCTTTATTTTAAAGTCTATTTTGTCTGACAGCAGAATTGCTACTCCAGCTTTCTTTTGATTTCCATTTGCATGGAATATCTTTTTCCATCCCCTCACTTTCAGTCTGTATGTGTCCCTAGGTCTGAAGTGGGTCTCTTGTAGACAGCATATATATGGGTCTTGTTTATATTCTTAGCTTTTGCTTGTCTGTAAATATTTTAATTTCTTCGTCAAATCTGAATGAGATTCTTTCTGGGTAGAGTAATCTTGGTTGTAG
>NC_041224.1:10936470-10938059 GCF_002837175.3 Physeter macrocephalus
GCTCTGCAGTAGTTATTTCCACTCTTTTATCTTCCAGGTCACTTATCCGTTCCTCTGCCTCAGTTATTCTGCTATCGATTCCTTCTAGAGAGTTTTTAATTTCATTTATTGTGTTGTTCATCATTGTTTTTTTGCTCTTTAGTTCTTCCAGGTCCTTGCTAAACGTTTCTTGTATTTTCTCCATTCTGTTTCCCTATTTTGGATTAACTTTACTATCATTACTCTGAATTCTTTTTCAGCTAGACTGCCTATATCCTCTTCATTTGTTTGGTCTGGTGGGTTTTTCCTTGCTTATTCATCTGCTGGGTGTTTCTCTGTCTCCTCATTTTGCTTAACTTAGGTCTCCTTATCGCAGATGGCAGGTTCATATTTCCCATTGTTTTTGGTGTCTGCCCCCAATGGCTGAGGTTGGTTCAGTGGGTTGTGTAGGCCTCCTGGTGGAGGTGACTGGTGCCTGTGTTCTGGTGGATGAGTCTAGATCTTGAGTTTTTGGTGGGCAGGACCACATGCGGTGGTGTGTTTTGGGGTGTCTGTGAACTTAGTATGATTTTAGGCAGCCTCTCTGCTAATTGGTGAGGTTGTGTTCCTTTCTTGCTAGTTGTTTGGCATAGATTGTCCAGCACTGTAGCTTGCTGGTCGTTGAGTGGAGCTGGGTCTTAGCGTGGAGATGGATATCTCTGGGAGAGCTTTTGCCGTTTGATATATGTGGAGCCGTGAGATCTCTGGTGTACCAATGTCCTGAACTCAGCTCTCCCACATCAAAGGCACAGGCCTTACACTCACAGGAGCACGAAGACTCTCTCAGCCACTTGGCTCAGAGGAAAAGGGAGAAAAAATGAAAGAATGAAAGATAGAAAATGAATGAAGTTATTAAAATAAAAAACAATTATTAAAAATTAAAAAGTAATAAAAAAAGAAAAAAAAAGAAAGAAGAGAGCAACAAAACCAAAAAACATATCCAGCAATGATAACAAGCACTAAAAACTATACTAAAAAAACAAACAACCAAAAAAAAATGGAGAGACAGAACCCTAGGACAGATGGTAAAAACAAAGCTATACAGACAAAATCACACAAAGAAGCATAAACATACGCACTCCCAAAAGAGGAAAAGGAAGAAAAAAATATATATATATATTAAAAAAAGGAAGAGAGCAACCAAATCAATTAACTAATCTACCAGTGATAATAAACTCTGAATACTAAACTAAGTTAAACATAAAACCAGAAACAAATTATTTGCAGAAAGCAAACCCCAAGTCTACAGGTGTTTTCAAAGTCCACCTCCTCAATTTTGGGATGATTCGTTGTCTCTTCAGGTGTTCCACAGATGCAGGTACATCAGGTTGATTGTGGGGATTTAATCTGCTGCTCCTGAGGCTGCTGGGAGAGATTTCCTTTCTCTTCTTTGTTCGCACAGCTCCCAGGGTTCAGCTTTGGATTTGGCCCTGCCTCTGCGTGTAGGTTACCTGAGGGCGTCTGTTCCCTACACAGACAGGATGGGGTTAAAGGAGCAGCTGATTCGGGGGCTCTGGCTCACTCAGGCCGGGGGGAGGGAGGGGCACGGATGCGGGGCGAGCCTGCGGCAG
>NC_041224.1:10938221-10976244 GCF_002837175.3 Physeter macrocephalus
CCAGTGGCGGCAGTTGCTGGCATGACGTTGCACAAGCCTGAGGCACGCCATGTGTTCGCCCGGGGAAGCTGTCCCTGGATCAGGGGACCCTGGCAGTGGCGGCTGCACAGGCTCCCGGGAGGGGAGGTGTGGAGAGTGACCTGTGCTCGCTCACAGGCTTCTTGGTGCTGCAGCAGCAGCCTGAGCGTCTCATGTCCGTGTCTGGTGTCTGTGCTGATGGCTGCAGCCCGCACCTGTTTCTGGAGCTCGTTTAGGCGGTGCTCTGAATCCCCTCTCCTCGCACACCCCGAAACAGTGCTCTCTTGCCTCTTCGGCAGCTCCAGACCTTTCCCCGGACTCCCTCCCGGCCAGCCGTGGCGCACTAGCCCCTTCAGGCTGTGTTCACGCCGCCAACCCCAGTCCTCTCCCTGGGATCCGACCGAAGCCCGAGCCTCAGCTCCCAGCCCCGCCCGCCCCGGCGGGTGAGCAGACGAGCCTCTCGGGCTGGTGGGTGCCGCACTGATCCTCCGTGCGGGAATCTCTCCGCTTTGCCCTCCGCACCCCTGTGGCTGCGCTCTCCTCCATGCTCCAAAGCTTCCCCCCCGCCACCTCCCAACTCTGCCGGTGAAAGTGCTTCCTAGTGTGTGGAAACCTTTCCTGTGTCACGGCTCCTTCGCAGAGGTGCGGGTCCCGTCCCTATTCTTTTGTCTCTGTTTTTTCTTTTTTCTTTTGCCCTACCCAGGTACGTGGGGTGTTTCTTGCCTTTTGGGAAGTCTGAGGTCTTCTGCCTGCGTTCAGTAGGTGTTCTGTAGGGGTTGTTCCACGTGTAGATGTATTTCTGATGTAATTGTGGGAGGAAGGTGATCTCTGTGTCTTACTCCTCCGCCATCTTGAAGGTCTCTCCTTGAAAACTATTACTTTTAGAATGGATAAACAACAAGGTCCTATTGTAGAGCACAGGGAGCTAGATTCGATATCCTGTGATAAACCAGAATGGAAAGAATATATATATATATATATATATATATATATACACACACACACACACACGAATGTTAAAAAAAACCACAGCAATACCAACTTTTCATCTTATAGTTCTGAAAGTCAAAAATTTAAAATAGGTTTCACTGGGCTAAAATTAACATGTCAGCATAGTTGCATCCTTCAGGGACTCTAGGGGAAGAACTGTTTCCCTGCTTCTTCCTGATTCTAGAGGCTACTGCATTGTGGTTCATGGCCCCCCTCCATCTTCAAAGCCAACGATAGCTAGTTGAGTCTTTCCCACAGAACATCACTCTGACTGTAATCCTCTTGCATTCCGCTTTCCCTTATTGGGACACTTGTGATTACACCAGGCTCACCCAAATAATCCAGGATAATCTCCTCCGTACAAGGTTCCAGTTGATTAGCAACTTTAATTCCATCTGCAACCTTCATTTGCCCTTGCCATGTAACACATCATATTTGCAGGTTCTGGGGACTGAGACTTCAGCATCTTTGGGGCCATTATTCTGCCTACCACATAGAAGGGATGTCGTTCTATAAAAACCAAACCTTATGCTTCTGTCACCACAGAGTGAAGACTATTACCTAGGAGTTCAGGGACTTTAAATTAGAGAGTGTGGATTCTGAGAGCTGCTCCACCACCAATCAGCAATGAGACCTTGATAAACCAAGAATGGTACCAGGGAAACTGAATTTTCTTCTAACTCTCACAGACAGTGATTGTTTAGTTTAATAGATAAGGGAAACACATCTTATTTATTTATTTTTAATTAATTGTTTTATTGGAGTATAGTTGATTTACAATGTTGTGATAGTTTCTGCTGTACAGCAAAGTGAGACAGCTATACATACACATATATCCACTCTTTTTTAGATTGTATTCCCATATAGGTCATTACAGAGTACTGAATAGAGTTCTCTGTGCTATTCAGCAGGTTCTCATTAGTTATCTTTTTTAAAAAATTAATTAATTTATTTTTGACTGTGTTGGGTCTTCGTTGCTGCGTGTGGGCTTTTTCTAGTTGCGGTGAGTGGGACTACTCTACGTTGTGCTGCGCAGGCTTCTCATTGTGATGGCTTCT
Source organism: Physeter macrocephalus (assembly GCF_002837175.3). Taxonomy (NCBI): domain Eukaryota; kingdom Metazoa; phylum Chordata; class Mammalia; order Artiodactyla; family Physeteridae; genus Physeter; species Physeter macrocephalus. Next base: position 10,940,288 of record NC_041224.1, read on the forward strand.
CTTGTTGTGGAGTATGGGCTCTAGGTGCATGGGCTTCAGTAGCGTGGCACACAGGCTCAGTAGTTGTGGCTCACGGGTTCTAGAGCGCAGGCTCAGTAGTTGTGGCTCACAGGTTCTAGAGCGCAGGCTCAGTAGTGGTGGCGCACGGGCTTAGTTGCTCCACGGCATGTGGGATCTTCCCGGACCTGGGCTCGAACCAATGTCCACTGCATCGGCAGATGGATTCTTAACTGCTGTGCCATCAGGGAATCCCTAGTTATCTGTTCTTACATAGCAGTGTGTATATGTCGATCCCAACCTCTCAAATTATCCCTCCCCTTCCTCCGTTGGAAACACATTTTAAATTCTAGAATGTCTGTTATTTACTTATGATTTCAGTGGAAAAGATTCAAAACGTATGACCAATGTGTACCAACATCTTTCCAACACATTCAAACCAAGAGTTATGGTGATATATCAATGAGAACACAAGTCATGGTGACATTTACTCTGGCCTGTGAGGTTTTCCTGTGCAACATGCCTATTGACATTGACTTTGCTAGAAACTTGGTCTGCATTTATTCAGTGAGATCATTAGCTTTTCTTAAAACCAGAATGTGCCATTGAAATAGGAGTTGGCTCGTGTGTACTCTATAAAAGATTTTCCTGAAGCTTTGGAATCAGTTCTCACCTCCAGCCTCTCCAAGAGGCATCAAAAAGCAATGTGAAAGTGTGAAAACAATGAAACAAAAACAATCTAGAGCATCCCAAGAAGACGAGAAAAGGATTTTCCAATTCTCTTCCCATGTCCTATGTGGCTTGGATGATGTGACATTAAGGCTGTTGTTATACAGAGAGCTGGGGCCCTTGTTCAAAATATATTGAAATTCAGAGCCATATTTTCTGTGCTGAGATACCTGCTGGGAGTTTGGAGTGCATTTTTCTTTTTTTGAAAAAAGTGATATTGGACCTATTTCCCCAACCATATATTTTTTCCCTTCCAAAAACCATAATTATAACCTTTTCTAACTACATTAAAAACTGCATCCGTGCCAAAAAATTGCAACAGCATATGCTAATTCAGTGCTGTAGTAACTTCATGACTTGGTGTTGCCTTAGAAATGAAGTTAGCCCAGAAACAAGGATTGAATTTGACCCTCTGAGCAAATTCTAGCAAGGAACGAAAGTAGCACTTCCTGTGTCTAAGCCCGGGACTCCATCTCCTGGCCAAGGATGGACAACATCGTTTTGAAGCATCTTGTTGAACTCAAGAGAAAGAAGAGGCCACAAAGAACATAAAAGATCACATCTATCATAGGAACATGTGTTGCTATCAGCATGCAGACATGACTGGTGACTAAGTCCTTTAGGATTTGGAGGGAGCTGTATGACCCCGAATGTAGCTGCTCTGACTGAGGGTGTTGGAGAGTTCCCTTCCCTGGATCTTGGAAAACAGAGTAGATTCTCACCTTCAAGTGTTCTTTGAATCAGGCTAGTCCAATCTGGACTTAAAATTCAACCACTCGATACATGTACATATGACCCTGTGTGTTATGTGAGAGCAGCAGAGAAGAGTAAAGCACATCCCCGTGGTGTCAAGGAGTTGTAGAAATAAGTCATGAGCATTAAAAGATAACGAACAACACAAGGCAGTACTTAATAAGTGTCTGTTGAGACCAAAAGATCTTGTGTTTTTCTGTCTCTTAGGTTGTGACATTTATTGAAATATTATCCATTCTTTAAAGCCCATCCTCCAAGAAGCCTTCTTGGATCCTACTGAGAGGTGATCTTTTTCCTTTTTGTAGTTGCATGGTCTTAATTACTGCTTCTCTCGAATTAAACTATTTGTGTTTTTATCTTAATTTCCCTACTCAGCAGTAACTTCTGGAGGGCAGGAAACAATGTTAGGTGTGCTGTTTCTTCCTGGTGTCTAACTCATGCTTCACCTAGAGTAGGAGTCCAAGAAAGTTTTATCAAATGAAAAAGTAAATACAATATTTCTTGTTAAATGAATAAAGAAGAGATGTAGTAATAACTTGGAGTATAAAAAGATCACTTCTGGGACTTCCCTGGTGGTCTAGTGGTTAAGACTGCACTTCCACTGCAGGGGGCACGGGTTCGATCCCTGGTTGGGGAACTAAGATCCCACATGCTGTGCAGTGTGGCCAAAAAAAAAAAAACCCAAAACACTTCTATTTGGGATGATGAAAGAAAGGTTTATGGAAAAAGTAATATTTGATTTCCTTTTGAGATTCTTGTAAGAGTGGAGTCTTTGCTAATATGGCAAATTCAGGGCATAGAAAGGTACAAGATTTATATATGTCTGAAGAGACATCCATGGATAGTATCATGTTTCCTCTCCCCCAACACCCCTCCTCCCGAGCCCCCCAACACACAAGGATCAAGGATTTCTGACTTAGACTGTTTAGCACAGTACCTGATGCACAGAAGATGGTCAGTAAAAGTTGAATGAATGATTGAAATGCTTTGATGAAAAAGATTGATCTCAAATGTATGTACGTATTTTTTAACATCTTTATTGGAGTATAATTGCTTTACAGTGGTGTGTTAGTTTCTGCTTTATAACAAAGTGAATCAGCTATACATATACATATGTCCCCATATCTCCTCCCTCTTGCATCTCCCTTCCACCCTCCCTATCCCACCTGTCTAGGTGGTCACAAAGCGCTGAGCTGATCTCCCTGTGCTATGCGACTGCTTCCCACTAGCTATCTAGTTAACACTTGGTAGTGTATGTAAGTCCATGCCCTCTCTCACTTTGTCCCAGCTTAACCTTCCCCCTCCCCGGGTCCTCAAGTCCATTCTCTACGTGTGCATCTTTATTCCTGTCTTGCCCCTATGTTCTTCAGAACATTTTTTTTTTAGATTCCATATATATGTGTTAGCATATTGTATTAGTTTTTCTCTTTCTGACTTACTTCACTCTGTATGACAGTCTCAAGGTCGATCCCACCTCACTACAAATAACTCAATTTTGTTTCCTTTTATGGCTGAGTAATATTCCATTGTATATATGTGTCACATCTTTTTTATCCATTCATCTTTCTCTAGGAGGTGGATCAAAAAGGATCTTGCTGTGATTTATGTCATAGAGTGTTCTGCCTATGTTTTCCTCTAAGAATTTTGTAGTATCTGGCCTTGCCTTTAGGTCTTTAATCCATCCTGAGTTTATTTTTGTTTATGGTGTTAGGGAGTGTTCTAATTTCATTCTTTTACATGTAGCTGTCCAGTTTTCCCAGCATCACTTATTGAAGAGGCTGTCTTTTCTCCACTGTATATTCTTGCCTCGTTTATCAATGATAAGGTGACCATATGTGCGTGGGTTTATCTCTGGGCTTTCTATCCTGTTCCATTGATCTATATTTCTGTTTTTGTGCCAGTAACTGTCTTCATTACTGTAGCTTGGTAGTATAGTCTGAAGTCCAGGAGCCTGATTCCTTCAACTCCATTTTTCTTTCTCAAGATTGCTTTGGGTATTTGAGGTCTTCTGTGTTTCCATACAAATTGTGAAATTTTTTGTTCTAGTTCTGTGAAATATGCCAGTGGTAGTTTGATAAGGATTGCATTGAATCTGTACATAGCTTTGGGTAGTATAGTCATTTTCACAATGTTGATTCTTCCAATCCAAGAACATGGTATATCTCTCCATCTGTTAGTATCATCTTTAATTTCTTTCATCAGTGTCTTATAGTTTTCTGCATTCAGGTCTTTTGTCTCGTTAGGTAGGTTTATTCCTAGGTATTTTATTCTTTTTGTTGCAATGGTAAATGGGAGTGTTTCCTTAATTTTTCTTTCAGATTTTTCATCATTAGTGTATAGGAATGCAGTAGATTTCTGTGCATTAATTTTGTATCCTGCTACTTTACCAAATTCATTGATCAGCTCTAGTAGTTTTCTGGTAGCCTCTTTAGGATTCTCTATGTATAGTATCATGTCATCTGCAAACGGTGACATCTTTACTTCTTCCTTTCTGATTTGGTTTCCTTTTATTTATTTTTTTCCCCTGATTGCAGTGGCTAAAACTTCCAAAACTATGTTGAATAATAGTGGTGAGAGTGGGCAACCTTGTCTTGCTCCTGATCTTAGAGGAAATGGTTTCAGTTTTTCACCATTGAGAATGATGTTGGCTGTGGGTTTGTCATATATGGCCTCTATTATGTTGAGGTAAGTTCCCTCTATGCCTACTTTCTGGAAGGTTGATAGCTTTTGTCGATAGCTTTTTCTGCATCTATTGAGATGATCATATGGTTTTTATCCTTCAATTTGTTAATATGGTTTTTCACATTGTTTTATTTGCGTATAATGAAGAATCCTTGCATTCCTGGGATAAACCCCCCCTTGATCATAGTGTATTGTCCTTTTAATGTGCTGTTGGATTCTCTTTGCTAGTATTTTGTTGAGCATTTTTGCATCTATGTTCACTGATATTGGCCTGTAGTTTTCTTTCTTTGTGACGTCTTTATCTGGTTTTGGTATCAGGGTGTTAGTGGCCTCGTAGAATGAGTTATTGAGTGTTCCTCCCTCTGCTGTATTTTGGAAGAGTTTGAGAAGGATAGGTGTTAGCTCTTCCCTAAATGTTTGATAGAATTCACCTGTGAAGCCATCTGGTCCTGGGCTTTTGTTTGTTTGAAGATATTTAATTACAGTCTCTATTTCAATGCTTGTGATTGGTGTGTTTATTTTTTCTGTTTCTTCCTGGTTCTGTCTCAGAAGGTTGTGCTTTTCTAAGAATTTTTCCATTTCTTCCAGGTTGTCCTTTTTATTGTCATATAGTTGCTTATAGTAATCTCTCATCATCCTTTGTATCTCTGCAGTGTCGGTTGTTACTTCTCCTTTTTCATTTCTATTTTCATCGATTTGAATCTTCTCCCTTTTTTTCTTGATGAGTCTGGCTAATGGTTTATCAATTTTGTTTATCTTCTCAAAGAACCAGCTTTTAGTTTTATTGATCTTTGCTATTGTTTCCTTCATTTCTTTTTCATTTATTTCTGATCTGATCTTTATATACTTGATATGGTTTCAATTTTCTACATTTACCAAGGCTTGATTTGTGACCCAAGATATGATCTATCCTGGAGAATGTTCCATGAGCACTTGAGAAGAAAGTTTATTCTGGTTTTTTTGGATTGAATATCCTATAAATATCAATTGAGTCCATCTTGTTTAATGTATCTTTTAAAGCTTGTGTTTCCTTATTTTTTCTCATGTTGGATGATCTGTCCGTTGTTGAAAGTGGGGTTTTTAAGTCCCCTACTATGATTGTGTTACTGTCGATTTCCCCTTTTATGGCTGTTAGCATTTGCCTTATGTATTGAAGTGCTCCATATGTTGGGTGCATAAATATTTCCAATTGCTATATCTTCTTCTTGGAATGATCCTGTTGTCATTACGTAGTGTCCTTCTTTTTCTCTTGTAATAGTGTTTATTTTAAAGTCATTTTGTTTGATATGAGAATTGCTACTCCAGCTTTCTTTTGAATTCCATTTGCATGGAATATCTTTTTCCCTCCCCTTACTTACAGTCGGTATGTGTCCCTAGGTCTTAAGTTGGTCTCTTGTAGACAGCATATATATGGGTCTTGTTTTTGTATCCATTCAGCAAATCTGTGTCTTTTGGTTGGAGCATTTAACCCATTTACTTTTAAGGTAATTATCGATATGTATGTTCCTATTACCATTTCTTAATTGTTTGGGTTTGTTATTGTAGATCTTTTTCAAATGTATATTGACAGTCAACAATTCTTCATTTTAGAACAAACACAATTAAGATGTATTAAGACCTCTGTGGTGGGAAATTTCACATGTAAATTTCTGTTTAAAAAAATTTTGGGGGGAGTATAGTTGATTTACAATTTTGTGTTAGTTTCACGAGTAAAGCAAAGTGAATCAGTTATACATATTCACATACCCACTCTTTTTTTAGATTCTTTTCCCAATAGGTCATTACAGAGTTTTGAGTGGAGTTCCCTGTGCTATACAGTAGGTCCTTATTAGTTATCTGTTTTATATATAGTAGTGTATATGTGTCTGTCCCAATCTCCCAACTTCCTCCTCCCCCCCTTCCCCCCTTAGTCACCATTAGATTGTTTTCTACACCTGTGACTCTATTTCTGTTTTGTAGACAAGTTCATTTGTACCTTTTTTTAGATTCCACATATAAGCAATGTCTACATTATTTGTCCTTCTCTGACTTACATCACTCAGTATCACACGTATGTTCTAATTTTTTCTTTTTTTCTTTATGGCCATGCTGTGTGGCTTCCAGAATATTAGTTTTCCAACCAGGGATTGAACCTGACACCCCTGCAGTGGAAGCATGGAGTTCTAACCACTGAACTGCCAGGGAAGTCCGTCTAATTTTAACCTTTGCAACAATGCTGTGCGACTGATATTATTCCCACCATTTTTATAAATAAAACCTTGGGCTCAGTGAGATCATATAACTTGCCTATGTCACATAATAAATAAAGGAGTGGCAATTCAAATCCAAGTCTTACTCCTTATGATCTTTCCATTATACAGAAGACATGGGTAAAGGAGACGATGTAGGTATCTTTCCTTGTCTAGTTGGTTCATACTTTAAAACAGCATCATTGTTGTTCTTTTTAACCTTGCCTGCCAAGAAGTAAAAATTTCTTAGGCATCACGTTAAGAGGCTATTGTTGCCTTTCTTTTGAAGGTACTTGAGTCTCTCATCTCCCCTAAACCCTCTGGGTTTAGAGAAGTATTCATGAAATCTTTCCATCTTTTCCCTTGCATTATTTCAAACCTTGTTTCATTTTTACATTAACACATCCTCTGGTATTATACATATAAATAAACTAAATTCAGTGCTTCTTGTGCATCCTGATTGGCCAGAGCAGATGGAGTGATTTCTGAACTAGAATTGAAAATCAAAACACAAGCGTATTTTAAAGAGGTGGAAGTTTGGAAACAACTTTTCACGGCAGACTTAGCTTTAATCCTAAGTGGGGTTGGGTTCATTTTCAAGCTGTGTTGAATCTTCTCCCTTTTTTTCTTGATGAGTCTGGCTAATGGTTTATCAATTTTGTTTATCTTCTCAAAGAACCAGCTTTTAGTTTTATTGATCTTTGCTATTGTTTCCTTCATTTCTTTTTCATTTATTTCTGATCTTATCTTTATGATTTCTTTCCTTCTGCTAACTTTGGGGTTTTTTTGTTCTTCTGTCCCTGATTGCCTCAGGTGTAAGGTTACGTTGTTTATTTGAGATGTTTCTTGTTTCTTGAGGTAGGATTGTATTGCTATATACTTCCCTCTTAGAACTGCTTTTGCTGCATCCCATAGGTTTGGAGTTGTGTTTTCAGTGTCATTTGTTTCTAGGTTTTAAAAAAATTTCCTCTTTGATTTCTTCAGTGATCTCTTGTTTTTTTAGTAATGTATTGTCTAGGTTCCATGTGTTTGTATTTTTTACAGTTTTTTTTTTTCCTGTAATGATACCTAGTCTCATAGTGTTTTGGTTGGAAAAGATACTTGATATGGTTTCAATTTTCTACATTTACCAAGGCTTGATTTGTGACCCAAGATATGATCTATCCTGGAGAATGTTCCATGAGCACTTGAGAAGAAAGTTTATTCTGGTTTTTTTGGATTGAATATCCTATAAATATCAATTGAGTCCATCTTGTTTAATGTATCTTTTAAAGCTTGTGTTTCCTTATTTTTTCTCATGTTGGATGATCTGTCCGTTGTTGAAAGTGGGGTTTTTAAGTCCCCTACTATGATTGTGTTACTGTCGATTTCCCCTTTTATGGCTGTTAGCATTTGCCTTATGTATTGAAGTGCTCCATATGTTGGGTGCATAAATATTTCCAATTGCTATATCTTCTTCTTGGAATGATCCTGTTGTCATTACGTAGTGTCCTTCTTTTTCTCTTGTAATAGTGTTTATTTTAAAGTCATTTTGTTTGATATGAGAATTGCTACTCCAGCTTTCTTTTGAATTCCATTTGCATGGAATATCTTTTTCCCTCCCCTTACTTACAGTCGGTATGTGTCCCTAGGTCTTAAGTTGGTCTCTTGTAGACAGCATATATATGGGTCTTGTTTTTGTATCCATTCAGCAAATCTGTGTCTTTTGGTTGGAGCATTTAACCCATTTACTTTTAAGGTAATTATCGATATGTATGTTCCTATTACCATTTCTTAATTGTTTGGGTTTGTTATTGTAGATCTTTTTCAAATGTATATTGACAGTCAACAATTCTTCATTTTAGAACAAACACAATTAAGATGTATTAAGACCTCTGTGGTGGGAAATTTCACATGTAAATTTCTGTTTAAAAAAATTTTGGGGGGAGTATAGTTGATTTACAATTTTGTGTTAGTTTCACGAGTAAAGCAAAGTGAATCAGTTATACATATTCACATACCCACTCTTTTTTTAGATTCTTTTCCCAATAGGTCATTACAGAGTTTTGAGTGGAGTTCCCTGTGCTATACAGTAGGTCCTTATTAGTTATCTGTTTTATATATAGTAGTGTATATGTGTCTGTCCCAATCTCCCAACTTCCTCCTCCCCCCCTTCCCCCCTTAGTCACCATTAGATTGTTTTCTACACCTGTGACTCTATTTCTGTTTTGTAGACAAGTTCATTTGTACCTTTTTTTAGATTCCACATATAAGCAATGTCTACATTATTTGTCCTTCTCTGACTTACATCACTCAGTATCACACGTATGTTCTAATTTTTTCTTTTTTTCTTTATGGCCATGCTGTGTGGCTTCCAGAATATTAGTTTTCCAACCAGGGATTGAACCTGACACCCCTGCAGTGGAAGCATGGAGTTCTAACCACTGAACTGCCAGGGAAGTCCGTCTAATTTTAACCTTTGCAACAATGCTGTGCGACTGATATTATTCCCACCATTTTTATAAATAAAACCTTGGGCTCAGTGAGATCATATAACTTGCCTATGTCACATAATAAATAAAGGAGTGGCAATTCAAATCCAAGTCTTACTCCTTATGATCTTTCCATTATACAGAAGACATGGGTAAAGGAGACGATGTAGGTATCTTTCCTTGTCTAGTTGGTTCATACTTTAAAACAGCATCATTGTTGTTCTTTTTAACCTTGCCTGCCAAGAAGTAAAAATTTCTTAGGCATCACGTTAAGAGGCTATTGTTGCCTTTCTTTTGAAGGTACTTGAGTCTCTCATCTCCCCTAAACCCTCTGGGTTTAGAGAAGTATTCATGAAATCTTTCCATCTTTTCCCTTGCATTATTTCAAACCTTGTTTCATTTTTACATTAACACATCCTCTGGTATTATACATATAAATAAACTAAATTCAGTGCTTCTTGTGCATCCTGATTGGCCAGAGCAGATGGAGTGATTTCTGAACTAGAATTGAAAATCAAAACACAAGCGTATTTTAAAGAGGTGGAAGTTTGGAAACAACTTTTCACGGCAGACTTAGCTTTAATCCTAAGTGGGGTTGGGTTCATTTTCAAGCTGTGTTTGATGATGGAATATTGGAATCTCCACCTTTGAGCCACTATATATGTATCACATCTGTATTACCCTTGACAGCTAGAGCTGAGCTCTAGATTTTTGCAGGGCAAGGCAGTGTGGCTGTTCTTATAGTCATGGACAGTTGTTTCTGCTTTTGATTTTTAAGAACCTGTGTGCAGAATCCAAGTGATAAAAGTCCTTTTATTGAACAGGTTCTAGGAACGTCCAAAAAAACAAATACTGAAGAGTAATACATGCTAATTTTCAAGCACTTGCTATGAGCTAGATTCCTTATATTATCTCATTTAATTCTGAGGATAGTCCTATGAAATTAGCATTACAATTACTGTTTTACAGAGGATAATGAGAGTGTTTGGGTCACACAGCTAGTATAGAGAGGAGCTGATTTAAAAACCAAAGTTGTGACTCCAAACCCTCTAATTCATTTCAATACCAATTCTGAATTTTAGCAGTTTAGATTCATCAGAAGACAGATTTCCTCTGTCATGTAGAGAAGGATGGGCATAGAATGCATCTCTAAGTGAAGAAGTCAGTGTTCCATCGTACATAAATTGGGGATATCCAATGTTTGTTTCCACTTTTCACCAAGACCAGACAAAAGATATCACTCAATAGGACAGTGCAAAAGTCATATGGAAAATGCTGTGACATAATAGTTTATACATAGGATTTGGATCCAGAAAGTTAAGCAACTTACTTACCCTGTCTACCTCTGTTTCTTCATCCATTCAATGCAGATAATGCAGTCAGTCTTCATTATTCATGGGTTCTGAATTTCCAAACTCATTTATTCACTAAAGGTATTTCTTTTTTAAACCATTTTTGAGGTATGATTAACATATAAAAAGCTGTCCATATTTAATGTGTACATCTAGATGAGTTTGGAGATGAGTATACACCTGTGATATCATCACCACCATCAAGACCATCAAGGTATCTATCATATCTATCACCTCCCAAAGTTTCCTCCTGCCCTCTTTGTTATTGATGTTGTTTTGTAAGAACACTTAACGTAAGATCTACCCTCTTAGCAACTTTAAGTATACAGTCAGCATTGTTAGCTATAGGCACTGTGCTGTATGGTAGATCTTCAGAACTTGTATAACTGAAACTTCCTACCCTTCAACCATCACCTCCCCATTCCTCGTTTGCCCCAGCCCCTGGTAACCCCTGATTCTACTCTCTGCTTCTATGAGTGTCTCTTTTAGATTCCGTATATAAGTGAGATCATACATTATTTCTGTCTGGTTTATTTCACTTAACATAATGCCCTCCACATTCACCCATGTTGTTACAGGTGGCAATATTCCTTTCTTTCTCATGACTGAATAATATTCCATTGCATATATATACTGCATCTTCTTTGTTCATCCACTGATGGACCCTTAGGTTGTTTCCATATCTTGGCTATTGTGAATAATGTTGCAAAGAACATGGGAGTGTAGATATCTCTTCAAGACCCTGCTTTTAATTCCTTTGGATATATATCCAGAAGTGAGGTTGCTGGACCATACAATATTTCTATTTTTAAATTATTGAGGCAACCCCATACTATTTTCCATAATGGCTGTACCAATTTACATTTCTACCAATAGTGTCTAAGAGTTCCCTTTTCCCTATATCCTTGCCAACACTTGTCATCTCTTGTGTTTTTCAAAAATAATGGCCATCTTAATAATGGCCATCAACATCTTGACACCTTATTATGGTTTTGATTTAAATTTCCCTGATGATTACTGATATTGAGCACCTTTTTGTATACTTCTTGGCCTTTTTATGTATTCTTTGGAGAAATGTCTATTCAGGTCTTTTGTCCATTTTAAAATCAGATTATTTATATGTCTTTTGCCATTGAGTTTCATGAGTTCCTTGTGTGGTTTGGATATTAACCTCTTATCAGATATATGGTTTGCAAATATGTTCTTCCATTCCATGGGTTACCTGTTCATTTTGTTGATTGTTTCCTTTGGTGTGCAGAAGCTTTTTAGTTTGATGTAATCCCAGGTTTTTTTTTTTTGCTTTTGTCTCCTGTGCCTTTGGTGACATATCCAAAAAAATCATTGTCAAGACCAGTATCAAAGAGCTTTCCCCCTATGTTTTATTCTAGAAGCTTCATGGTTTCAGGTTTTAAGTCTTTGATCCATTTTGGGTTGATTTTTGTGTTTAGTGTAAGATAAGGGTCCATTTCATTCTTTTCATGTGGATATCCAGTTTTCCCAGTACCATTTGATGAAGACATTATCCTTTCCTCATTGTGCATTCTTGGCACTCTTGTCAAAAATTAGTTGACCAAATATGCGTAGGTTTATTTCTGGGCTCTCTGTTTCTGTTCCATCTGTCTTTATGTCTGTTTGTATGCCAGTACCATATTGTTTTGATTTCTATAGCTTTCTAATATAATTTGAATTAGGAAATATAACGCCTTCAGTTTTGTTCTTCTTGGTCAAGATTAGTTGAGGATTGATTTTTCTATTTCTGTGAAAAATGCCCTTGGAATTTTGATAGGAATTACTTTGGCTCTGTAGATCACTTTGGGTAGTATGGACGTTTTAACAGTATTAAATCTTTTATTCCATGCACACTGAATACCTTTCCATATATTTGTGTCTGCTTTAATTTATCCCATCAATGTTTCATAGTTTTTGGTGTACAGATCTTTCACCTACTTAGTTAAATTTATACCTAAACATTTTGTTATTTTTAATGCATATTACCCCCAAAATCAATGCTTATGAGGTTTTGAGGTTGTAGAACTGCAAATAATGTGAGTTGCCCAATGTGCCTGTTCCTCTCAGCTGAGGCTGAGCAAGGCAATACTCTAACTTCCTGTTTCAGCTCTCATAAAATAAACAAGTGTCTTTTTGGTGGTCTGTTTGGAGGCAAGTTTTATCATGTTTTTGTGCTTTTTTGGGTGGGTGTTTTGCTGTTTACAATGGCCCCTAAACATAATGCTGAAGTGTTGCCTAGTGTTCCTATGTGCAAGAAGGCTGTGATGTACCTTACCAAGAAAATAGGTGTGTTAGATAGCTTTGTTAAGGCATGAGTTAAAGTGTGTTGGCTGTGACTTCAATGTTAACGAATAAATAATACAGTACATCCAGCAGAAGGAAGAGGAAATTTACCTATCCGTATGGAAGGTCACTCTGGACAGTGCTAAGGTAATACCTATAGTGTGTGAGGAAGCTATGGAAAAGATGGAAATGAGGATAAATTTTTGGATTCATGAGACGAGTTTTAAAAAACCTAGCACCCAATATTCCTTTTTGCGGGGGGGGGATATGCGGGCCTCTCACTGTTGTGGCCTCTCCCGTTGCGGAGCACAGGCTCCGGACGCGCAGGCTCAGCGGCCATGGCTCACGGGCCCAGCCGCTCCGCGGCATGTGGGATCCTCCCGGACCGGGGCCCGAATCCGTGTCCCCTGCATCGGCAGGCGGACTCTCAACCACTGCGCCACCAGGGAAGCCCCCAATATTCCTTTTAATGGTCAAAGGATACCCCCCATCATTAAATTACTCTCTCAGAGGTGCTTACAATCACCTGTTACCAGATGATGCCAGCCTGCTCCAGCAGACCACTGAAGAGGGATTCTTTTATATTTGCTAAACATACAATTTGGAAGCCATCAGTTATAAAGCCCTAAGTTTAAAGGGAAAATTTGATTTAACTGGATAAGATGGACTAGTACCATTTCTTTGGGCTTACACCACCGGGGAAAGTTTTGACAGAACTTAGTCACCTTATCAGGTGGGGAATTTTGAGCAAATGCCTAGTTATAAACTTTAGGTAGCTATTGAATAAGTGGCTTGGCAAAATGAATGGAAATAGAAAAAATTGAAGTGGTCATTTTTTATTTATATTACTTATTATTCATAAAGAATCTTTGCTCTGAATGAACTTTGATCTGGATCCCTCAAAGCAATCATCATTTGTATGATAGAATGCTAAAATGTTTCTGGGAAAGCTGTCTTCCAGGAAGATATTTTATTAAAATAATTATAGCTAACCTTTAAAAAACAAAAACAAAAAAATTACTCTCTCAGATTATAGTGTTTTCACCTAAAGAATTTAAAAGTCATTGGAGCAGGTGAATTTATTGGACTAGTTATTCAACACCTGGCAGTGAAGAGCCTTTGGGGAAAAGATTATAGGAAAGGTAGATTTTGGCAAATATCTGAGTTGCTGTCCCAGAGCAGACAGTATCAGTCATGGGGTGGTGATAGGGTGGAGAGAGATGGTGCAGTTGGAGGAGTCCTGACACCCAGTAGGGGCCGGAAAACTCTGAGTGCCTATTATGGGTTGGAGGGCACAGTTCAGAAGGTGAGTAGAGAACACATAGGTGGGTAATAAGAGTGTAAAAGGGCAAACTTACCTGCTTGCTATATGTTACAAGTTTTCCCAGAGTCTTGCTGAAGCTTACCAGAAATTATTTTATTGACATGCCTCTTACCATGAAAATTCAGTGCATTTGGCTCAGAATAACAGTCATGATTATTTAGAATGTGTGCTAAATGCTATTTGTGTCTCACCAAATTGCTTTATAGTCATTAATTAAACAGTTACTCAAATTGAAAATGTGTCTCTTAGGAGGATGTTTTAAAAAATCGTAAAGAACATAATCCTCATTAAGAGCTATTAGTCCGAGTGTGAGAAGCTTTGTTTTGTCTTATAGAAAACAGAGATGTGATGTGGTATTTAGTCACAATAAATGGGTTATGACACATTCCACCCTTTAAAATGTTCCAAAGCTGGTGGGATAAAAGGCGGAGAACTGCAGATGGTACAACGAGCAAAGGCATCTAATGAACCCAGCACTGCTACATAGCAACAGCATTAGCATTTCATTTGTTGGAATGAATTATTTGAGTTTTTCACTCTTTCAAAGGGTCTATGCCCTGATCTTTATGCAATGGGGTAACTAATGATGAAAAATGAACAAAGGCTTGAAAAATAGGGCTGATTAATAAAGGTTACAAGACCTGAGATGATTAAATCTGGGAGAAGGCTGATGGAGTTATTTAGTCAGGATTTTTCAGTGCCTGAATGAGGACTGTCCATAAGAGAGTAACTCGCTCTTCTTTTTCTCTATGGACCATATTAATAGATCTCAAAGGATGTCAACCTGAACTACAATAGGAGTTATTGGGGTGAGTTATGGGAAAGAACGTCCTGCTTATTTTGGCAGGAAAGACTAAAATAATTTAGCATAGAAGATGTATAGTCTCATTCCCCTAAGAATTTCTCCTGTCCCGCCCCCCAAATTAGAATCAATTCTCTTTGGCCTGAGCAAGATAGGAATAGTCTTGTCTGAAGATAGGGATCCATTGATGTCTTTTGGGGTTTTTTAAATTTTATCTATTTTATTTTTGGCTGCGTTGGGTCTTTGTTGCTGCGCGTGGGCTTTCTCTAGTTTCGGCGAGCGGGGGCTACTCTTCGTTGCAGTGCATGGGCTTCTCATTGTGGTGGCGTCTCTTGTTGCGGGGCATGGCGGCGAGCGGGGGCTACTCTTCGTTGCAGTGCATGGGCTTCTCATTGTGGTGGCTTCTCTTGTTGCGGAGCATGGGCTCTAGGCACATGGGCTCAGTAGTTGTGGCTCACGGGCTCTAGAGCACAGGCTCAGTAGTTGTGGCACATGGACTCAGTAGTTGTGACTCGTGGGCTCAAGAGTGCAGGCTCAGTAGTTGTGGCACATGGGCTTGGTTGCTCCGCGGCATGTGGGATCTTCCCGGACCAGGGCTCGAACCCGTGTCCCCTGCATTGGCAGGCAGATTCTTAACCACTGCGCCACCAGGGAAGCCCCCACTGATGTTTTGATGTCTCTGTTTTCAACAGGGTTGGTTGTTGCAGTCAATGTACTGTGCTCAATGCTATATAAGCCTACTGCTATTCTAAGACTGTATGGCTTTATTCTTTTTATAAGAAAGAGCTCAAATTAGAGGTTGAAAATGTAGAAATAAGGATTGTCATAGCCCTGAGGAATTCTTAAAGCATATCCATTTTCCTTGCCTCATATAACTACAAGTTCATTATTAGCAAAAGCAATTTTATTCATATTTCCTCTCTTGCTTCCTCCTCCTTTGTCCCCCTCCTTTGTCCCCCTCCTTTTCCCTCTCTCGCTTAATCTAACCCATGCAGAGCGGTTACTTGAGGGAATGGCTTTATGAATAAAGACTGTATCCTTTACTCAAGAGCCTTGGTATGCGATTATAGATTAAAGCTTTCATTTTGAAAGTCAGAGCAATATACAGCCATAAAAATAGCAGTAGCAGCATTATTTTAATTACCGCACGTAGAAGCAGAAGAAAGATTCCAGACAAATAGGGCACGGTAGCGTGTAGGCTTCATGGGCTGCACTCTGGCTCATTGTACCAGTGTTCATGCTCCCCATACAGCCACCTCTTGGGGAAAGTCAGAGATTATTCCTGTAACAGATCTTGGTTGCACTGATTCTGTGCTTCTTGCGGTCGCTCTCTTCTGTTTTTTTTTTTTTGCTTGAGATCCCATAATTATTCACTTCCCACCACATATAGGCACTATGGCCTTCTAATCCTTCACTACAAGAATTTACCATGTGCTCCTGAACTGATGTTTCCAGGTGACCTAAAGTACATATACCCCATGCGAAATTTGGGACGTGCCTACACTAAAAAATTACTTGTCGTTCATCTGAAATTCAAATTTAACTGGGCTTCCGTTCTGTGCTTTCATTTGCTAAATCTGGGAGCCCTGCAACTAGATGGCATTTTCATTAACTTAATGGTGTTAAATATGATTATTTCAAATGAGTGGTGTCTATTGCAACCCCATGGTAGTGAATATTTAAAATTCTTCAAGCATAGCAATGTGGTGTAGACTCAAAGTTTGACTTGGAGTTGATTTAAGGGTGAACAGAATACTTTAGAGTGGAGAAGCAAAGTGAGCCATGTTTTGTTGGCTTAACCAAACAAGTAGACCAGGAGAATAAGATGGGTGGACTGAGCTTTAGTTTATGGTCTGGCCCATGGATTTTTCTTAGCAGAATAGAAACTTTATGATTATTTTTGTTTTTACCCATGAAACTAAAAAGAAAAGAAGATGTTAGAAGGCGGATGGCTCATTGTGGGCCAGAGTGGGAAGGATACCATGTTGATCATTGAATGCCCTTGCAAGTAATGCAAATGAGGTGTTTATCCAACGTTGGTAAATGTTCTGTGTGTAATTGAGAAGAATGTGTTTTTGACTGTTTTTGTGTAGAGAATTCTCTAAATGTTAATTAGGTCAACTTAGTTGACATTGTCCAACTCTACTGTATTCTTGCTAAACTTATACTTGTTCCAACAGTTATTGTGAGAGAGGCAGTAAAATATCTGATTATGCTGTGGATCTCTGTATTTATTCCTGCAGTTCTATCAGTCTTTGCTTCATGGATTTTGAAGCTCTGTTATTAGGGGTTTAAGTCAGGATTACTATGTCTTCTTGATGAACTGATCCCTTATTCTTTACTCTTTATGAAATGACCTTCTTTATCCTGTAAAATAATCTTTGTTCTGGAACCTACTTTGTCTGATGTTAATGTAGCCACTCCAGCTTTCTTTTTATTAGATTTCAGACTATGTTTTTTTCACTCGTTTGCTTTTAATCAATTTGTATCTTTTTATTTAAAATGTGTTTCTTATAGGCAGACCATTGTTGGGGTTTGTCCCCTGTAACTATCTCTGCCTTTTTTTTTTTTTTTTTTGTGGTACGCGGGCCTCTCACTATTGTGGCCCCTCCCGTTGCGGAGCACAGGCTCCGGACGCGCAGGCTCAGCGGCCATGGCTCACGGGCCCAGCCGCTCCACGGCATGTGGGATCTTCCCGGACTGGGGCACAAACCCGTGTCCCCTACATTGGCAGGCGGACTCTCAACCACTGCACCACCAGGAAAGCCCATCTCTGCCTTTTAATCCAGTGTTTAGACCATTTATATTTAATGTGATTACTGATATGATTATGTTTGAGCTTTTTATCTCACTACAGGTTTTTCCCATAATCCAAAAGTAGAGCGTTCCTGTGAAAACTTTTGTAAGCCAAAATAGTGTGAAGTGAGGAAGCAATTATCTTTTTTTCATAAAAGTGAAAATCCTCTTGGGATTTCTTTTGGCTAGCAAAAACAGGTACTATCATAGGGCTTTGAAAAGTGAAGTGGCATAAATTGAAATTGTGAAAAGCAGGGGATACTGTATTTGCTGTCTATCTGTGCCATTTCCCTTGGTTCCTCTTTTCCTCTTATTCTGCCTCCTTTGGATTTGAGCATTTTGTATGTTTCCATTTAATCTCCTCTCTTGGCTTATTAACTAGAATTCTTTGTTTTTGTGTTTTGATAGTTGCTTTAAGTTTATATCCAATTTAATAGAAGTCTCCTTGATATTGCCCAGGCCACTAACCATGCTCCCAGTTCAGTACCTTTATTCTCTCTTGTCCTTCTCTTGGAAACACTCTCCTTATACAGGTATCTCCATGGCTCACTCCCACTTTTCATTTGGTCTCTGCTCAAATACCACTTTATCAGAGAAGCCCTTCCTGACCTCCTAATCGAAGGTAGCTCCCTAAACCTGGACTGACACTCTTTACCTTTTAACCTTGCTCAGCTGTTCTTCATAGCCCTTATCATCTCATGATGCATATTTGTTTGTTTATTGTCTCTTTCTCCCCACTACGCACATAAGTTTCATTAAAGCATGGGACTTTGTTTTGCTCACTGTTGAATTTCCAGTATGTAGAAAAGTTCCTGACATATTAAGCCCTTACTACTTGTTGAGTGAATGAATGAATGAAAGATTCAGAGTAGGGGGAGGGAGTAATATCTAGGTTAATGTCTAGTTTGATCTGCTGCAGAATCTGGTCACCAGAATGCATTTGGCTGAACCAGCTGGTGAAGTGAGCGCTCCTTCATCCCAGTCTCTGCTCTGGTTGTGACCCTTTCAGAGTTGTACACTTGCTAGAAAAGGATAACCTTTCTAATCAGAAGAGGAACACCTACTGATGAGATAAACATTAGGAAAAGGTTTGCAGGACATTTTTGTGTTCCTTCCTAGTCTCTTTGCATTGTGTGGCTCCCAACACACCCTGCCTTTCTTTTTTCATATTCACACTCTAGATTCCTTTTTGTCACAAGTTTCTCATTACCAGAAAGCTCAGAACTTCGTCATCTTCGGTATTTAGAGGTCAGGATTTTTTTTTTTTTTTTTTCAGAAAAAAATGATACATGTAAGGAAATAAAGAGGGAGAGAGAGAATGATAAAAATGCAACATTTGGGAATTCTGGGTGAGGAGACTTAGGAATTCTTTATACTATTTTTTTTTTTTTTTTTTACAACTTTAAGTCTGAAATCGCTTCCAAATAAGAAGTAAAGAGAATAAATTCAGGCATCTTCACTTCCACACCTTCCTCTTATCCCTATAGCAGCAGGGTCTCCAAGTCCTGTTGTTTCTAGCTTGTCATCTGACTCTGTACCCATTGCCTCATTTCATTTCCCTCTGGCCGTACCCCACTTACTCTTCCCGCTGTTCTCATATCCTCTTACCTGGAATCTTGTAGCAATTTCTGGAACTGGCCTCCTGAGGCAGTCACTCCTGGCTGCTGTCCACCCCACATATGGCCGCCTGAATGCTTGGCCTGAAATACAGATCCAATCACATTGCTCTTCTTCTAGAAAGCCTGTGCTGTCCCCTTGTTACCTACAGAAGAAAGTGCCGGCCCTTGGCTTAGAGCTTAAGAGCCCTACACAATCAGCTCCAAATGCTCTTCTCAGACTTATTTCCCACGTGACCCCTCTGTGTCCATCCCATTTGATTCCCCGCCTTTCCAAGTACACACACTTTCTGTTCTCTTTGCTCTCTCTCCCATCCCTTTCCGTCAAGGGACTTCTTCAAATGCTACCTCCTCTGGAGGTCTTCTGCCCAGAGGCTTCCTGGTCACTGGGAATTTTCTTTGGAGGATTTCATGTCTATGGCACTGTGACGTACACCTTTGTTACAGAGTTATAGTCTTGGCTTTACCTCTAGTCTGTGAAGACTTTGACAGAAAGAAACATGTCTCATTCTATCTCCCCAAATTTAGAACACCTCTAAATCATTACATATAAACTAGCAAATGTTTCCTGAATTGAACTCAATTTTTTTTTAGACCAAGGGAATTAGTATGCCATTTTTGTTTTTACTTTTTAATTTAAAAACATTAAAACATTTTTAAAAATTTTTTTGGCTGTATCACATGCCTTGCAGGATCTTAGTTCCCCAACCAGGGATCGAACCCAGGCCCTCTGCAGTGGAAGGGCGGGGTCCAAACCACTGGACTACAAGGAATTCTCTGGTTTAATTTTGAATCTCATGATCTCCACCCTAATGACTATTTCCACAGAGCCCTTGTCCACCAGACTTTTTCATTTGAATCATATTTATTTTTACCATAACTTTCAAAAGACCCAGTCAGCTAAATTCTTCTATATGGTACTATGATGTGCAAAGGCACATGAATGACCAAATGTCTTGACTGCTCCAAGAAAACCATGTGGCACTATAAGTTGGTGAGCAATTATGTTCAGAATAGTTTACAAAGATTCCCCCACAGTTGAAATCATGGTTTTGTCTTGTATCCTTAAATACAGGTGCTTATGCAGGTTTCCATCTTTAAAAAGCCTACCATAAAATATTGTGACAAGCACCCTTTCTATAGGACCATGATGTACACCCTGCATACTGGGGACTGGCTAGTTTCAAAGTCTAAGAAAAACCTTTCATGAAATTTTTGTTTCTTCACTATCTTATTTTAACATAATTTTATTTTATTTATTTTTGCCACAGATTACAATCACTGGAATCAGGTATTGGAATATATCTTTTTTTGAAGGGTGAAAAAGAAAGGTATACAGTAATTTCTAAAATCTTTTTATCAATTTTATTGGCTGTGAAGATTTTCTGTTCCCTAAATATGTCTGAATGATACTAATTCAAAGAGATTCAAAGCAATGCAACATGGAAAAATTGCTGACATTTGTGCTGTCTGGTTAAGAGGTCTAGTATTTGAAGGATGGAAATATTCCAGAATGTTCTTTATAAGCAAATACATGTGGCTTGGTTTTGTGAATTCTTCCCCTATGCAAATAGAATTTAGGGTTTCCCTCATCTATTCCTTTAATCTGTTTTATGACCTGTCACCATAGCTTTTATGAATTAAAAAATTATGGTATTTTAAAGTCCATTACAATATTTAGTAAAGGTCCATTTTTTTGTCTTCCTTCATGAGTTTACTATTTTTTTTCTTGAAATTAGTGGTATTTTTCTAACACATTTATGAGATGGGCCTTAAATTCCAGGGAAACCCCATTTCTATTATATTTATTTTACTTCAAGAGACCTAAGATTTCATTTTTCCTGCTTCTTTGGGTTCTAATTTAATTTTCAAACTATGAAGGATCACTTAATTTTGCTTTTGGATTTGTCACAGATAACTAGATTCCTAGGTATTTTTAATTACTCAGAAATTCTGACCCTCTTTGTTTCTCCTGAATTTTGAAAGATGCCAGAAGTCTTTGTAACTGGTTTCCATATATATTCCTGATCATACCCTCAGTGAATGCACAGTTCTGTTCACCGCTGCCATTTTTCTTCTTACAGAGGGGGTCGGTGTAATTCCATAGAGAGGACCAAACACTTTCCATCGGGCAGTAGAGGCATTTTGTTCAAGTCTCTGGGCACTGAGACAGCCCAGCTTGGACCCACCACAGACACTTTACTTGTGCAGTTGCTGCTAACAGTTTCACTGGATACCTAGAGTCTAGGGAACTTTTCTGCTTTCTGAGTCCTTGAATTGCACAGAGATGCAAGGACTTTTCAGAAATTCAAGGACTTTTTTGGGGGTGGGGTTAGAACACACTTCTAATATAGATACTTTGAATATATCTCAAATAACTACCCTCCAAACTAACTTCTAATTACTCCCTTATAAATACCTTGTTCCCCCCCCAACCCAACTTTCCTTCTCAATTATGCTTTGAACCACTTTTTGCTGGAGAATTTAGAGTAATTTAGTAGTGACTTCACAAATTGATGGGAAAGGGCCTCATATGTGTTCAAACCACTTCACTTCTTATCTGCCTGCCCTTATGGGGTCACATCTTGCCTGTTGATCATCTCAGTCATTGAGATGAGACATATTACTTGTGCCATGACAATCGTTGATTTCTGCTAATGATCCAAAAGTATATTTTAATAGCAATACACTTATTTACTGGTACAAAAATTCCCAAACTATAGCTTTATGTCCCAGAAATTACACAGAACCATTCTTGTTACATATTATACATATACCATAATGTTCTCAGCAGCTCCTTTCTTTATGATTCTTGCACAGACTTTGCTCGTTACAGAGCAGGCTAATCATTCCTGTAGATTGTTTTGCCTTTGGGCTCCCTAATATCTGCACAGCCTTGTTCCCCAACATTCCAGCAATCCCTGCACTCTGATATGTAAGCTTTTAAGCCAGCTTGGCTTTCTAAGAATAGCTTGTCCCAGGCACAGACAAGTCCCTTCTCTAAGATCTGAGCCTGTTTACTACCTAGTGAAAGCTAAACCTTTTCACCAGGGAACTCTAGTAAGGACTACCTCCTGATGCTCGTAATTGTGACAGCAATACCATCCTTTTTCCAGTCTCAAGTCTTAGAGTCATCTTTGATTCTTCTTTCTTCCCAGACTTCATATCCAACCATTCTCTAAACTTGACTTCAAAGGTGTAGCTGAAAAAACTCCATGATGGAAGTTGGGGACATAGGTTTGAATCCAGGCTCTATTTCTAATTAACTGGGACCTCTGCTGTGTGTTCCTGGTCCATTTCTCCCAGGCTCTGTCCTTCCCCGTTGGCCACCCATGCCTCCTGTTAGACTAGCACACTGCTTGCTTAAAGTGCACAGAAAAGCATTATTCAAGGGTGGGCAATTTCCAGAAAAGCCACTCCATATAACTGTTGCAGGTCACAGATACAATTTCACATTACTCAGTTCTAATCTTGAGATGCTGTATAGTAAAGCCTAAAGTTCTTATGGAAGAAACTGAGATAAAATTTTGATTTTTTTGAAGGTAGAATTCTAAGACTCTGCTCCTCATTATATTTTCTTATTTTAAATATTTATTTTTATACTGCTTTATGGAAATCATTTTAATAAACTAAACTATAGTTTATTAGTTAATAAACTAATAAACTAAACATCATCTTTATAGTGCACTTTGTGCACTATATAACTCACTTTGTGCATCTTTATAGTACACAAAGTGCACTATAAAGATGATGAGCTCATCCTGACATTAACATGAATAGCTTTAGTGTTTCACCTTTAAGAGAGTTTGGCTTTAGGGTCCTAAATAAAAGGTAAAAGACTGCAGTACAGAGGAATATATTTAATTAAAATGTGTCAGACCGACATGAAAAAAGTTATACAATTTAGTCAGTGGACAAAAAAAAATAAGGCTTAAATCGAAATACATACCAAGTTGCAAGTAAAAATATAAATTCTCTTCAAATATAATAATTAATATTTTGTATGTATAAAATTACAGCAGTGTTTTTATTTGTCAGATCTTAATACATTTTATCAAAAGGAAGAAAATACAAAAATATTTTTAAGTTTTAAAAGAAGAACTCTACTTAATGCACTGTGGTGACCTGAATGGGAAGGAAATCCAAAAAGGAGGGGATATATGTATATGTATGTCTGATTCATTTTACTGTGCGGTAGAAACTAACACAACATTGTAAAGCAACTGTATTCCAATAAAAATTAATTTTAAAAGATAAAAATAAATTTAAAAAAGAATATTGAAAAATGAATAACTCAACCAGATATTAAAGCTTATTCCGAAGTCATAATAATTTCAGGTGTGATATTGATTCAGTCATAGAATTCAGTGTTTTTTGCTGCGTTCTGACTCTGTGACTCAAGCTTGTCCTTCATGTCACATTCTTTCCTTATTTCATCCTGCTTCCTTTTAATTTCTTCCTGCTTCACAAGCACTTTCCCCCTCCCTTTTACTATTATATTACCATTGTGTATATTATCTTGTATTTTATAGTCATTACTTTTATTTTCTTGAAGGGACACATCAAATGCTGTTTGCTTCCAAAGCATAAATCTTTTTTTTTTTTTTTTTTTTTGTGGTACACGGACCTCTCACTGTTGTGGCCTCTCCCGTTGCGGAGCACAGGCTCCGGACGCGCAGGCTCAGCGGCCATGGCTCACGGGCCCAGCCGCTCCGTGGCATGTGGGCTCTTCCCGGACTGGGGCACGAACCCGTGTCCCCTGCATCGGCAGGCGGACTCTCAACCACTGCGCCACCAGGGAAGCCCAAATCATAAATCTTTAAATGTATTTTTTTCTTTTCATCTCAGTGAGATGTTCTAATTTTTTGATGTCACAGATTCTGTTTGTTGATTCCATTTTTGTCTATTTTCTCAATTACAGTGGAAGACTGTAAACAAAGTAGTACTTCTGCTTGCAGATTGTTTCTAATTGTGAGAATCTTCCTAAAAGATCTTATAGATGATGCTGTATTGAGGCAAATTTTTCAGTAACAGAAAAAAAAAAAGTGGGAGAGATCCAGCACTATGGGAATTCTGGAAAGGAAAACTTAGTCTTTGTAAGATTTGTTCTGTGTTTTGCTAGAAATTCCCTTTTTATACCAGTTTTCAGTTTTGCCTGGTTTCCATGTCAGGTATGAAGTGTAACTATGTTCAACCAAATGAGTCCTATTGAGAATTCTTCTGAAGCACAGAGGAGTTTTATCCCATGAATAATCTTTCACATCATATATGTTAAAATTATTACTATACAAACATAAGAGTCAAGGACATGTCAACAATTTTTTTTTCCACCCATTTCCCTCACCCACTGCCTCTGGCAGCTACCAATCTCTTCTCTGTATGTGTGACTTTTTGTTTTGTTTTATTTTGTTTTTGTGTTTTAGATTCCACATGTAAGAGAGATCATATGATATTTGTCTTTCTCTGTGTGACTTATTTCACTTAGCATAATGCCCTCAAAGTCCATTCATGTTGTTGCAAAGGACAAGATCTCATTATTTTTTATGGCTGAATAATATTCTATTGTGTACCTGTACCATGGTCAAGGAAGTTCACCCAGCTGCTCTGATTTCACCAAAAAGGGTTATTCAAAGCCTCTTCACCTGCAATTCCTGAGCCTTCTATTTTGTCCTAAGTCAGTACATTCTGGGTATGTTGCTCTCTCTTCTACAGCTCTCTGGTATGCTTTGGGTTCTAGTGTTTTTGGTTTTTTTTTTTTTTTTTTTTTTTCTAAAAGCTACATTTCTCTCTCCATAGCATCCTACTTGGATATATTTTATTTCCTTCCTTTTCAGTCTGCAGCAGCTTCATGTAGGGATCCATAATATGTTTGCATCTTTAATGAAAATTCCCAGTCGCCCAGGGAAGTCCCCTCTGTCCTATTTTAACATTCAAAGGACAAATTAGACAGAAATCTCAGACCTCTCAGCTGGTAAAGCCCCCCTTCCCCATTTCAGACATATTGGAGCAATCACATTTTTTTTTTTTTTTTGTGGTATTCGGGCCTCCCTCTGTTGTGGCCTCTCCCGTTGCGGAGCACAGGCTCCGGACGCGCAGGCCCAGCGGCCATGGCTCACGGGCCCAGCCGCTCCGCGGCATGTGGGATCCTCCCGGACCAGGGCGCGAACCCGGTTCCCCTGCATCGGCAGGCGGACGCGCAACCACTGCGCCACCAGGGAAGCCCTGGAGCAATCACATTTAGTTTGTGATTTTATGATATCTAAATAAGCAAGAGTTCCTTGAGGTAGATGTCAAATCTGATAGTTCTTTTTTTCTCAGAGATGGAGTTAGTTCAGAGCTATACTCAACACACATTTGTTAAATGAAGAAGCAGGTTCTAGTCGATTCTGGGTCTTCAGATTTCAACTGTGGTTTGGGGGGTTTTGTTTTCACTGAAGTGGTAAATAAACAGTCTGTTCTTATGAACATTACTGAAACATTTTCCTGACAGGAGAAGGAGGTGAAAATGAATACGTGTAAAATGGCATGGGTTTGGATTAGAGGGCAGGAGGAGAGATGAAAGTTAGAGAATTGCAGTGAGCATGGAGGACTTACTTATTTGACGCTAGGATGCAAATAAGCTGGGTGACAAAGGGAATGGCAAAGGGGAACACAGAGGTGGTGGTGGCTCTGTGTGTGTGTGTGTGTGTGTGTGTGTGTGTGTGTGTGTGTGTATTTGTGAGGGTGGAAGGATAGCAGCAAAAAGGTCTTGAAAAGGAATCAACAAAATAAACCCAAAGGAGATGAAAAATCCATGAGCAAAGTAGTGTGACACAGAAGAATGGAGAAGAGGTGTGACCGATCCTGAAGTAGCCAGTGGAATCACCAACACTGCAAACCTCTCCACACTGAATGCTTGTAAGAATAATGAAGGAGTGGAAAAGGAGATTGTTTTAGGTGAATGACAAAGTAAGAAACAGATTGAGCCCATGTTCATTTAAGGAACTCTCAGAGAGAAATATACAGGACAGAAGATGAGCATAGGAAAAAGGAAATTGGAAATGCTGCTAGAAATGAAGACAATATAGAAATCCAGTGAAAACTGGCAAAATGGGCTAGAGAGGAATACCCTAATTAAAGGAACAGATGTGAATTTTCATTTTTCATTTGCTTTGCAATGAAAGATCTGGTAAAAATGAACATCTCAGGAATGAGGGTAGATAGTTCTATGAAAACCAGCATAGAAACCAGCATATATATATATATATATATATATATATATATACATATATATGTGTATATATATATATAGTTTCATAGTTTCATATATATATAGTTTCATAGTTTCTATGAAACCAGCATAGAAACCAGCATATATATATACATATATATGTATATATATATATGTATATATATAGCAGTATATATGTATTAAGACAAAAAAGGTAAAACTATTTCTCTCTATTTTCGAGTAACAAGAACAAAAATCAGAGTAACCCAGGTCAGTGTATATGTTTCATGAAAATTGAAAATGGAAACATTGTGAAACAGTGGTCCCTCTCCTCCATCATCAGCATCCTCTTGTAATAGTGCAGCAGCCAAATCCTCTGAAGGTGACAGCTGTAGGCTCTTTGATGGATCTAGTGGCAGCTAGTCCATTTTGGGGTCCTTGCCAACAATCTGAAGTGTTTTACTTTTTTTTTTTTTACATTTAAAATTACCTGGACCAAAAAAAAAAAAAAAAAATTACCTGGACCAAAGCACGTTACTTTTGGAGTTTAGTTGCCAATGTCCACCACATAACTCTGTAACTTCACCTCTCACACATCTTTGTTTTGTGCTGTCTTCCCCTCTTTTGGATTATTCCACTTTCTCGGTAGAACTTCTTTAAGCCTCTTTGCCAATACATGGTATTCTTCCTGCTCCAAACTTTTAAAAGATAATCCTACTCTGTGAAATCTTTTCTAACACCACCGAAGTCTAATAACCTCAGCACTGGAGCAGTCCCTTTGTCCCTTTAATGCTTCTCAGTGGACCTTGTATTCAAATTATGCAAGTATGTGATGGTTCACCAAGAACCACTTTATGTTTTCCGTATCTGCCTGTGATATTTGAGTTCTCTAGAAATTAGGGAAATTAATGTACCACTTATAAACTCATAGAGTGTTGGAATGGGGAGGAAATTTTACAGATCATCTAGTCCAACTTATTATGAGTCATTTGTTAACAGCTCCAAGGGAGTCGTTCACAACAAAAAATATAAACAATTAAGGCCTCTTAAAAACTCTAGAATAAGAAAAATTATAGGATTCCCCCAAGAAGGAAGTGAAGCTAAGTGTGCTAATTTGGACAGATGCTTGAACAGCATCTCCAACACATGCAGGCACAAATGCAGGGCTATGTTGATTCAATACAGTAGATGAGACTTCAGATCAAACAGAGACATTGATTAAGCATAGCATCATGATTACGATATGCCAAGGTATTAGACAAATGAAATTGTGTTCCAGAAATATGAGAGAGACAGAATACAGCTCATAGTGAAAAACCATAGTTCACGTGGATCATCAGTCATATATCCTCTTTTAAATCTGTAGCCTAATATGCTTGGAGCTCAAAATGTTACTGACCAACTATATCACTGAATGGCATTATAAGGAGACTTTAAAAAAACCACACCTGGTGTATATGGAATAACTTGCTCAAAACCTGGTAGAGGTCTGGTGTAAGAATTTGACTTCCCTAGTTCCCGTTGAGGTCAATGAAATTTATTCAAGTCAATAATTACATTTTCTCCACACGAATTTGACAATAGCCTGGAGCCTAGTATCCTAGTCTAGTTCTGATCAACGAGGTTGGGTGTAGAGAAGGTCTGTCTGAGCCTTTTCCTGCAGTCTTTCTTTGGAAAAGTGCTCCCAGGGACTTAGTATGGAGAAGTCCACAGCTGACAAGCCCCAGCTCACATTTTGTCTTCATTGGGGAGCCTTTGCTGACTTCCACAGCCCAGACTGGGCAAGGTCGAATTGCAGTTTTCTCCTTGGGAGTTTCATAGGTCTTTACTGAGGACCAGTAAGGAGGTGGGGTCCTTGGGCAGTGTGCTCTGTGTGGCATTTTGGAAATTTGTGTTTGTTGAATGAGAGCAAGTAGTTCTGGCATTTAGTGGGTGGGAGCTTGTTCTATAGAATAAAGTATTCCGTGCCCAGTATTTTTACACATTAAAAAAAATTTCTTTATTGGAGTATAGTTGATTTACAATGTTGTGTTAATTTCAGGTGTACAGCAAAGTGAATCGGTTATAAGTATACATGTAACCACTCTTTTTTTTTAAGATTCTTTACATATTTTAAATTGACTTTTCCAAGAGTTCAGCTACCGTATAAACTGAGAGAAGACTGCATATTGTTTTATTTGGAAAGTTGCCAAGAATCAATGGTAGCACCACTTGTGATGTTTGAGCCCTGATATCTGTTGCCTCTCTCCTATGCACTAATGGTTTTCACAGTCATAGAGAGTCTGTGCATGGGGGCAGGTGTCTGTATCACCATGTCTCTGCTGTAGCCATACCTGAGCATTTATGTATGTATTTTTTATTTTATTTTTATAGTTTTAGATTCTGATTTATTATTATTGTTTAACATCTTTATTGGAGTAAAATTGCTTTACAGTGGTGTATTAGTTTTTGCTTTATAACGAAGTGAATCAGCTATACTTATACATATATCCCCATATCTCCTCCCACTTGTGTCTCCCTCCCCACCCTAACCCACCCCTCTAGGTGGTCACAAAGCACCAAGCTGATCTCCCTGTGTTATGTAGCTGCTTCCCACTAGCGATCTATTTTACATTTTGTAGTGTATATATGTCCATGCAACTCTCTCACTTCGTCACAGCTTACCCTTCCCCCTCCCCATGTCCTCAAGTCCATGCTCTAGTAGGTCTGCGTTTTTCCCCTCTCCTCCCTAGAGGTTCTTCATGACCTTTTTTTTTTTTTAGATTCCATATATATGTGTTAGCATACAGTAACACTTAGGTTGCTTCCATGTCCTGGCAATTGTAAATAGAGCTGCAAAAAAACATTGTGGTACATGACTCTTTTTGAATTATGGTTTTCTCAGGGTATATGCCCCGTAGTGGGATTGCTGGGTTGTATGGTAGTTCTATTTTTAGTTTTTAAGGAACCTCCATACTGTTCTCCTCAGTGGCTGTATCAGTTTACATTCTCACCAGCAGTGCAAGATGGTTCCCTTTTCTCCACACACTCTCCAGCATTTATTGTTTGTAGATTTTTTGGTGATGGCCATTCTGACTGGTATGAGGTGATACCTCATTGTAGTTTTGATTTGCATTTCTCTAGTGATTAGTGATGTTGAGCATCCATTCATGTGTTTGTTGGCAATCTGTATATCTTCTTTGGAGAAATGTCTATTTAGGTCTTCTACCCGTTTTCGGATTGGGTTGTTTGTTTCTTTGATATTGAGCTGCATGAGCTGCTTGTAAATTTTGGAGATTAATCCTTTGTCAGTTTCTTCATTTGCAAATATTTTCTCCCATTCTGAGAGCTGTCTATTCATCTTGTTTATGTTTTCCTTTGCTGTGCAAAAGCTTTTAAGTTTCATGGACACCAAGGGGGGAAAGTGGCGGGGGTTGGTGGTGGTGTGATGAACTGGGAGATTGGGATTGACATGTATACACTGATGTGTATAAAATGGATAGCTAATAAGAACTTGCTGTATAAAAAAATAAAATAAAATTCAAAAATTAAAAACAAAACAGCATGGCACATGACAAGCACTCAATAAATGATCGTTATTAAAATATATATATATAGTGTTTTTTTGTTCAACATTACATATTTTTTCCAGTCTTTTTTTCCCCCAAGAATATTGTTGTATTTATCATTAATAAATGTTTTCTGCAGGCTTAAAAAAAAAAAGCTTTTAAGTTTCATTAGGTCCCATTTGTTTATCTTTGTTTTTATTTCCATTTCTCTAGGAGGTGGGTCAAAAGAATCTTGCTGTGATTTATGCCATGGAGTGTTATGCCTACGTTTTCCTCTAAGGCGTTTATAGTGTCTGGCCTTACATTTAGGTCTTTAATCCATCTTGAGTTTATTTTTTGTATGGTGTTAGGGAGTGTTCTAATATCATTCTTTTACATGTAGCTGTCCAGTTTTCCCATCACCACTTATTGAAGAGGCTATCTTTCTCCATTGTATATTCCTGCTTCCTTTATCAAAAATAAGGTGATCATAGGTGAGTGGGTTTATCTCTGGGCTTTCTATCCTGTTCCATTGATCTATATTTCTGTTTTTGTGCCAGTACCATACTGTCTTGATTACTGTAGCTTTGTAGTATAGTCTGTATAGTATAGGCCTGATTCCTCCAGCCCCATTTTTCGTTCTCAAGATTGCTTTGGCTATTCAGGGTCTTCTGTGTTTCCATACAGTATACTATACTATAGTGTATAGTGTAGTATAGTCTTTGTAGTATAGTCTTTGTAGTATAGTCTGAAGTCAGGGAGCCTGATTCCTCCATTTTTCTTTCTCAAGATTGCTTTGGCTATTCAGGCTCCTTTGTGTTTCCATACAAATTGTGAAATTTTTTGTTCTAGTTCTGTGAAAAATGCCAGTGGTAGTTTGATAGGGATTGCATTGAATCTGTAGATTGTGTTGGTTGGGCAGTATAGTTTCACAATGTTGATTCTTCCAATCCAAGAACATGGTATATCTCTCCATCTATTTGTATCATCTTTAATTTCTTTCATCAGTGTCTTATAGTTTTCTGCATACAAGTCTTTTGTCTCCTTAGGTAGGTTTATTCCTAGATATTTTATTCTTTTTGTTGCAATGGTAAATGGGAGTGTTTTCTTAATTTCACTCTCAGATTTTTCATCATTAGTGTATAAGAATGCCAGAGATTTCTGTGCATTAATTTTGTATCCTGCTACTTTACCAAATTCATTGATTAGCTCTAGTAGTTTCCTGGTAGCATCCTTAGGATTCTCTATGTATACTATCAGTAATCAAGACAGTATGGTACTGGCACAAAAACAGAAATATAGATCAATGGAACAGGATAGAAAGCCCAGAGATAAACCCACACACATATGGTCACCTTATCTTTGATAAAGGAGGGAAGGATATACAGTGGAGAAAAGACAGCCTCTTCAATAAGTGGTGCTGGGAAAACTGGACAGCTACATGTAAAAGTATGAAATTAGAACAATCCCTATGAGAATGATGTTGGCTGTGGATCTGTCATATATGGCCTTTATTATGTTGATGTAAGTTCCCTCTATGCCTGCTTTCTGGAGGGTTTTTATCATAAATGGATGTTGAATTTTGTCGAAAGTTTTTTCTGCATCTATTGAGATGATCATAAACATCCCTAATATGGGGAAGGAAATAGTCAATCAAGTCCAGGAGGTGCAGAGAGTCCCATACAGGATAAATCCAAGACAAGCAAAAGCTAAGAGAATTCACCAGCAAACCAGCTTTACAACAAATGCTAAAGGAACTTTTCTAGGAAGGAAACACAATAGAAGGAAAAGACCTACAATAACAAACCCAAAACAATTAATAAAATGGTAATAGGAACATACATATCAATAATTACCTTAAATGTAAATGGATTAAAGGCTCCAACCAAAAGACATAGTCTGGCTGAATGGATACAAAAAAAAAAGACCCACGTATATGCTGTCTACAAGAGACCCTCTTCAGACCTAGGGACACATACAGACGGAAAGTGAGGGGATGGAAAAAGATATTTCGTGCAAAAGGAAATCAGAAGAAAGCTGGAGTAGCAATTCTCATACCAGACAAAATAGACTTTAAAGTAAAGACTATTACAAGAGACAAAGAAGGACACAACATAGTGTTCAAGGTATCAATCCAAGAAGAAGATATAACAATTGTAAATATTTATGTATTATTTTATCCTGTTACATTCCTTTTTATTTCTTCTTTATTTTATAATCAGCACAATGGATTGATTTTTCTGAACTTATTTATGCAAATTTATATTCACTGTCAATTTCATAGCAGGACAATAAAGAAGATATTTTAAAATATTAAAAAATATTTATTATAGAAATAGAGCACTGGGTCTGCTGGGGATGTGGAGGTGTGAAGAGCATGAGCTTTGAGGTCCTATCTGGGTTCTAGATTTATCTCTGCCACTTATCAGTCATTTTTAATTGAGAGAAGTTACTTCTTTTTTTTTTAACATCTATATTGGAGTATAATTGCTTTACAATGTTGTGTTAGTTTCTGCTGTATAATAAAGTGAAATAGCTATACGTATACATATATCCCCGTATCCCCTCCCTCTTGCGTCTCCCTCCCACCCTCCCTATCCCACCCCTCTAGGTGGTCACAAAGCACCGAGCTAATCTCCCTGTGCTATGCAGCTGCTTCCCACTAGCTATCTATTTTATATTTGGTGGTGTATGTATATCCATGCCACTCTCTCAGAGGGAAGTTACTTCTTGATGTCACCTTTTCCTCACCTGCCAAATAGAGATAATAGTAACCCTTTCATAGCCACTGTGATTTATGTAAGTTCCTGATACATAACTAATGCCCAGTATTTGCTATTTTCCCTTCCTTCCTCCATTCAACAAATATTTATTTATTTATTTTTGAATTTTATTTTATTTTTTATACAGCAGGTTCTTTTTAGTTACATACTGGTGTATATATGTCGATCCCAATCTCCCAGTTCATCCCAGCACCACCACCCCCCAACAAATATTTATTGATGACTTACTTTGGACAAACATTAGTATAGGTGCTGGTATATAAAGCAGTAAACAAAAGAAACAAAATCTCTGACCTAGCAGAAGTTGCATTCAAGTGGTGGGACATCACGTAGTATCACTATTTTATGCCTTCTTTTGCTCTTATCACACTGTATTATAGTTAATTGAACATACGTGACAGTCTCTGTGCCAGATTGTATGCTCCTTGAAGCAGAAGTCATGGCCAGTCCTTTAGACTCACTTCCAGCAAGTAGCATCATCTTCTGCCTACAGCAGGCCTTAATAAATATTTTTCAATTGGATAAGATCACCAGATATTTTCCATACTAAAACTTTAGCCATCAGAAAGTCTAAGTCCTCAAATTAAGTTTAAATAGTGAAAAACACCCCTAATGGATGTAGTGAGGATCTAGAACATTCTCTGCATGATGCCACAGTGTTTATTGATGGCCCAGCTTTTCTTTTGCTTAGTTCTACCTTAGATTAGGTAAGACAGTACCCTGCTCTAGCCCTCCTGTGGTGATGCCCTTCCAGTGAGGGGAGGAAGTCCATGGAGCCAGGTTTGGGGTACGGGGACAGGTGTTCACTCTGAGCCTGCACAGCCATCCTTTTGGGTTGGGTTAAGTTCTCTGTCTGATCTACCCCATGACTGATACCAGAAAGTATGCAGGCTTCCTGCCAGGTCTGTCTTGTTGTTGGTGTGCTCCCAGGCCCAAAGGATAGCCAAGGGAGAGTCCTTTGAGAGAACGTGGATGGAACTGTGGGTCATTTGAGCTCAGGCACTTTCATGCATGGACTTGAGGTCTCCATGGTGCCAGATGGAGCTGGCAGTGGCAAGTCAGGGATACAGACCACAGGTAGGCCATGTTCTGATGTTCAGTTCTCAGGAATCCCAGAATCAAAATGGAAACTTTGTAAAGGAAATAAATAGAAATAACTTATTTAAAAGTTTATCATGATTTGTAACTTTAAAATATTTCCACGTATTATTTGAGGACTTCCAAATTTAATCTTGCCCTGGGTCCCACAAATGTTAAAGCTGGATCTGCTTCTGGTTCTTCTCTTCTAATTAACTTAGAACACATACAGGTGTGTATGTCGTCATTTTCAAGGTGCTGCTTACAGGACTTCTCTGATCTTTCTTATTCTAGCAGGAAGGAATGAAAAAAAAATTTTTTTACATACCTTTAAGAGTATTATTTCTTTCTGTGCCATTAATCTAAACTTTTATTTTCCATTAGGTTGTGTACAGGTTTCCAGATTTAAATAAAATTGTCACATGTATTTTTCTTTGTGTAATATATCTTCCCCTCAGGATGAAAATATCCCCATACATATATTGGTAGCTCTATTCCTGAGTTCCAGCATGACAGTATATTTTGTGACTTAAGATATCCTTAGCATTACTGGGATTTTCTCTTTGAACTTACTTGGGTAGAATCCTCATAAAAGTTTCTTTAAAAGAAAGTATGTGCATTTGTTTATTTGTATTTCCTTATATCTTATCCTGGAATATTTTCTGTTTTACATAAAAACTAATTAGGAAACAACGTTTCTGCCTGGCTCCTTGCTGTCACTGATGATTTTTACATAGCTGTTACAGATGTCTTGAAATGGGATGGTATAATTTCTGCTGATTTTTATGTATTTTCTAAAGATATTTTCTGTAATACATATTTTAATAGAATAATTTTAATTCCTATTTATTTGTATGATAGATTTCCTTTTGATATATTGTCAAAGTTTAAAAATTTATATTTCAGCTGTTCATTTTATATATTATATATTGTATTATAGTATATTGTTAATATTTTTCCTATGTATGCAATTATCATTAATGCTTTATAATTTTCTCTTTTAAGAGGTTACTTAGTTTTGTCTATTTTAACTCTCTGTTAGTTCTAGTATATTATATTAATGTATTTAAATAACTGTACCCTATTATCATTTTTAAAGGACTTTGGAATTCATGTTGAAAGCCATTTAGTGTTATGCATATTGATTCTTTCATATGAATTAATACACTCATCTGACTCTTCTCTGCCTAGTGCAATCAAATTTATCCTTCAAGATACAGCTGACATATTACCTCTGTCATTACTTTGACACTATTCATTTATTCAATAATTCAACAAAATTTATTGAGTGGCTGTTAAGTTAAATGCACAGTTCTAAGTGCTGGTAATACAATAGTGAATAAAAACAAACAACCCGTCTGTGTTCCCAGGGAGGAGAGATAGTCACCTAATAATCATACTTTCCAGTCTATAAATTCAAACTGAGAAGGCAGCTCCGAAGAAAAGAAACAGGGCTATATGAGAAAGTTACTGAGAAAACATGACTTGGACCAACCCTAGACTGCCCAGGGTAGTAATTGCAAATCAAATCCAACAGCTTGACAGGGAAGTCCAACTCAGCTCTGATAGATTGCTTGTGAAGATGGGTGCCATAACCCCTCCATTTCTGAATGCAGACTTCTTTGCACTGTGCCTACGCTATTCTTCCCACGAAGAGTGTAGTCTGTTTCCCCTCTCCTAGAACCTGGGCTGGACATTTGACTTGCTGTGGCCAGCAGAATGTGGCAGGAGTGACATTATGTGAGTTCCAGAACCTAGGCTTCAAGGGGTTTAGTAGTTCCCATCCTCAGTCTCTTGGAACCATTGCCTGATCATTCCCATGTAAGGAAGTCTGGTCTGGCCTGTTAGAAGAAGAAAGGCCACGTGGAAGAGAACACAGGCTCCCAGCCAACAGCCAGAACCAATGACCAGACAACATAAATGAGGTTCTTGGACTGTCCAGCCTTATCTAGTCACATGGTACCAGGTGACTGCAGCCTCACAAATGACCTCAGGTAACACTAGCAGAAAAGCCAACCAAAAAAGAATGAAAAGAATTGAGGACAGTTTCAGAGATCTCTGGGACAACATTAAATGCAGCAACATTTGAATTATAGGGGTCCCAGAACAAGAAAAGAAAAAGAAAGGGATTGAGAAAATATTTGAAGAGATTACAGTTGAAAACTTCCCTAATATGGGAAAGGAAAGAGTTAAGCAAGTCCATAAAGCTCAGAGTCCAATACAGGATAAATCAAAGGAGAAAGATGCCAAGACACATATTAATCAAACTATCAAAAATTAAATACAAAGAAAAAAATATTAAAAGTAGCAAGGGAAAA
>NC_041224.1:10976835-11048944 GCF_002837175.3 Physeter macrocephalus
ATAAGGCCACCATCACCCTGATACCAAAAACAGACAAAGATGTCACAAAGAAAGAAAACTACAGGCCAGTATCACTTCTGAACATACATGCAAAAATGCTCAACAAAATACTAGCAAACAGCATCCAACAGCACATTAAAAGGATCATACACCATGATCAAGTGGGGTTTATCCTAGGAATGCAAGGATTCTTCAATATACGCAAATCAATCAACGTGATAAACAATATTAACAAATTGAAGGATAAAACCATTTGATCACCTCAATAGATGCACAAAAAGCTTTTGACAAAATTCAACACCGATTTATGATAAAAACCCTCCAGAAAGTAGGCATAGAGGGAACTTAACATAATAAAGGCCATATATGACAAACCCACAGCCAAGATCATTCTCAATGATGATAAACTGAAACCATTTCCACTTAAATCAGGAACAAGACAAGGTTGCCCACTCGCACCACTATTATTCAACATAGTTTTGGAAGTTTTAGCCACAGCAAGCAGAGAGGAAAAAGAAATAAAAGGAATCCAAATCAGAAAGGAAGAAGTAAAGATGTTACTGTTTGCAGATGACATGATACTCTACATGGAGTATCCTAAAGACTCTACCAGAAAACTACTAGAGCTAATCAATGAATTTGGTAAAGTAGGAGGATACAAAATCTATGCACAGAAATTTCTTACATTTCTGTACACTAATGATGAAAAACCTGAAAGACAAATTAAGGAAACACTCCCATTTACCACTGCAGCAAAAAGAATAAAATATCTCGGAATAAACCTACCTAAGGAGACAAAAGACCTGTATGCAGAAAGCTATAAGACACTGATGAAAGAAATTAAAGATGATACAAACAGATGGAGTGATATACCGTGTTCTTAGATTTGAAGCATCAGCATTGGGAAAATGACTATGCTACACAAGGAATCTACTGATTCAATGCAATCCCTGTTAAACTGCCAATGGTATTTTTCACACAAGTAGACCAAAAAATTTCACAATTTGTATGGAAACACAAAAGACCCCGAATAGCCAAAGCAATCTTGAGAAAGAAAAACGGAGCCAGAGGAATCAAGCTCCCTGACTTGAGACTATACTGCAAAGCTACAATAATCAAGACAGTATGGTACTGGAAGAAAAACAGAATATAGATCAATGGAACAGGATAGAAAGCCCAGAGATAAACCCATGCACCTATGGTCACCTTTTTTTTGATAAAGGAGGCAAGCATATACAATGAAGAAAAGACATCCTCTTCAATAAGTGGTGCTGGGCAAACTGGACAGCTACATGTAAAAAATGAAATTAGAACACTTCCTAACACAATACGCAAAAAAACCCACAAAATGGATTAAAGACCTAAATGTAAGACCGGACACTATAAAACTCTTAGAGGAAAACATAGGAAGAACACTCTATGACATAAATCACAGTAAGATCCTTTTTGACCCACCTCCTAGAGAAATGGAAATAAAAACAAAAATAAGCCAATGGGACCTAATGAAACGTAAAAGCTTTTGCACAGCCAAGCAAACCATAAAGAAGATGAAAAGACAGCCCTCAGAATGGGAGAAAATATTTGCAGATGAAGCAACTGACAAAGCAACTGACAAAAAAACAACCAACTCAATCCAAAAATGGGCAGAAGACCTAAATAGACATTTTTTCTAAGAAGATATGCAGATTGCCAACAAATACATGAAATAATGCTCAACATCACTAATTGTTAGAGAAATGCAAATGAAAACTACAATGAGTTATCACTTTACACTGGTCAGAATGGCCATCATCAAAAACTCTACAAACAATAAGTGCTGTGGAGGGTGTGGAGAAAAGGGAACCCTCTTGCACTGTTGGTGAGAATGTAAACTGATACAGCCACTATGGAGAACAGTATGGAGGTTCCTTAAAAAACTAAAAATAGAACTACCATACGATCCAGCAATCCCACTACTGGCATATACCCTGAGAAGCACTATTTACAATAGCAGGACATGGAAGCAACCTAAGTGTCCATCGATAAATGAATGGATAAAGATGTGGCACATATACAATGGAATATTACTCAGCCATAAAAAGAAATGAAATTGAGTTGTTTGTAGTGAGGTGGATGGACCAGGAGTCTTTCATACAGAGTGAAGTAAGTCAGAAAGAGAAAAACAAATACCGTATGCTAACACATATATATGGAATCTAAAAAAAAAAAATGGTCATGAAGAACCTAGGGGCAGGGCAGGAATAAAGACACAGACGAAGAGAATGTACTTGAGGACACAGAAAGGGGGAAGGGTAAGCTGGGACGAAGTGAGAGAGTTGCATGGACACATATACACTACCAAATGTAAAATAGATAGTGGGAAGCAGCCGCATAGCACAGGGAGATCAGCTCCGTGCTTTGTGACCATCTAGAGGGGTGGGATAGGGAGGGTGGGAGGGAGATGCAAGAGGGAGGATATATGGGGATATATGTATATGTATAGCTGATTCACTTTGTTATACAGCAGAAACTAACACACTATTGTAAAGCAATTATACTCCAATAAAGATGTTAAAAAAAAAAAACCAACCAGATGGTGGTAATCCAAACACCTGAGCTGGAGAGTTGTGAGCAAATGAGTGGTAGTCATTTTAAGCCACAGATCTTGAAGTGTTTGCTACACAGCAATAGATAAAGGAAACAACAGAATTGTATATCTGCTGTGCTTTTAAATTGAGGCCTGTTAACTCTGGGTATGCATTGAGGTTTTCAAGATCTATACAATTATAATATTTTTTTTGTTTTTATTCTGATGCTGAGG
Organism: Physeter macrocephalus; assembly: GCF_002837175.3. Lineage (NCBI taxonomy): Eukaryota > Metazoa > Chordata > Mammalia > Artiodactyla > Physeteridae > Physeter > Physeter macrocephalus. The sequence goes on from NC_041224.1 coordinate 10,979,636, forward strand.
TAACAATATATTATGAATTTATTTTTGATAAGAAAAATTATTGTATCAGTAACAGATATATGGTCATTTTCTTTGATCATTCATGCAGCAATGATATTTGTGTTGAATAAGAATTTAGTTTTTTTAATATCTAAGTTTAAAGAATCTTTGATATTTTTATTAAATGGATTAATACATGTAACATGCTTAAAACTATATTTGGCATATAAATATTCAATGATTAGAGCCATATTATTGAGTGCCTGCTATTTGGAAGGCCTTGCTCTAGAAAGGTAAGACCAGTTATATTCCTTTTCTCCCCAGCTTTATTGAGGTATAATTGACAATTAAAACTTTTATATGTTTAAGATGTACAACATGATGTTTTGCTGTATGTATACATTGTGAAATAATCACCACAATCAAGCTAATTTACATATGTGTCACCTCACATAGTCACACTTCTGTTTTTGTGGTAAGAACACTTAAGAACAATTCCTTTAGCAAATTTCAAGTATATAGTACAGATTTATTAACTAAAGTCACCATGCTGTACATTAGATGTCCAGAATTTATTCAATCTGCATAACAAACTTTATATTCTTAAGCCAACATCACCCCATTTCCCCACCCATCAGCCCCTGGCAACTGTCATTTTACTCTGCATTTATGACTGACTTTTTTAGGTTCCACAAATAAATGAGATCATGTAATATTTGTTTTTCTGTGTCTGGCTTACTACACTTAGCATAATATCCTCCAGATTCATCCATGTTGCTTCTATGGCAGGGTTTCCTTCTTTTTTAAGGCTGAATTTTACATATATATATATATATATATATTTATTTATTTATAGATTTTATATATATATAGATTTATATATATATTTATATATAGATATAGATTTACATATTTATATTTATATATTTATATTTATATATAGATATATATATATATAGATTTTATATATATATATTTATTTATTTATCTGTCAATGGACACTTAGGTTGTTTCCATCTTTGCTATTGTGAATAGTGCTGCAATGAAATGGGAGTGCGGATATCTCTTCAAGATGCTGGTATCATTTCCTTTGGATATATACCCAGAAGTAGGATTATTGGATGGAATGATACTTCTATTTTAAATATTTTTAGGAATCTTTTTACTCTTTTCCAGTTGCTGTACCAATTTACATTCCCATGAACAGTGTGCAAGGGTTCCCTTTCTCCACATCCTCACCAATACTTGTTATCTTTTATCTTTTTGATAATAGCCATTCTGAAAAGTGTGCGGTGATATTTCATTGTGGTTTTGATTGGCATTTCCCTGATGATAAGTGATATTAAACACCTTTTCAGTGTCTTCTTTAGAGAAATATATATGCAGGTCTTTTTCCCATTTTTGTTGTTATTACTGAAATGAGTTCCTTATATATTTTTGATATTAGCCCCTCATCAGATATATGATTTTCAATTATTTTCTCCCATTCAGTAGGTTGTATTTCATTTTGTTGATGGTTTCCTTTGCTGTGCAGCAGGTTTTCAGTTTGGTGCTGTCCTATTGTCTATTTTTGCTTTCATTGTTTGTGTTTTGGGGTCCTACCCAAAAAAATCAATGCCAAGAGTATGTTTATCTTTGTTGTCTTCTAGTAGTTTTATAGTTTCAGTTCTTACGTTTAAGTCTTCAATTTTGAGTTGATTTTAAAATATGGTGTGAGATAAAGTTCCAATTTCATTCTTCTGCATGTGGATATTTTCCAAACACCATTTATTGAAGAGACTATCATTTCCACATTGTGTATTTTTGGAACAATTGTCAAAGATTAGTTGACCATAGACATGTGGGTTTATATCTGGGCTGTCTATGTTGTTCCTGTTCCACATGCCTACATATCTGTTTTTATGCCATAACTATACTGTTTAGCTTACTGTGGTTTGCAATATATTTTGAAATCAGGAAGTGTGATGCCTCCAGCTTTGTTCTTCTTGTTCAAGGTTGCTTTGGCTATTTGGGGTCTTTTGTAGTTCTGTACAAATTTTAGGATTGTTTGTTCTATTTTTGTGAAAAGTGCCATTGGAATTTTGATAGGGATGGCATTGAATCTGTAGATTGCTTTGGGTTGTATGGCTATTTTAACATTATTAATTCTTCCAATCCATGAACATGGAATATCTTTCCATTTATTTGTGTCTTTAATTTCTATCATGAATGTCCTATAGTTTTCCACATACAGATCTTTCATCTCCTTGGTTAAATTTACTCCTAAATATTTTATTCATTTTGATGGTTTTGTAAATGGAATTGTTATTTTAGTTTTCAGATAGTTTGCTGTTTGTATATAGAAACACAACTGATTTTTGTGTATTGATTTTTGTATCCTGTAACTATACTGAAATTGTGTATTGATTCCAACAGTTTTTTGGTGGAGTCTTTCAGATTTTCTATATTAGTTCATGTCACCTGCAAATAGAGACAATTTAACTTCTTCCATTCTGATTTGGATGCCTTTTATTTCTTTTTTTCCCCTAATTGCTCTGACTAGGACTTCCAGTACTATGTTGAATAGGAGTGTCAATTGTGAGCATCCTTGTCTTGATCCTGATCTTAGAGTTAACGCTTTCAGCTTTCCACCATCATTCGAATATGATGTTAGCTGTGGGCTTGTCATATATGATGCCTGTGCCTGAAATTCAGTGAGCAGTTTTCAATGTTTATCTACTGGCCTTCTCAGCAAACTTTAATTTTCTTGATGATTCCATTATTCTTTTATTAAATAGCAGATTTACTGATATATATATATATATATAATTCATATACCATGCAATTCGCTCATTTAAAATATAAAATTCAATGGCTTTCACAGAGTTTTACCAACATCACTACAATCAATGTTAGAACATACCCTTTATCAATCACTCCCCACTTCTCCCCAAACTGTTAGTCCTAGGCAATCACCAACCTACTTTCTGTCCCTGTGGATTTGCCTATGGTCATTTCATGTAAATAGAATCACACAATCTGTGGCCCTTTGTGGCTGGCTTCTTTCACTTAGCATAATGTTTTCAAGGTTCATACATGTTACAGCATGTATCAGTACTTCATTTCTTTATATTGTTGAACAATATTCCATTGCACGGATATACCACATCTTATTTGTCCATTCTTCAGTTGATGGATAGTTGTTTCCACTTTTTGGCTATTATTAATAATTCTGCTATGAACATTTGCTGACAAGTTTCGTGTAGACATATTTTTAATTTCTTTTCAGTATATATCTAGGAGTGAAATTGTTGACCCATATGATAACTCTTTGTTTAACTATTTGAGGAACTGTAGAATGTTTTCCAAAGGGGCTGTACCATTTTACTTTCCCACCACATGCATTCTTATCTGACTTCTTTTGTGTGTGGGGTTAGGGGGGTTGTTTTTGTTTGTTTGTTTTGCTGTGCGGCTTGTGGGATCTCAGTTCCCTGACCAGGGACTGAAACCGGGCCATGGCAGTGAAAGCCCGGAATCCTAAGCACTAGGTCACCAGGGAACTCCCTTATCTGACTTCTTGATTCTAGCCATCCTAGTGGATATGAAGTGGTACCTCATTTTGGTTTAGATTTACATTTCCTTGATGACTAAAGTAAAAGCATCTTTTTTGTGCTTATTGGTCATTTGTAAAACCTCTTTGAAGAAGTGTATATTCAGATTGTCCACATTTTAATTGTTATTTATGTTTTCATTATCGAGGTATAGGAATTATATATTCTAGATATAAGTTCCTTATCAAATATATGACATGCAAAAACATTTCTCCCATTCTGTGGATTGTCTTTTCACTTTCTGGATGGTGTCCTTTGAAGCAGAGAAGTTTTAAATTTTGATGATGTCCAATTTATGTATTTGTTGCTGTTGTTGCTTATGCTTTTGATGTGATATCTAGAAATTATTGCCTAATTCAAGGTAACAAAGATTTACTCCTATGTTTTCTTCTAAGAGGTTTATAGTTTTAGCTTTTACATTTAGGTCTTTGATCTATTTTGAGTTAGTTTTTGTGTGTGATGTGAGGTAAGGGACTCCATTATTCTTGAAAAATTCTCTTACCCTGGCTTCCATGAAACCACATCCTTCTCATTTTCTGCTGATTCTTCATATGGTCCCTTTCAGCATTTTAAAAAAAGATTTTCTTGTATTTTTAAATGTTTGTTTTTTTCTCAAAGTTATGTCTTAATTTATCTTCTCTTCTTAAGTTCTCTCTCCTGGGGAATATCAACAAGAACAGACCATATGCTGATGACTCCCAAATGTATATCTCCATCCTGGCTTGTATGAACTGTAGACCATCTTATCCAATTTCCAGTTCTATATCTACTATTAGTTCTCTCAAAAACACAGACATTCAAAATCTTCAAACAAAAACAAATTTTGGACATTCCCATTTCCCTAATCTGGGACCACTGTTTAATTATGAAAGCTGAAGACTTAAGTGCCATCTTTGACGTTTCCTTCTCTTACTCTCAAATCCAATCATTACCAATCTCTCAATTTCACCTCCTACGTATTTGTAAATGTAATCCATTTTTTTCTATCTCAATTTCAGCCATCCTAATTATGTGACTTTTCTCGCACTCCTAGATTTTTAATAGATTTCTAACAGATCCCAACTCATCTATTTTAGACCACCTTGCTATTCCTCTTCACACTGCAGCCAGTGTTTCCAAAATATAAACCTGACCCTGCCAATAAAAAACCTACCACCATCAATATAAACACCTGAATCCCAATCCCCAGCAACTAAAAAATCTTCTCCAGCACCTCTGTGGATTGGCCCTTCAGACTTGATCATCTTATTCTCCATGTCTAGACAAACTGGCTTTTTGGCCTTATCTTCAAAAATGTCTAGTCCTTCTCTTAACACCATGGACTTAGGTGTAAGCCATTCTATAGGTCTGCACCGCCCTCCCCTACTATCTCCTATTTAAAGTCTTCCCATTCTGCAGATTTCAGGTCAAGAGGTATTCTTTCTTTTTTAATTGAGATATAATTACATATAACATTGTGTAAGTTTAAGGTTTACAATGTGTTGATTTGATACATTTATTTATTGTAATATGATTGCCATCATAGCTTTAGCTAACACTTCTATCACGTCACATAATTACCATTTCTTTTTTGTGGTGAGAACATTTAAGACCTAGTCTCCTAGAAATTTTGAATAGACATTTTTGCAAAGAAGACATACAAATGGCCAATAGGTATGTAAAAAAAATGCTCAACATTTCTAATCGTCCAGGAAGTACAAATCGAAACCACAATGAGATGTCACCTCACGTCTGTCAGAATGGCTATCATTAAGAAGACAAGCAATAACAAGTGTTGGTGAGGATGTGGAGAAAAGGGAATCCTCATGCACCATTGGTTGGAATGTAAATTGGTGAAGCCACTATGGAAAACAGTATGAAGTTTCTTCGTAAAAATAAAATATAACTACAGTATGATCCCACAGTCCCAATTCAGGGTGTGTATATATACAAAGGAAATGAAAACAGGGTATCAGAAAGATATCTTCACTCTCATGTTTATTGCAGCATTATTCACAATAGCCAAGATATGGAAACAAGCTAAATGTCTGTAAATGGATAATGGATAAATATGTGAGATATACTTATATATATATATACACAATATATGAATATTACTATCCATTGGTTGGAATGTAAATTGGTGAAGCCGCTATGGAAAACAGTATGAAGTTTCTTCGTAAAAATAAAATATAACTACAGTATGATCCCACAGTCCCACTTCAGGGTGTGTATATATACAAAGGAAATGAAAACAGGGTATCAGAAAGATATCTTCACTCTCATGTTTATTGCAGCATTATTCACAATAGCCAAAATATGGAAACAAGCTAAATGTCTGTAAATGGATAATGGATAAATATGTGAGATATACTTATATATATATATACACAATATATGAATATTACTATCCAGCCATGAGAAAGGAAGAAAGCCTGCTGTTTGCAACGAAATAGATGGACTTTGAGGGTATTATGCTTAGTGAGATAAGCCAGACAGAGAAATATTGTATGGTATCTCTTACATGTGGAACCTACAAAAGAGAATAGAAAGTTGATTGCCAGGAGCTAAGGGGTCAGGGAGTTGGGGTACAGACTTACAACTAAAAGACAAGTTCTGGAGATGTAATGCACAGCATAGTGATTACAATCCAGTGTTATTCTTTAGCGACACTTTCTCTGATTCCCACCTGCTCCTATTTCAGGTCTTGTCCCCTTGTTTCATGATCTCAAATAGCAAGCCCTGTCTCTTTGCCTTTTGAATGCTTCTCTCAGTTTGTAGTTTTAGATTTGAAAGTGTGATTAGAGGATTACTCCCTATGTGGAAACAGAAAGACTGGATGGTTTTGATCACCACCGTATTACCAGACTTTAGCACTGCCATCGCATACAGTAGGCGCTAACAAATGTATTTTGCTAAATTAATGCAAAGAATGGATGCAAGTAAACTTATTAAGAAAGTGATAGGACTCCCATAGAGGTTGGATGTAGATGACTAGATTATAACCTCTTTGTAGCAAGCAAAGCCCCCAAACCTAAGTTATTAACGAGGTTATTCACAACACAGAGCCTGAATTCCCATTAAGTATTTGTAGATGAGAATCCATGTAGCACAACATTTGACTCATCAAATTGTTTGAAGCCTGATTTTAAAGATTACGCTAAGCAACTGTGTGCCATCCCTGCTGAAGTTACAACGTTCCCTTTTCTGAAATAAGTTAGTACGTTTCAGATGTTGAACCAGCTGACTCTCAGTGCCTAGCTCTGAAAATTAGTCCAGAATTTCACTTTGGAATTACATTTTTACATTTTGGTTTTTAGAAAGTAAGGGAGAAAAACAAACCAACAAACAAAAAACAAAGAATACTTGATGAAATCTCCACTGGCTGTTTCTCAGGCGAAGGAAAAGAATGAGAGCCTGGCAAGGGGGTGACAGTGAAATCCAGGGGACCAAAAAGACACTGTCTCACGAGAAAATAAGCTTAGAACAGTGGGTGGAGAGAAAAATCAAAAACTTGAAAGGTAAGAAGAGGATGTGTAAATGTGAAGAGAATGTCACTGAAATAGGCAACGCTTAATAGCGCTCTCCTGAAGGAAAAGAATGGACTTCTTATTTTATGCCCGCCTCTAAGAATCTTTTCAATGAAAGTCCTAAAGGAATAAAAGAATGGCATATGTGAAAAGCATCCTGAGGTTTTTCTGAAGAAGATTGCCAGATAAATTCGAGATGCTATTAGAGATCATACCGATACAGTTTACAAAATAGAGCAAAGGCCATAGGATACAGCCACGTGAACAAAAACAGCTCATCTGTAACCTAAGGATAACCACAGAGTCGCAAGTAGAAATTGTAGCTTAAAGGTTAGATTAACAGGATCATTCTGTCACAGGGCAAGTATAAGCAAAGTCTGTGGAAATGTCCTCTTTGCTCACCCTTATATTTTACAGACTTTGTGTCAGATTTTTATTTACTTTTTTTAAACCTAAGGGAAGTTCTGTGCTGCTCATTTGCAGTTTTCTGGTTTTAGGTTAAGCAGCAGCTGTTAGATTAGAAGGAGCAGTGGGTGCGAAGCCTTTAAACTTTTGCAGTTAAAAATTAAATAATGTGAACAGATGCTTGAGTTATTCTTCTGATGAAGTGGGGTGAAAGGTCCCTGAGAGGAGTGGCTTGGGACTGGGGAGAAGGCAGAAGTAACCACAGGACCCCAGGGTCCAAGGTGCCAGGAACCCTTGACCAGGGACTGGCTGAGGACCCCAGGGCCTCCCAGCGATGACCACTGTGCTGTGCAGTCAAGATGTGGAGATCAAGGGCGCTCAGGCTTCTCACTGCCATTCCTGCAGCTCCCCCTCTGTGATCTCTTTCCACACCTCCCACGCTCCCCAGCTGCCACTGTAGCAACATAGCTCAGCCCTCCCTCTCTGTGGATGCTCTTTCCCAAAGCCCAGAACCTTCCCCCACCCTCCTCCCTGCCAACCCACCAACATCGCACCCCACCCTGACAGTATATTCCCCCATCTCTTGCCTTTGTTCGGCTCAGAGATCAACTCTGCAAATTTTGCCTCTTCTCATCCTTTAAATCGAGCCTTTGGACCAGGAGGCCACCGTATGTATTTAGGGAGCTACAAGAAGGCTGGTGGGTCAGTTGCCAGGACCTTCAGCCCATCTTTTTTCTTATTTTTTAAATCATTTTTATTGGCGTATAGCTGATACACAATGTTGTGTTAGTTTCTGCTGTACAGCAAAGTGAATCTGTTATACATATATCCACTGTTTTTTAGACTTTTTTCCCAAATAGGTCACTACAGAGTACCTTTCCTCCCTTACCCCCTGGTAACCATAAGTTTATTTTCTACATCTGTAACTCTATTTCCGTTTTGTATCAATAGATAAGTTTATTTGTACCCTTTTGTTGTAGATTCTGCATATAAGCGATAGCATATGATTTTTGTCTTTCTCTGTCTGACTTACTTCACTTAGTATGAGCATCTCTAGGTCCATCCATGTGGCTGCAAATGGCATTATTTCATTCTTTTTTATGGCTGAGTAATATTCCATTGTATATATATACCACATCTTCTTTATCCATTCCTCTGTTGATGGACATTATCTTAACATTCACATCTCTCTGTTTGAAGCCATTACTTCAGAGAATATGGCACTTAAAACCAGGAGTTAGGAAGACTGGGTTCTCCTCTAAGGTGGTAGTAACCTGGCTTTGGGAGCACCCTGAAATAACTAAACTTATCTCCTAGCCCTTCCAGCTAGAAAATTCTCTAATTCCCAATTGTTCCTCAGACCCAAGCTCTCTTGCCCCCATGCACCTGGTGTTACCCCGTTACTGTGGGGCAACTGTCACAGAATGGGGGTCTGCCCTGTGCTGGCCAGTCCGCCAGATGGTTTGTTCACTGCCCTGTTACTTACTAGCTAGATGCATTTTTCTTTCTGTTTCCTGCTCCCCAGATCCTTCAGTCAATCATTTTAGTGACTTTTTCTTTGAGTGCCAACTATGTGCTAGACCTCATTTCTGGGTATAAATTAATAAGCAAAAGAGTTGTGTTTCCTGTCCTCGCAGAACTTATAGTCCCATGGGAGTGAGGCAGACAATGAACAAGAAAAAAGTTAAAAATTATAAAACACACAAGAGCTGCGGATGAAACCAACACAGTAGAAACCTTTCCTTATTCCCGTATCGTTCTCTGAAGCTCAAGCCGCAGACCTTGTAGCTTAATGCAAATTGGCTTTGAGTTTGAGACCCAGAGCAGAGAATCCTGGCACCTTCAGACTGCAGAATCTCCATTTCCACAGCTGTGACCTTCGAAAGACTACTCAAGATCAGAAATTTATGCGAAGGCTGAGCAGTACTATGGACAGCTCTCAGGTTTCCCGGATGTTCAAAGCATATTATGTATCCTACGATACTTTTTGGAATAGGTACAGGCTCATTATCCTCAATCTCAATCTCTCTCTCTCTCTCTTTCTCTCTTTGTCTCTGTCTCTCTCTGTAACATACTTCAAAATGCATTTTTTTCCGAATACTGTATCCCATTTATTTTGTCTTCATGGTATTTACGTTCAAGGTTTTCAGTTTCTGGAACTTCTGAGACGTAAGTTATACGCTGGCACTTTAAGAGGCCCTCATAACTCAATTAAGGAGAAGTTAGGAAGATACAGAGAGAAAATCAGGAGAACAGCTGGAACCAATGAGCGCCATCCATATAGCACCCAAGGGCAGTTTGGGTTTGCATGCTCTTTGACTAGCTGGTTCTTAAGTTACTCTCGAGTTTTTCCCTGCTTATCACAAGGTCTTGGTGAAAGCTCGAACTTGGTCTTGGTTGTGTGGCTGGGTCCCTTGTGGCCAGCAGCCGTCCGGGGTGGGGGTGACAATCTCGCAAGCCAACAGCAAGAGACAGCAAAACTGAAGAGCCTTGAGGGGCTGGTTCCTGGGTGCACAGGACGACGATCCCTGGCTAAAGATCCAGAGAGCTTCACAGCCTTTTAAGGTGGGCAAATTTCTGAAAATTAGGAGGTATAACCTTGTTTTGTTGTCACAGGCTGTTTGGGCAGGAGATTTTTAGTCTAAATGTAGTTTCCTTCTTCTTTCCCAAATTCCTCTACGGTACGTTTGGGAAAGACATCGGTGTCAACTCCCTCTCGCGTTTCACTGAATATGATTTCATAATTTCCCCAAGGTCACAAGGCAGAGCTGGAAGGCAAGCTTTCTTGCTTGAGGCGCCGTGGCCTGCTTATCACTCCTACGACTTTGGTAAATCTTTCCTAATAATTAAAAGCGTGTTGGAAAGGTGGGGACGGGCTCCATGGAATTCGAGGTATAATATGCTTTTCCAAATTCTCCCACTGTGTTTTGCAATCCAATCAAACTGCTCTGCGTTTGGGGACCAGGGATGCAGTGTTCTGGGATACAGTGTTCTCAGCCCTGTTCACAGTGGATGAGTTTCCACAGGCCACAAATAGCGCAGCTGATGTTAATGGTTGTGTATCACCCTGCGGCTTCTCAAATAGCCTGCGAAGTTGGCAGGAGAGCTCTTGGGCGTGGAGACATAGGTTCTCCGTTCGATTGTATTAAAGCATTAGGAGCTTATACTTTGGTGGTTTCAGACTCATTCAGATGTCTGAGCTGAAAGTTAAGGGGTGTGGGACTCCAAGAAATACTGAGGCATGCAGCTCTGCTGAGAGGACCAGGAACAAAAATAGGACAACAGAACATGTGTGCTCTGTAAAATCATGGCTTGAGTGCCTGTGAAATAACAAGTTGAGCCTGGTCCTTTTCCAGGGTTTTCGTTAACTTTCTTTTACTACTTATTTATTTATTTAATTGTTTGCACCTGTCATCAGTAGTGGTAATAAGCGCCAACCACTGAAGAAAGTTTAGGAAAGGAAAACTCAAGTGAGAACTTTCTATCCACAAGTTTGGTACATTTTTTTTTCTTCCTGTGAATAATCAGGTGGAGATTACCACTCCTTGATTTTTATGGAAAGATAGAATATCACAGTCTAGCTCTCAGAAGATGTATTTTGGAGTCATTGCTGTTGGATCAAGTATAAGTAAAGTGGACCTCAGGCATTTGTAATAATATGGAGAAGGGTCAGTTTGAACTTTTTACTCTTTTTCTTAGGATCTAAATGGTTTGCTAGAGATGCAAGTGGTTGGTTAAATTAATGGTGTTAACAGCAAGAGTGAAAGGGAAATTCTCAACCTGTTTAAGACACTCAACTTTCCAAGCACTTTGGACGCAGTTACGTACATCATTTGTGAGCTGTTTTCTCAAACATCTTTTTTGTTGATTGCTAAGCTTTGAAAAGGTATACTAAGCTCCACTGTCTTCTTCCTGTATCCTCTTTTTCTAACCCCTCTCCCTTCCCCCCTTAGAAGAATCACTACTCAAAACCCAGGGCTGGGCTTTCCTGGTGGTGCAGTGGTTAAGAATCCGCCTGCCAATGCAGGGAACATGGGTTCGATCCTTGGCCCGGGAGGATCCCACAGGCTGGGGAGAAACTACTGAGCCCATGCACCACAACTACTGAGCCCGTGTGCCACAACTACTGAAGCCCAGGCTCCTAGAGCCCATGCTCTGCAACAAGAGAAGCCACGACAATGTGAGGCCCGTGCACCGCAACGAAGAGTAGCCCCCGCTTGCCTCAACTGGAGAAAGCCCATGCGCAGCAACGAAGACCCAACACAGCCAAAAATAAGAACAAACAAATTAATTAATTTAAAAAAACACAGCGCTTCTCAAAAACCAGTCTGAAAACCACCTAGTAGTTCTTACTTTTCTCCAGGTATGTTGCAGTTTGCATTTAAAATGCAATTCATAGTCATATTACAACCTATTGTTCTGTTAACTGGAAAACCTCAAAGGCTGTTCAGTCAAATCTACTCCAGTTGTTAGATTGCAAACTCTCAGAGGGCAGGGGTCGTGGTAATTCCACTCCGCATCCTATCACCTGTGTCTCACACACACTCGTGGTGGTGTCATTGTAATAATATTACTAGCAGCAGTGATAATAACAGCTAAGACTCACATAGTGTTTGCTGCATCCTAGGCACTCTTCTAAGAACCTGACACACCTGAACACTTAATTCTCAACAACCAGTGAAGTCAATACTATTATTATCACCATTTACAAATGAGAAAATACAGGTACTGTCAGGTTGAATGACTTTGTGAAGGTCAGTAAAGGGCAGAGCCAGATTCAAGACCGAGCAGCCTAGCTTCTAACCTGTGCCCTTAACTGTCACAACAGACTGCGTCTCGGTGCATCAAAATAAAGTGGCACACCTTATGAGAAAATTTTATTTGATCTCAGCTCTTCCCTGACTTCTCCCCTATTTACATGACATTTTTATGCCTTTCCTAGAGCTTCTGCTTATTTTACCTTATAGTCAAGTTTTCCAATGACCAGGTGCTAAATCACTACAAACCTTGCCATTTCCCCAAGAGCCATGCTTTGCATCACTCGTAAGTCAGACCCAGTTTTTACTTATCTGATTAGGATGAGGTTGATGCTAGGAGCTGACAGGTGAAGGCTTTATTTACCAGACTATTCAGGTTGTGGACAACATCACTTGTAGATCTTCAGCTGGGTTATTCCTTAGTCTATGAAGCTTAACTAGTATTAAAAAAAAAGTGATCAGCTTTAATGAGCAATTTGTACAGCTACTCATAGACCTTTGTTTTTTGTTTGTTTGTTTTTTGTTGTTTTTTTTTTCTTTCAGTACGCGGGCCTCTCACTGCTGTGGCCTCTCCAGTTGCGGAGCACAGGCTCCGGAGAACCCGTATCCCCTGCATCGGCAGGCGGACTCTCAACCACTGCGCCACCAGGGAAGCCCCTCATAGACCTTTTTATTTTGTTTTATAACTTTGCACTCTCAAGCTACTATGACTGATGTTTTAGGGAAAAAAAATAACACAATACTAGAGTTTGAAATCCTAAAAAAAAGCAAAACTCAAGATTGTTGTTCTGTTGCTGTGAGCCTTCTCAAACTGTTTCCGCCCCCAGTAATAGTGGAAAGTTTTTGAACAGCTCAGAAAAGTAGGTGGCAAGGTCACAAGTTTACTCACACTGATTTTTCTCATCAAGTGTCTACCTGGTTGGGTAGAGGAGAAAACAAAACCCCCAAAGCAGCCTAGTCTGATATAAAACAAAGACAAAATAATTTTATCTGTTTATTTTTTAGATTTTTTATTGGAGTATAGTTGTTTTAGTTTCAGGTATACAAAGAAAGTGATTCAGTTATACATATGCATATATCCGTTCTTTTTTATATTCTTTTCCCATATAGGTATTACAGAATATTGAGTAGAGTTCCCTGTGCTATACAGTAGGTCCTTATTGGTTATCTATTTTATATATAGTACTGTGTATGTGTTAATCCCAATCTCCTAATTTTTCCCTACCCCGCCCCAACTTTTCCCTTTGGTAACCATAAGTTTGTTTTCTACATCTGTGACTCTATTTCTGTTTTGTAAATAAGTTCATTTGTACCATTTTTTTCGGTTCCACATATAAGCGATATCGTATGCTATTTGTCTTTCTCTATCAGACTTCACTTAGTATGATAATCTCTTGGTCCATCCATGTTGTTGCAAATGTATCTGTTTCTTTAGGTTTAACTTGATTCTTTGGACAACCATTCAGTGTTTCAGATGCCCTTATGTTCTCCTTGCTCTTTTCTAAGATGGCAGTCAAGAGTATGAGGCAGGGACCACAAGGCTCTGTGGAGTTGGGAGGGCTGCGTAACTGTGATAGCTGGTGTGAACTTAGCTCCCCTGCAGTCCAATTCTGATCTTAGGTAACCTGTTTATCTGTTATTGAAGTCTTTGGTGGATGAACTCACAGTGCAGGCATATGGTATTTCAGAGTCTGAGGACTTGAGAAAACCCTCTCTGATGACTCAGCCTCCCCTTGTCCTTCATAGGGTTTGAAGACTCCGTTGAGTCACTGCCACATCTGTTATTTGGCCTCCAACTCATGCTGCCCACTCGAAAGCCTCTGCTGTGGGTTAACTGGCCCTGAGCGAGGTGGGCTCCATAACAGTTTCCCTGACTTTCACCCTAATGCCCATCCCACACAGGAAACAAAGAACTTAGCAAACTTGATCTTCAGCTTTTTTGGCATGCCCACTTAAGTATTTCAGGGCCATCTGAAATAAGCTCAGTGCCCTTTGTACCAAGGCTTCCTCTAAATAGGCAACTGGAAAAGAACCCCTCTGCTCTTTTTACATCTTCTCCCTCTCCATTCCTGAAACAAAAGTGATGGACTGACTCGGGGGAGAGAGAAACCAGCTGAAAAGGACACATGAAAAGGAAGATAAGTAAAAGTAATGCTCTAGCTACAAACATGTTTTAGCTAATGGGGGCATTTAAATACCATTTTTTCATGAGTAGTTACAATCAAAATTATATTGATTCTGAAAATATATGGTAACCAGTGAAAATGGTCATTATTTTAAAACTATTAGGAAACAATATGACTTTGTAGTTTTAATTACAAAATGATCAAGTTGGCATAATTTATTTTCAGTAACCTCAAATCATAGAATGTTCCTATGATAAGAAAGAACTAATATTTATTGAACACCTCATATGCTCTGGATACATTCAGACAGTTTATGTATATTATTTCATTTAATCCCCATAAGAAACTTACAAACTTTTAAAACAAATTTGTTAGCCTCAGTAAAATTTTAAAATTCCCTAATGAAGCAACCAGTAAGAAGACAAATGAGCAGGCAAAGAATGTTTTAGGAACAGGGATTAGTGAAGACAGAAAAGAAATGTATAAGTACAATTGCTACAGTAGATATACAATTAGTTAACTTTCTACACCTCATTAATTTCAGGGATTAACCTGAATTAACGCAATCTTACTGGATTGGAATTACCTGTGTTTTCATCAGCTGTGGGTTATTAATGCAATATATGGTAACAACAAAATTATATTTCCAGCAGGACTTTCAGAAAATGCTCTAACATCATATAAAAAGTTAAGTACTCATGATTTTGGCTCTTTTTGAATTTGGAATAATATTTTATTTCAGACTATCCTAGGAGTTGGGTAATGATCTCCCCCTTTTATCCATAAGGAAACAAGTACAGTAAAGACAGATAACCTGACCAAGAACACAGTGTTAGCTACTATTGGGAGACAGTTCTCCATGGATTTCTAGCATTTCTGCATGTCTTGAAGGCAGAGTCTTTTTTGCTCTGGACCGTCGTTTCAAAGAGAGTGAACTGTATTAGGAGACAGAGGTGATGCTCCTTCCAGAGCAAAGATTGGTCAATTTGCTACCCATTATAAAAGACTAGAGTTTGCTAGGCTTAGGGTTCCTCTCCCACCACTCAACCGACTGCATATACAAGTATCACCTGACCCTTTTTGTGTGGCCCTACAGGAACTGGGAGTCAGGGAACTAAGGCAAGACAATGATGCTACTTTAGCTATTGCTGTTACTAAAACGTTGTCCTTTGTCTCTGACCCAGGAATCTCGTGTCTTCTGCCGGCATCCTTGCAGCTGTGACAGGTTAACTTTCAGCTCACGTGTAAAGTCTCAGAATCTTCATAGTTCCTGACTCCAGTGGTAGAGTCATAACTAGAGCTCAGAGTTCTCAACTCTCATACCTTCTACTCTTTCCACTTTACCATGACCAGCCTCAATTTCCTGCCTTCCTGATTTTCCTGCTTTTTTTTTTTTTTCTGGAGGTCTAGCACCTCCAGAAATTCCAGACCACTTTTCCTCTCCTGATTATAAAAGACCGATCCTTCACCTCGGATAGGCTACTCACCACCAAGCCTCTGAAAACTGCTCCTCCTGTCTACTTCACTTGCTTCTCTTTAGTGCAGGAGAAAAATAATATAATAGACAAAAATATTGAAGACTGGTAACTCTTAGCATCCCATTTTGGTGAGTTCGGTGATTTTTTTAACCCAGAATGCATGAAGACAGTGCTTTCATCCAAGTGGCATTTATAAGAGGGTGGGAGAAGAGGAAGACGGCATTACTTGCACAAAGCTTTTCTGGATCTCCTTAAACTTTGTAACTCATATTACATAGGCGTCAATGAAAACAAGGTATTATTGGTATCTGGTCTTTACCCTCCCCATAGCACCAGTGATTTTTCCAAAGACACCAGTCAAAATACTTTATCTCCATTGTAAAACCCTTTGATGGCTCCCCACCACGTAAGGGTAGAGTCAAAACGTATTTGCATGATCTGCCATTTCTTCCCTCAACTTCTGCTGTTCCCTCTGACTCACATCAGGACTCATCATGTTGAACCGCTGGCCATTCCCTAAAACTCTGTACCTTTGCGTGGAAGCTCTTTCCTCTTACACTGCCTGTTTCCTACTTGTCTTTCAGATGAAGTGTTCTTGGAAGGCCTCCCCCTGAGTATGGGTCCTTCCTCTCTGCCTCCATTGAGCTCCATCCTCCTTTTAAGCTATAGCTCTTGCTTTGTGATCAAGGGGCCGCGTTGTGGTATTTCCCAGCTTGAGTTTTCCCAAAGCCCTACAGGTGGCTCACGCTGTTCAAGAGAGTAACGGTGTACATTCAGCAATGAAGTAATTATTTAAGCTATCAAGCAGTAAAGTGATTATCAAAGCCTTTTCTTCCCTTTGAGACCGATTTGTTGGAGAGTTTCCAAGTATGGAGTGATGATCATGCGAGGCAGTTATTGAAGAACAGTAACCATGACCCAGAGTCGGTAATTCGAATGTTTTATTTTTCAGCCAAACTCTACTACCCATCTTGTGCCAGTGGCCATTTTACAGCTCTAAAGTGTGTGTTTTTGTTGTTATAGGTCATATATTATTTAATTAAACTCTATAACAGGCATGATAAATTCTTCGCAATACAAGGAAATCTGGTTTTGAAATTCAGTAAATTAATAGGGAGAGACAAACGATGCTACGTCTACAAATTCACTTCAACATGAACTTCGTAAGATCCATTAATCCCACTCATGTGATCGAATGTCTTAGGCAGGATTCAAGATAAAACCGATACTTCAAAATCAAACGTTAAAAAGAAGGCATATACTGATGATTATTTCCAATTTTATTTTTTACTTTTGGGGAATTAAGACTCTCCCCACTCACAATATGTTACTTACAGAAATGTCCTTGCAAATAGGAGTGAAACCTGTTGATTTATTTTTTTAAAGCCCAAAAAATGCAAAGTTACTTTGTATCAGATCCTGGAAACAGTTTTTGCCTTTTAAAACAGTATTAAACATACAGTTAGGTTTTCTATTACATTTTAATATGTATTTAATTCTCGAACCAAACATGTCATAATTAATTTTATATGGTGACAGATTGTTTTTTCTTATGAAGTTTAAAATGAAATATTTGCAGCATGTGTTAAATGGAAAACAAGTCAAAATCGATCTGCACTTAGTTTGAATATTATTAATGCTCTTTCTCCAGATAGCTACATAATTCATGGCACCATTCAGGCTTTTACTTAGAAGTCACATTTGCAGTAAGGCTTTTCCTGGCCACTCAATTTTAAATTGCAAGACATCCCTTATTGTCCCTCCCTTTATCTTTCTTCTGTGGTTTGGTTTCTCTTTAGCAGTTTTCTCTTTCTTACATACTATCAGTTTTACTTTTCAAAAACTTTGTGTTTCTTATCCATCTCCCTCACTAGAATGTAAGCTCCAGAAGACAAGGATCTTGTCTGCTGTATACACTGCCCTATTTATGATGCCTAGACAGTGCCTTTGGCAGGTGCTCAGTAAACATTTTTGAAAAAAAGAATTATAACTTTATAATAAAAATTTTAAAAATGTACCAGTCTAGAAGAAAAGATTTTCTACTCAAATACATGTATATATCATTTGCCATTTTTAATATCTTTACATGTGCTTCATATTTAGTCATTTTTGTGTGGGTTTGCATGTTACGTATTACTCAAAGTGTATGAAATGAGAAAAATGCTGAAAAAAGTGCTGTGTGATTTTTTTTTTTTAGTTTTTAAAAAGTTTTTGTTTTATATTGGAGTATAGTTGATTAACAATGATGTGTTACAGGTGTACAGCGAAGTGATTCAGTTATACCCATGCACATATCCATTCTTTTTCAAATTGTTTTCCTATTTAGGTTATTACAGAATATATATTGAGCTGAGTTCCCTGTGCTCTACAGTAGGTCCTTGTTGGTTATTTATTTTAAATATAGTGGTGTGTACATGTCATTCCCAAAGTCCCACTCTATCCCTTGCCCCCTCACCCTTTCCCCCTGGTAACCATAAGTTCATCCTCTAAGTCTGTGAGTGTTTCTGTTTTGTAAATAAGTTCATTTGTATCATAGTTTTTTAGATTCCACATATAAGCGATATCATATGATATTTGTCTTTCTCTGTCTGACTTAGCCTGAAGCTAGTTTAGGTACTTTGAGAAAGTTGTTTCACATCCTGGGCCCCATGTAGACCTTTCGTCAAAATGGAAATACTCAAAGGATCTGAGAGAGATGTGAATCTGTTGTGTAATCTTAAAATTAAAATGTTGGTGTGGTGATGTTTGAGTCTCTTTAAATAGGCTGTGAGTTTTCATGGTCAATGATGTTTATTCATTAATTTTTTTCTTTGTTTCCTTAGTGCTGCTAGAACTTAGGTCATAGTTGGTACTCAGAAGTGGTTACCAAATGAATCAGTGGTAAGGTTTCAGAGGGAGGCCAACACAAGTTAGTATGAGAATGAATTCCCGGGACACACAGACACGGGGCCATGTTATAATAGCTTTGCTGTAAGCCTGATGTCGTAGCATATCTGTCACTGTGTCTAGAGACCATTCACTAGCCACTCTTTGATCTCCTGTTTCCTCTTCCCTGTTCACTTCAACACTACAGTCCCAATGTCAGTTAGAGATGTGGTCATGAGAAGATTTGCCCATTGATGACTGTAGAAGTTACTGGACCAGTGGCAGCTGGAGTGGTGGTTACTCAAGGTACCAAGACAGCTGGGGTAAACAGGAACAGAAATAAAATGGTAAATGAGCAAAAATTGAATACAAAGTGAGAAGAAATGGAGTGGTTCTTTTTTGATTTGGCAAAGTATAGAGCTGGTACCAATCTCAGAGTGAATGGAGAAAAGTGATTATAATGGTCTTATGTCATAGTAGTTACATGGATGAGGGTCAAATGAGTCACTGGGTCCGTCCCATCTTTTTTACCTGCCCAGGACACAACTCATATTATTCCTCTTTTTTTTTCTTACCTTTGTTTCTTTTCTTTTTTTTAAATTTAATTTATTTTTTATACACCATGTTCTTATTAGTTATCTATTTGATACATATTAGTGTATATATGTCAATCCCAATCTCCCAATTTCCTTTTTTTTAATGTGAACTACAATTTTATCTTTTTTAATTTTTATTTTATATTGGAATATAGTTGATTAACAATGTTGTGTTAGTTTCAGGTGTACAGCAAAGAACTTTGACACTCTCATATCTTTCTGAGAACACCTGTGTTAGGGAGATTGTGAACAGTTACAACATGGGTCGCTGGTCTAGCTTGAAAGAAGAAAGGTAATTGTCAGGCACCAATGACTATTTCACCAATAGATGTTGGTCAAGTGAAGTCCCTGTGTCTTGGAGCTGTTCATGTACCTCCAGCCTCTTCCTGTGTTCCCACTGTAGAACCATAGTAAGGTTATATTCTAATTTAAAACATATTAACTTTGAGATTTCACCATATCAGTAGTGGACTATAAACAATAACCATACTAGTTATTTTCCTACCAAGTCTGTTTTTGACAAGATTTCTGCCTCAACTTTTACCTTACGTCTGTTTTCTGCTCTCAACTGGACAGGCTGGAAATAAAAGGGCATTTACCCTGATATATTAAAAAAAAAAAAAACTTCAACCCTGGTTACCTTCTTTGTATCAATATAAATAACTTCCATGCACAATGATTTTCTTCCCAGTTTTCAAGGAGCATTGTGAGGGGGTAATTAAAGCAGTCTGTTTCTCCAGCACGTTCTGTCTGTTTTTTTCTTTTCATTATTAGATGTGGTGACACATTTGCCTGTGTGGCTTCCCACAGATGGCATAGAAATTTTGTGATCAAATGGTAGGTAAACCAACTGCCGTTTCAGATCACAGCTTTCCATGTTGCTCCCCTTGTGTAGGAATCTCACTTTAATAAAATGCTTGCTTCCTTTAAAGTGATATCACTGGGCGTGCAGAAGATTGTAAAGTGAGCAAGTTTGAAAAGGCAACTGAAAATGTGAATTACTACCTAGTTTTATGCCCTGTGTTTTAACTCTGCTACAAAAGTGACTTAATTAAAATAATTGCTGCACAGAAAAGTTGATGATTACAAAAATATTAACTATTAACTATGTTGTTTATAAGAGGTAGAAATAATGAGGAGTTTGGAGGGTTTTTTTCTGTCTTTGTGAATTGATAAAGCAATACTGTGAAGTGTTTCTTGATAGCCTTTAGGTTAGGTTCTAAACTTATTTATATCATTAATAGGCATAAAAACCTAGCCTCTTAAGCAAGATTTTTTTTTTTTGCCTACCAAAAACTGAATAGAGAATCTCCAAAAGACAAAACATGTTGCTAAAGGAGCAATTTTAGCATTTATTAAATAAACCTTAAAAAATTAGCTCTGAGCTTCAGAACTAAAGGCATATATGTAGAGACTATATATATTTCATTGTAAATGTAAGAAGTATGATGGCTACTCAGTGAATCACCTTGTTTTTATTATTTATTTATTTTATTTATTTGGTTGGGTCGAGTCTTAGTTGCGATACGTGGGCTCTTTGATGCGGCATGCAGGCTTCTCTCTAGCTGTGGTGCTGGGCCACCAGGGCGCATGGGCTCTGTAGTTTGTGGCATATGGGCTCTCTAGTTGAGGCGTGCAAGCTCAGTAGTTGTGGCGCGGGCTTAGTTGCCCTGTGGCGTGTGGGCTCTTAGTTCTCTGACCAGGGATCGAACCCCAGTCCCCTGCATTGAAAGGCGGATTCTTTACCCCTGGACCACCAGGGAAGACCCAGTGAATCACCTTTAATAGTGTGTTTCTTTTGTGTTTTGGCCAAAGGGGTAAGTAAGTGAAACAGAAGACTCCAAAGACCTATTTAGCATACAAGCCACAGGAAGTAGATAGGGTTAAATAATGATAATTTGGAGAAAGAGTAGAAGATAAAGGCTGCCTCTCTGAGTGGTGAAGAGAATGGCTTGGGAGCCGGGATGGTTGGAGAAGGTCATCCAACACCAGGGTGCAGTAAGCAAGTGTTCACATCAATGTCTGTGGTAACTGCTCTGAGGTCAAAGAAGTTCAAGAGAAAGCACAGCCTGGAAGGGTTTAGATTCTAAAACATGTGACTCAGAATTATATCAAACAGGAGTTGATAACACATGCTAAGTACAGTGGAAACAGTGGTTGGAAAAAATGTAATATTTGAAATCTTTGCTGGGATTCACCACTAAGCAGCATACTGAGCTTTTGAACAAGTTATTTAATCCCTGAGTCTCAGTTCCTACATGTATAAAACCAAGGGCTGGATTAGATGGGCTGTCAGATAGCTACCAGTCCAGAAACTCTTGAATCATTATTGAACCTAGATTTCATATTTTTGAAATCTTAGCTAATTTGCTGCAAGCAGTGATTATGATGACTAAGAACAACGTGATATGATGATTAGATTAAAATAACAATAGGAATTCATTGTTAAATGTTTGGGAGTTTTCAATCCTTAGGTTGAAAAATGTTGTAACCTTTGGATAGCTAGGCTTGAAAAACAAGAGTGGTGGTTATCAATTCTCCTGAGTTTCCACTAATCCAGGCTCAAATCCCAACTTGTCCACTAACTACCTCAGTGATGCTGAGAAACTATTTAACTTCTCCTACCTTCACTGTTATCTCCTATAAATTGGGTAATTCCCTTTACCTGAGCCATGAGGTATTCATGAGTATTAAATGTAGCAAAGCAAGTAAAGTGGCTGGATCATAATAAGTGTTAGTGGATTTGATTGATTCTTGGAGTACAATATGCTCTTGAATTTTTACTCTTCCCTATGTATTTGAATTTAGATTTTGTATTTGTTTTCATGTTTCTACCGAAGTTACTATAAGCCCTGATTTTAATAGGAGCAATTTGCAATGATAATCAGCTAAAAATACCTCACCTGTAGGCAATAGCTCACTATCTTGAGATCATATAGCCTAGATGTAGCATTTACTGACTTTGTTTCTTGCCTTAGTTTCACTGTTTTCAATATACAGTCACTTATCATTTCCAAGCCATTTACTGCTCAGTAGAGTAGGGATTGTGACGAACATTCTGGCTGGTTTTGTTTTGGTGTTGTTTTTAGTTTAAAATACTTAATGTTTCCATGAAATATAATTTCTGTGGAAGAGATACTTTTTAATAAACACTAACTATGGCATAAGGATAGGCATAGAGATCGATGGAATAGAATTGAGTCAAGAAATAAACTCTCACGTTTACAATCAATCGATTTTTTAAAATAAATTTATTTATTTATTTATTTTTGGGTGCACTGGGTCTTCTTTGCTGTGTGTGGGGGCTACTGTTTGTTGCGGTGCGCGGGCTTCTCAACGTGGTGGCTTCTCTTGTCGCGGAGCATGGGCTGTAGGCGCGCAGGCTTCAGTGGTTGTAGTGCGCGGGCTCAGTAGTTGTGGCTTGTGGGCTCTAGAGCTCAGGCTAAGTAGTTGTGGCGCATGGGCTTAGCTGCTCTGCGGCATGTGGGATCTTCCCGGACCAGGGCTCAAACCCATGTCCCCTGCATTGGTAGGTGGATTCTTAACCACTGTGCCACCAGGGTAGTCCCTGCAATCAATTGGTTTTTAATAAGGGTGTCAGGACAAATTCAATGGGAAGAAGAATAGTCTTTTCAGCAAATGGTGCTGGGATAACTGGATATTTTCATGTAAAAGAATGGATTGGTATGGTCTACCTCATTCCATATACAAAAATTAATTACAAATGGATCAGATACTAAAGTAAATAGCTAAAACTATAAAAATTAAAATAGTCATATCTCTTCATGACCTTGGATTAGGCAATGGTTTCTTCAGTGTGACACCAAAAGCACAAGAAAAAGATATAAATTTGACTTCGTCAAAATTGAATGCTTTTGTGCTTTAAAGGACAGCATCATAAAATTGAAAGAACAGCCCATGGAATGGAAGAAAATATTGGTAAGTTATAAATCTAATAAGGGACTTGTATCTAGAATATATATATATATATAAATCTCATGACAATAAGCAGACAACCCCGTTTTAAAAAGAGGCAAAGAATCTGAATGGATACGGTCTGTAAACACGTGGGGAAAATGCACATCATTAGCCATTAGGGAAGTGTAAATCAGAGCCACAATGAGATTCCAGGATAGCTATAGTCAAAAAGGTAATAAGAAGTGTTTGTGAGAAAGTGGAACCTGTGTACATCACTGATGGGTATGTAAAATGATGCAGACGCTTTGGAAAACAGTCTGACAGTTCCTTGAAAGGTTAAACATAAGGTTATCGTATAACCCAGCGATTTCACTCCAAGTTATACAGCCAATAGAAATGAAAGCTTATGTCCACATTGAAAACTTCTACATGAACATTCATATAAGCATTTTTCATAATAGCTCAAAAGTGGAAATAAACTCAAATGTCCATCTACTGATGAAGAAATAAATGAAACATGGCATAGCCATAGAATGGAATACAGTTGACCCTTGAAAAATGTGGGTTTAAACTGCATGGGTCCACTTATATGCAGATATTTTTCAATAGTAAATACTACATTGCTACGGGATCTGTGATTGGTTGAACCCACTGATGCAGAGGAAGCAGAGATGTGCAGGGTTGACTGTAAGTTATACTTGGATTAACACTGTGTTGTTCAAAGGTCAACTGTATTAGTTAGCTATAAAAAGGGATGAAGTACTAATATATCCTACAGCACTGAAGAACATTATGCTAAGTGAAATAAACCAGTCATAAAAGACCACATATTGTATGATTGCATTTATATGAAATGCAACTCCAACCTCCCACTCGATCCCTCCCCCAAGCCCCTCCCTTTGGCAACCACAGGTCTGTTCTCTATGTCCTCTTCACGTGATTTTTAAAGTCCGATCTGTCAAGACTAGTTTCCTCTCAAAGAGCCTCAACTCTCCATCTGAATATATAGACTGTATTAATGATGGAATTCATTAAGAACCGTTACTTAGTTTTTGGCTATTTGGAAGCTAACCATACTCAACCATGATGCAGAAGGGTGGGGTATTTTGCAGGAGGCTCAGTGTCATAGTTCAGACTTTACACACTTTTATCCCATGGCCATTAAGTTCATCTCTATCTCTAGTAAGCAGATATGTAGGTTGGAAAAAAGGGGGCCTGGATGTGATAAATTATTACAGGTTCATCCCTCTGATAGAAAAAATTCTCAGTGAAAAAAGCTCAGTGAAATAATTTCAGTAGAAGAATGACAGCATATTACGGTTCCTATTTTGTGCAATTTATAATGAAAAGAGATGCAGAAAAATCGACTGGCTCAAAGGAGAATATAAAAAATATATAATTGAATTAGAATATAGGACCTCAGGAGAAATATTAAAGGAAATACAATTATCTAGATTATAGAAGAATTGTATTTAACCCCCAAAGTAGTAGACATCCTGGTCCATGTGCCTTCAAAACCATTGTGAAGCAGTGTTTTTTGGAAACAAAAAGACATTGCTTTTGTACTGACTGAGTTATAGCCCGAGCCAAGTACTAAAGGGGCAGGACATACTAAGTTACCTAGCTCTCAATATTGAAGGTCCTATGTATATAGAAGATCTGTTTTTTAAGAAGTTCTCCTTTCACTTCAGCAAGGCTGTGGATGGATGAACCCATTGTGGATGCAACCTAGTCTTCTCAGGGCTGGGCAACACTTGAGCCTTTTTCATTTTATATCCTGAAGAAGTTTATCTTGATCCTAGCCTCCAGTTCAGCCTGAAGTGAACTGGTCTCGGATTTAAAATCATTCCATTTTCTTCTCTACAAAATGGCTTCAGAGCCATTCTTGCTTTCACTAATCAGGAAGCTGTACCAGAGCGAAGATTTCTGACTTGCAGAGTTGATGGTTTTGTGTATTGCCACATAGTGGTAGGCAGAATCATGGAATCCTTAAAGATGTCCTCCTAACCTTCTACATACGTGAATATTTTACTTTCTGCAGAAAAAAGAGACATTGCAGATGTGATTAAGTTAAGGATCCTGAAAAGGATAGATTATCCTGGATTATTTGGGTAGGCCCAATGGGATCACAGGGGTTCTTGGAGTATTGTCAGATTCAGGGAGAGAGATTCGAAGATGCTGTGCCGTTGGCTTGGAAAATGATGGAAGAGCCCATGAGACAAGAATGCAGGCAGCCTCTAGAAGGTGGAAAATGGAAGGAAATGTATTCTCTGCTTGTATTAGTCTGCTCAGGCTGCCATAACAATACTATAGGCTGGCAGCTTAAACAAAAGAATATTTCTCACCGTTCTGGAGCCTACAAAACCAAGATCAAGGCGATGGCAGGGGTTGTTTCTGATGAGGTCTCTCTTCATGGCTGGTAGGTTGCAGCTTTCTCATTTTGTCCTCGCATGGCCTTTCCAGTGCATGTGTGTGGAGGGAAAGCTCTTTGGTGCCTCTTGCTCTTCTTATAAGGTCACCAGAACTATCAGACGGGGACCCCACCCTGGTGACTCATTTAACCTTAGTTACCTCCTTAGAGGCAGTATCTCCAAATACAGGCACCTGGGGCTGGGGATGTTGGGACTTCAACATAATTTTCAGGGGAACAGAATTCAGTCAGTAACATCCCTACAGACTTCAGAAGGAATTCAGTCATGTTGACACCTTGACTTCAACACAGTGAGACTTTCACCTGTAGAACTAAAAAATAATAAATTTGTGGGTTTTTAAAAAATAGATCTTTATTGGAGTATAATTACTTCACAATACTGTGTTAGTTTCTGTTGCACAACAAAGCCAGTCAGCCATAGGCATACACGTGTCCCCATATCCCCTCCCTCTTGAGCCTCCCTCCCACCCTCCCTGTCCCACCCCTCTAGGTCATCGCAAAGCACCGAGCTGATCTCCCTGTGCTATGCGGCTGCTTCCCACCAGCCAACTATTTTACATCCTGTAGTGTATGTGTGGTGATGCTACTCTCACTTCATCCAAGCTTCACCCTCCCTGTGTCCTCAAGTCCACTCTCTATGTCTACATCTTTCTTCCTGCCCTGCCACTAGGTTCATAAGTACCCTTTTTTTTTTTTTTTAACCTCCATACTGTTCTCCATAGTGGCTGTATCAATTTACATTCCCACCAACAGTGCAGGAGGGTTCCCTTTTTTCCACACCCTTTCCAGCATTTATTGTTTCTAGATTTTTTGATAATGGCCATTCTGACTGGTGTAAGGTGATACCTTATTGTAATTTTGATTTGCATTTCTCTAATAATTAGTGATGTTGAGCATCTTTTCATGTGCCTCTTGGCCGTCTGTATGTCTTCCTTGGTGAAATGTCTATTTAGGTCTTCTGCCCATTTTTTAACTGGATTGTTTGCTTTTTGGATATTGAGCACCATGAGCTGTTTGTATATTTTGGAGAGTAATCCTTTGTCTGCTGTTTCATTTGTAAATATTTTCTCCCATTCTGAGGGTTGTCTTTTTGTCTTATTTATGGTTTCCTTTGCTCTGAAAAAGCTTTTAAGTTTAATTACGTCTGATTTGTTTATTTTTGTTTTTATTT
Organism: Physeter macrocephalus; assembly: GCF_002837175.3. NCBI lineage: Eukaryota > Metazoa > Chordata > Mammalia > Artiodactyla > Physeteridae > Physeter > Physeter macrocephalus. The sequence continues at coordinate 11,006,461 of NC_041224.1, forward strand.
CCCTTTCTCTAGGAGGTGGGTCAAAAAAGATCTTGCTTTGGTTTATGTCAAAGAGTGTTTTTCCTATGTTTTCCTCCAAGAGTTTTATAGTCTCTGGTCTTACATTTAAGTCTTGAATCCATTTGGAGTTTATTTTTGTGCATGGTGTTAGGTAGTATTCTAATTTCATTCTTTTACATGTAGCTGTCCAGTTTTCCCAGCACTACTTATTGAAGAGGCTGTCTTTTCTCCATTGTAAGTTCTTGCCTCCTTTGTCGTAAATTAGGTGCCCATATGTTCATGGGTTTATCTCTGGGCATTCTATCCTGTGCCATTGATCTATATTTCTGTTTTTGTGCCAGTACCATACTGTCTTGATTACTGTAGCTTTGTGGTATAGTTTGAAGTCGGGGAGCCTGATTCCTCCAACTCCGTTTTTCTTTCTCAAGATTGCTTTGAATATTCGGGGTCTTTTGTGTTTCCATGTGAATTGTAAGATTTTTTTGTTCTACTTGTGTGAAAAATGCCAGTGGTAGTTTGATAGGGATTGCATTGAATCTGTACATTGCTTTGGGTAGTATAGTCATTTTCCCACTGTTGATTCTTCCAATCCAAGAAAATGGTATATTTCTCCATCTGTTTATGCCATCTTTGATTTCTTTCATCAGTGTTTTATAGTTTTCTGAGTACAAGTCTTTTGCTTCCTTAGGCAGGTTTATTCCTAGGTATTTTATTCTTTTTGTTGCAGTGGTAAATGAGAGTGTTTCCTTAATTTCTCTTTCTGATTTTTCGTTGTTTGTATATAGGAAAGCCAAGGATTTCTGTGCATTAATTTTGTATCCTTCTACTTTACCAGATTCAGTGATTAGTTCTAGGAGTTTTCTGTTGGCATCTTTAGGATTTTCTATGTATAGTATCTTGTCATTGACAAACAGTGACTGTTTCACTTCTTTTTCAATTTTGTATTCCTTTTATTTCTTTTTCTTCTCTGATTGCTTTGGCTAGAACTTCCAAAACTATGTTGAATAAGAGAGGCGAGAGTGGACATCCTTGTCTTGTTCCTGATCTTAGTGGAAATGCTTTCAGTTTTTCACCATTAAGTATGATGCTTGCTGTGCGTTTGTCATCTATGACCTTTATTATGTTGAAGTAGGTTCCCTCTATGCCCATTTTCTGGAGAGTTTTTATCATAAATGGGTGTTGAATTTTGTTGAAAGCTTTTTCTGCATCTATTGAGATGATCATATGGTTTTTATTCCTTAATTTGTTAATGTGGTGTATCACATTGATTGATTTGCATATATTGAAGAATCCTTGCATCCCTGGGATAAATCCCACTTGATCATGGTGTATGATGCTTTTAATGTGCTGTTGGATTCTGTTTGCTAGTATTTTGTTCAGGACTTTTGCATCTATGTTCATCAGTGATATTGGTCTATAATTTTCTTTTTTTGTGATATCTTTTTCTGGTTTTGGTATCAGGGTGATGGTGGCATCGTAGAATGAATTTGGGAGTGTTTCTCCCTCTTTAAATTTTTGGAAGAGTTTGAGAAGGATCAGTGTTAGCTCTTCTCTAAATGTTTGATCGAGTTCGCCTGTTAAACCATCTGGTCCTGGACTTTTGTTTGTTGGAAGATTTTAAATTACGGTTTCAATTTCATTACTAGTGATAGGTCTGTTTATATTTTCTAATTATTCTTGGTTCAGTCTTGGAAAATCATACCTTTCCAAGAATTTGTCCATTTCTTTGTGGTTGTCCATTTTATTGGCATATAGTTGTTTATAGTAATCTCTTGTAATCCTTTGTATTTCTGCAGTGTTGGTTGTGATTTCACCTTTTTCATTTCTAATTTTATTGATTTGTGTCCTCTCCCTTTTTTTTTTTTGATGAGTCTGCCTAAGGGTTTATCAGTTTTGTTTATCTTCTTGAAGAACCACCTTTTAGTTTTATTGATCCTTGCTATAGTTTTCTTTGTTTGTATTTCTTTTATTTCTGCTCTGATCTTTATGATTTCTCTCCTTCTACTGACTTTGGGTTTTGTCGAGTTCGCCTGTTAAACCATCTGGTCCTGGACTTTTGTTTGTTGGAAGATTTTAAATTACGGTTTCAATTTCATTACTTGTGATAGGTCTGTTTATATTTTCTAATTATTCCTATAAATTTCCCTCTTAGAACTGCTTTTGTTGCATCCCATAGGTTTTGGGTTGTTGTGTTTTTGTTGTCATTTTTTTCTATGCATTTCTAAATTTCTTCTTTGACTTCTTCAGTGATCTCTTGGTTATTTAGTAACGCACTGTTTAGCCTCCACGTATTTTGTTTTTTACAGTTTTTTTCCTATAATTGATTTCCAATCTCATAGCATTGTGGTCGGAGAAGTTGCTTGATACAATTTCAATTTTCTTAAATTTTCCGAGTCTTGATTTGTGACCCAAGATGTGATCTATCCTGGAGAATGTTCCATGTGCACTTGAGAAGAAAGTGTATTCTGCCACTTTTGGGTGGAATGTTCTATAAATATCAGTTAGATCTATCTGGTCTGTGTCATTGAAAGCTTGTGTTTCCTTATTTATTTTCATTTTGGATGATCTGTACATTGGTGTAAGTGGGGTGTTAAAGTCCCCTACTCTTATTGCATTACTGTCGATTTCTCCTTTCATGGTTGTTAGCATTTGCCTTATGTATTGAAGTTCTCCTATGTTGGGTGCATAAACATTTATAACTGTTATATCTTTTTCTTGGATTGATCCTTTGATCATTATGTAGTGTCCCTCCTTATCTCTTGTAACAGTCTTTCTTTTAAGGTCTACTTTATCTGATACAAGTATTGCTACTCCAACTTTTTAAAAAATTTCCATTTGCATGGAATATCTTTTTCCATCCTTTCACTTTCAGTATGTATGTGTCCCTAGGTCTGAAGTGGGTCTCTTGTAGACTGCATATATAGGGGTCTTGTTTTTGTATCCATTCAGCCCATCTGTGTCTTTTGGTTGGGGCATTTAACCCATTTACATTCAAGGTTATTATTGGAATGTACGTTCCTTTTACCATTTTCTTATCTGTTTGGGTTTGTTTTTGTAGGCCTTTTTCTTCTCTTGTGTTTCCTGCTTAGAGAAGTTTCTTTAGCATTTGTTGTAAAGCTGGTTTGGTGGTGCTGAATTCTCTTAGCTTTTGCTTGTCTGAAAAGCTTTTGACTTCTCTGTCAAATCTGAATGAGATCTTTGCTGGGTAATCTTGGTTGTAGGTTTTCTCTTTCATCATTTTAAGTATATCCTGCCACTGCCTTCTGGCCTGCAGAGTTTCTGCTGAAAATGACTATTTCCTTACCCATGTTAAGGAAGTTTTCCACTTTAATCCCCTCAAATATTTTCTCAGACCCTTTCTTTTTCTCTTCTTCTGGGAGCCCTATAATTCGAATGTTGGTGCATTTAGTGTTGTCCCAGAGGTCTCTGAGATTGTCTTCACTTCTTTTTATTCCCTATTGTCTTCAGTTCTTTTCATTCCTTTTTCTTTATTCTGCTCCTTGGCAATTATTTCCACCATTTTGTCTTCCAGCTCACTTATTCGTTCTTCTGCCTCAGTTATTCTGTTATTGATTCCTTCTAGTGTATTTTTCATTTCAGTTATTGTGTTGTTCATCTCTGTTTATTTGTTCTTTAGTTCTTCTAGATCTTTGTTAATCATTTCTTGTATTTTCTTAATCCGTGCTTCCATTCTACTTCCAAGATTCTGGATCATCTTTACTATCATTAGTCTGAATTCTTTTTTAGGTAGATTGCCTATTTTCTCTTCATTTATTTGGTATTGTAGGTTTTTACCTTGCTGCTTCACCTGTGACATTTTTTTGCTGTCTCTTTTTTATTTTTTATTTTTATTTTTTATAAGTGGGATTGTGTTCCTGTTTTACTGGTTGTTTGGCCTGAGGCATCCAACACTGGAGTTTGTAAGCTATTGGGTATAGCTGGGTCTTGGTGCTGAGATGAGGAGCTCCGTGAGACCTCACTCTGATGAATATTCCCTGAGGTCTGAGGTTTGCTGTTAGTCCAGTGGTTTGGACTTGGAGCTCCCACCGTCGGAGCTTCGGCCCAACCCTGGGCTCGTGAATCAAGATCCCACAAGCTGTATGGAGTGGCAAAAAAAAAAAAAAAAAAAAAAAAAAGAACAATAACAAAGTAAAAAATAAAATTAGAGTAGGAAACTAACAGATATGTTAGAAAGAATGTAAAAATAAAAATACAGATGAATCAACAACTGGAAGGTACATCAGTACCACAATAGTAAAAAATGGGAGGAGAGAAAAGAAAAGAAGGGGGGGGGAGGCCTTGGCTGTGGAGGGGCCCAGGCGTGCCCCCCACCCCTGGTCTCAGAGGGCAGGGGACCTTACGTGGGAGCCCAGCAGGCTTCCTGGGCTCGAGTGGGCAGGGCAAATGCCCTCCTTTCCTCTACTGCTCCTCTGATCTGGGAAAGCCTTTCCCACCTGCCTCTCCTGATCTCCCCAGCCTCCCTCCTATGCCCCCAGGACCAATGCAGTGGGGGGGGTGGGGGGAGTGGGGACTTGGAGGGCAGGGGACTGGCCTGGGAGCTCAGCAGGTTCCCCGTGCCTGAGTGGGCAGGACACTCGCCCTCTACTCTTCTCCCGCTCCTCCCAGAGGTCCCCACCCGCCTGTCTCTCCTGATCTCCCCAGTTTGTGTTGTTTTAAGCCACTAAATTCGAGGTCACTTGTTACAGCTGCAGTAGGAAACAAATACAACTTTCTCATTAGTCTTAAAACCTATTCTCTTTCTATGTGGCAGATTCATCATTATTAATGTGGTAACATAATGCATGCCCACGTTAACTAAGGAATAAATGCTAGACCCAGCCACCCTGCCTGCTCTATTGTGTGAATGCTTATGTACTTCCACATACAAATACACACGCTGGTTTCTACAGGTTTTCATTCTAAGATGCCTCGGGAATTCTTGCTGACCAACACTTCCTTCAGATTTTTGTTACTCTCCTGAGTTTGGAGTAGTCTGTAAACAACTCCTTCATTTGTGAGGAACTGAACATTTAGGATGCTTTTCTGATAAAAAGGTGATGGCTCCAGGTATGTTGGCTTTTTCATTGAACTCTAGGCTTAGAATATTTTGTCTTAAAAAACTACACAGGTTGCAACTTGGCTTGACTATCTGGATGGGCCTCCAGAGTAGCAGGGATGCAGTATCTCAGTGTCAAGGTCAGGGATACCTAGGACACTTCAAATGGGCTCCTTAGCCACAACGGCAAAATGCTTTCTGTCACTCTTGAGTTCCCAGATTTCCAGGAGTTGCAAGAGAAAACAGTGTCCAGAGGAGAGGAATGGAAATAGATTAAATGAGATTTCCATTGTGACAAAAAGGTTGAGAACCCTTTTAAAAGGACTTATTAATGGTTTCTAGGTATATATTTGGTTAATGGAACCCTGAGAAGAACAGTGGGTTTCTTTGATATGGATTCTTCAGCTACTTTGGTGGAAACTAAGGGAAGATACGGAGGTGTTAGACTGTTTTGCCCTGAATCCCAACAGTATACCTTGTGGAGTACTTTTATTAACAGAAAAACACTCACATTTTCTGGATCTGTCATCCTACATGGGGTATTCTGCAATCAAAAGGTGCCAAAAAATACTGTGCACAGTTAGATGGTACTTGGCAATATTTTCACTAGCAGGGAATGTTAGGTGTGATGAGATACCCAACACATTTTTCCAAGAAGAGTCCTATTCAGCTATTTCACCAGAATTTCACCCCCTGATATTGGAAAATAACTATAGTATTCATAATTCAAGTTTTATCTAAAGCAGTTTTTACGTGGGGGCGAAGAAAAATTCCATGCATTTGTGACTTGTTTGCTCAGCGTGTGATTTGATTCTTTTGCTTTATGTTTTGACTGTTCCTTATGGAATGCCGGGAGAATGTATGCTTCCTTCTTAATGCAAGCCAACAGAACCTTCCTTTGATGTTACCCATCGCACATAATGCCCCAAGTCTAATCTCAAGTGTCATTGTTTACATGATGTTGTTGGTTCAGTTTACTATACTGTGAAACCCAGCAAAAAGAATTACTTGCTAAAATTGTAGAAAATATTTTCTTTAAAAAGTTTAGAATGGTATTTGCAAAAGTGCTGCAGTTTTTAGAAATAATTCCTTTTTAATGAGAACACATCAAATTCTCTTTGAAGCTCCCACAGATTTAAATTTTGTACACAATTTTAGTCCATTTTAACTATGGCATACCACAATTTATGCGCAGAGGAATATTTAACAGGGAGAATTTCACTGTGTAAAACCCCAAATATCCTCTTAATTTTTCTCTTTTTGCAAGTTTGGTTCACAGTTACTCAAGCTCCCTATTTTTTGACCGTTTGGAAAATAATAAAGGATCATACTTGATATTCCAGTTATAAACACTTAGTTTTTTCTTTCCTTTAACTGGAATGGTATAGCTAGGAAGTAACTTCTGGGTTTCATGTAGGTTGTACATGAAAAGAGATGGTGTGTCATATTTACATAGTGGAAAATAGTCCTGCATAAAAAAGGCAGATTGAGTAAGGGTTATGTCACAATGAACTCAGGTGGAACAAAAGGACATGATTGAATGAAGCAGTTTCCAAATGAACAGTTGGCTTAAAAGTTTTTATTTGTGTTTTATTTTTCACTTTGCCTCCTAATGGTGGACACAAACACCCAGTTAAAAAAAAAAACAAACACACATTTTCCCCTTGGATTAGTAGTCCTTCCTCTTGTCTATTTCAAAGATGTTGAGGGTCAGGGGAGGGGGAGACATTGTTTAGTCAAAGCCCCCTAATTTAGCGGAAGTGAGGTTCTTAAAATAGTCTTCTGTGACTATAGTGCTCCTTACTCCTGGGCCTCTTTTATCCCTTTATCTCTTTTCCTGTCACTCTTCTTTAACTTCTGACTCTGCACTGGAGACCATGGAGGCATTTCCTCAGTATAACCTCTCATAACAGTTTAAGATGTATTTTTTCCCAGTTTCATGAGATACAATTGACATACAGCACTGTATACAGTTAAGGTGTACAGCATCATGATTCACCTTACATATGTTATAAAATGATTACCACAATAAGTTTAGTTATATCCGTCATTTAATATAGTTACAAAAATAAAAAAATGTTTTTGTCCTTGTGATGAGAACTCTTAGAATCTACTCTCTTAACAACTATCAAATAAGCCACAGAGAAGTGTTAACTATAGTCTTCATGTTGTATATTATATCCCCAGCAGTTCCTTATAACTGGAAGTTTGTACCTTTTGACCACCTTCATCTATTTCCCTTTCCCAGCCTTACCCCCTACCTCTGGTAACCACAAATGTGATCTCTTTTTCTATGAGTGTGGTTTTTTGGTTGTTTGTTTGTTTTTGATTTAAGATTCCACATGCAAGTGCGATCATACAGTATTTGTCTTTCTCTGTCTGACTTACTTCACTTGTCATAATGCCCTCAATGTCCATCCATGTTGTCACAAATGGCAAGATTTCCTTCTTTTTTTAAATAGCTATACAGTATTCTATTGTGTGTATATAAAGTACATCTTCTTTATCCCTTCATCTGTTGATGAACACTAAGGGTGCTTCCATAGCTTGGCTATTGTGAATAATGCTGCTCTGAACAAGGGGGTGCAGATATCTCTTTGTCATAGTGTTTTCATTTCCTTCAGATATATTCCCAAAGGTGCAATTGCTGGATCCTATGGTAGTTCTATTTTTAATTTTTTGATGAACCTCCATACTGTTTTCCATAGTGGCTGCACCAATTTACATTCCCACCAACAGTATACAAGTGTTGCCTTTTCTTCACATCCTTGCTGGCATTTTAAAATTTGTGTCTTTTTAATAATAGCCATTCTAACAGGCATGAAGTGATATCTCATCTTTGTTTTGATTTGCATTTCCTTTATAGTTATTGACGTTGAGCACCATTTTGCCATTCATATATCTTCTTTGGAAAAATGTCTGTTCAGGTCCTCTGCCCAAGTTTAATTTAATTTTTTTTGTTATTGAGCTGTATGAGATCTTTATATATTTTGTATGTTAACCCTTTGTCAGGTTTGCCATTATTTTCTTCCATTCAGTAGCTTGCCTTTTCATTTTGTTGATGATCTCCTTTGCTCTGCAGAAGCGTTTGAGTTTGATATAGTCCCACTTGTTTATTTTTTATTTTGTTGCTTGTGCTTTGGGTGTAATATCCAAAAAATCTTTGTCAAGACCCATGTCGAGGGGCTTTTTTTTCCTGTTTTCTTCTAAAAGTTTTATGGTTTCTGGTCTGAAATATATTTTTAATAAAATGTCCTATCAGTAAGGTTAGGATTTATTATTAAGATTATTTCCTTTTTGTTCAGAAAGATCTAAATGATAAGGCTGATGAAATTGATCATAAGTTTTATTTATTGAACATTTACCAGGTACTAGGCATTCCGCTAAGGGCTGTTTACAGATTACCTCACATTATCCCCTCAACAAGCTTATGATATAGATGCTATTACTATTTATATTTCACTAATTGGGAAACAGAGGATTAGAGAAATTAATTTGCTTAAGGTTGTGCAGTTACATTGGGCCGTAATTGGGACTTGAACCCAAAGTGAGTGATTTTCACTTTCTGGAGATAGGGGTTTTAGTTTATGGTTTTACCACTAAGGTATAATGGTCACTTGGATTATTGGCAACTTAGTCTTGTCAACTGTAAAATGTTGGGATTGGACAGATCAGTGAGTAAACAGCAGTTTGTAAACTGGGGATGTACTTGGTTCATTTGTTTTTGCTGTTTAACATGAAAAATATTAATTTTTTTGAAGTAGGTGCAAACATTTTTTAAATCAAGAGAGGTTTTTTTGTTTGTTTTACAAAAATCTGGATTCTGAGCTTTTCAGGAAAACTCAGAATCTCTCATTCCTGGCCTACATTCTATAATGGCAATGATTACCTGGAGCTAAGTGAGTCTCTCCCTTTAAAGCAGATGGGCGCTCTCCAATTCGTCATGGTCCCCACTTATTTAGGCTATGTCTCTGATTCCTTGTAGACATTTGAGTTTTGGCTCCAGGATTAGCTGATTCATTCATTCATTCATTCATTCATTTATTTATTTATGGCTGTATTGGGTCTTCGTTGCTGTGCACTGGCTTTCTCTAGTTGTGGTGAGCGGGGGCTACTCTTGGTTGTGGTGTGTGGGCTTCTCATTGTGGTGGCTTCTCTTGTTGCAGAGCACGGGCTCCAGGTGTGCAGGCTTCAGTAGTTGTGGCACATGGGCTCAGTAGTTGTGGCACACGGGCTCAGTAGTTGTGGCTTGCGGGCTCTAGAGCACAGGCTCAGTAGTTGTGGCACACAGGCTTAGTTTCTTGGCAGCATGTGGGATCTCCCCGGACCAGGGCTGAAACCTGTTTCCCCTGCACTGGCAGGCGGATTCTCGACCACCATGCCACCAGGGAAGCCCTTGCTGATTCTTAATGTTTATTTGGTTTTCAATTCTGTGATTCTACAACCATAGTACCAGCTTATCTTTTTAGTAAGCTAACTTTCCTGTTACCTAAACATGCCTCAGTATATAATAACTGGGAATCTGGAGGTTCACATTATAAATTTATGGAACTAGACATAAAATCCATCTTAAATTCCTTCCTGAGGAAATATAAGTGCTGTAATGTGCCAGTTTCTGCCAAGCATTCTTAGAAACAAATCACACAAAAGTTATGCAGTATCTTAACAGCCACATTAAAGTGAAAAGATTCTAGAAGACAGTGCAATGTCATGCATGCTTTGTAAGAATATTTCTTATTTCCACATGGGTTGTGGGTAAAAGACATTTAGAATCTGAATGATGGAGTTGGTTGTTCTCTAATTGATTTAATTAAGATGAGAGTTTCCATTGGCTATAAAAAAGGCTCTTGGTGAAGATGCTTGTGGAAAATATAATAGGATTTGTTTGTTTATATATAAAATATTTCATAATTCTGGGAAATTTCCCTTCTATCATCATTTTGAATGTGATGTCCTTTTTTTTAAGCTGGCCAACTAACTTCTTTAGCCATGCATTCAGCATGTGTGTGTGTTTGTGTGTGTGTGTCCCTAAAAAGAGAGAAGCAAGATTAAATACACAAAAAATCGCACCAGACCTAAGCACGTGACACAGTGGTCTTGTTTCCATTACACACAGAAACAAACAGCTTGTTTTAATAATCAAATACATTTCCTAAGGGTCTTGTTAAATTGCTGAATGTAAATTGCAATTGGAATTGACTATTAAAGATCTTGGTAGAGTAGGTTAAACATCTGTTCAATTTATTACAATTTTATTTGTACTTCAGCTGTAACTGGGGCAATTAAGCTAATCAGAGCAAGCAAATCAAATCTAATTTACACTCTAATGGACTAAAAATGATTGAATAAACATGGTACTACTAGATCCAAATGATTAAACATCTCTAAGGACTTTTTTTCTATTTCGGTATACAAAATCATGGTGTTTATACTATAATTAACCACTTAAGAATGATGTAAATAAATTTGAACATCTCTTTATTTTTATCACGTTTTTATAAAATTGCTAAATAAAATTTGAGAATATAATACATGAGTATTTGTAACTTAGACAAGTTTGCTTACCAAATAATTCATTAAATCCAAGTTTATGGTTTATCTGAATGCTAAAATTTAAGTGGAACATCCAGCCACTAATTTTGTTAAATAAAAATTTCCTTATTCTTTTTTTTTTTGCCTTAGCCATGGACTGCAATAAGGAAGATTAATAATAGATTTAGTATTGTGAGTTAAGACTTTATTGATCTTTAGAAACAACTTGACAATGCAAAAATGTAACATTCAGGACAGTATCTAGCCAGAGCCAGGTAACATCCATCTTATTAGGATCCCAGAGTCACTATAGCCTCCAAGGGACTATGCACTGGAGCATGCATCCCAAGATACAGCACTTTGAGTGCTGCAAAGTGGACACTGTTTCAAATGGAGATCCAGGCTCACCTTACATTAATGTTCTGGAAGCTGCTATCATTTCAGTTCAGCAAATACCAAACAAAATACCACTGCATAACATGCACTAGATTGAACACTGATGAAATAAATAACATATAAGAATATACCAGACAAAGTATTAGGCTCTTTAATATACAAATTACCTTATTTGGTGAGCTAAATTTTCCTCTATTTGGGAAAATAACAGTAGAGTCAGTATCATATTTTGTCTAATTTTTGGAAGGTGTATTTTTTCACACTCTCCAACTGACCCTTCAATAAGTTCACTGGTAGCATTTGCATCATTTATTTGGAGCCCTAGGAGGTTGGTGGAGGCCGTGTAGTCCATCGTTTTACTTCTCATGTCTGATGAAAGCAAGTTCAGCAACGTCTGTTTCCTCAAAGGAAAGATCTTACTGCAGTGTGTCTTAGAACACATTGAGTCTGGCTTATCTCACTAAAATTCACCAAATGCAGGAAAGCCACATCCAGCCACGAATAAATTTCTCAGGTATCCTTCAGTTCTCCTAGATGTGCCCTTTGCTGTACCCAAGAAAGCTTTTCCTACTCTGCTCACCACTTGACTCTGACAATTCATCTTTGCTGACTGCTTTCAATAAAGCAACAATTATTTATGGAGGACTTATTATAGAGTCATGGGCTGGGTCTCATGCATTCAGGGAATAGATTGTGTTATGTCTGGGCAGGTCCCTCCCTCCCTCCCTTCTTTCCTTATCTTTCATACTCTTCCTCAAGTGTTTCCAAGGCGCTGCCAAGTGCCAGGTGCTAGGTGGACCCTAAGAATATAATTGTAAACAAGAAAGACATACTCTTTGACCTTATGAAGCTACTGGGGGAAGAAGCATTGATTGAATATTCACACAACGAATATGAAAACAAAATCTTGATAGCAATTAGAAAGGTGAGGTCAGGACACAAATAAAACAGAATATATGAGAGGGTTTTTGCCTAGGTAGGTTAGGGAAGCCTCTCTGGTGAAATGTCGATTGGACTGAGATATAAATACTGAATTAGAGTTGAACTGGTGAAGAGAGAAAGAAAAGGGATTCCAGGCAGAGGAGACAGGCACATACAAATATCTTGAAACTGGCTGGAGTATGATGCTTAAGAGAGACTGAGAGACCAGGGCGGAGAAAGCCCAGGATGGTGGTATGAGCTGAACCTTCTCAGAAAGGTAGGGAGAGGCTGGAATTTATAGAACCTATAAATTGCGTCAAGGAAGGTTTTTATCTTAAAAGCAGTATAGACTATTGAAGAGATTTAAGCAAAATTTAAAATGTGACTTTGCCTGCAGAGAGGAAGATGAATTCATTAATTGAAGCAGAGTTGGACCAGTCCAGGACCAGTTAACCCACTGTGAAGAAAACTGTAGAATCTAGTTGTGAGAAGATGCTAGCTTAGGTTAGGATAGTGGTAATCCTTAAGAAAAGTGGATGGATTTTAGAGGCACAAAGGTATATGTGTTGATTTTGAGTTCTTTGGATCAGGCAGTTAATGTTCATCGTTTATTTTAAACTTTATCTTCAATAAATGATTAACTTCCCCAAAACAAGGCTCTTCTTTCTCTATTTTCTGCAGCTTTATCTTCCTCTGCTGTCGCTTTTTCCACACAGTGGAATGCAGCTTAACTTGGAGGGGAAAAAAGGCCTAAACCAGACCTTTCAACTCTGATGCTTCTTTTCAGTTGAACAGTGCAGTTTTTTTTTCCTTTCCTTTTCTGGTGTTGGTGGAGCAGCCATGGGGTAGTAAGAGGTAGAGGGATGGATGGACATGTTTGGAATATGGCCAAGACATCTTTATCTTTAAGGAGTCCTGAGAAATCTGGCTATTATACATCCTGATCGAGTCTCATAATGTTTTCCAAGCAAATGAGACCACTTTGTAAAAAGCAAAAGCATCTTCTCACCAGGAAAGGGGCCATGTGCAAGAGGAGGAGGTGTAAATGGAGAGGAGCCGCCAGCCCTTTCAGAAAGCTGCATGATGTAACAGCCCCACTCCACGGCCTCATTTGTGCTGGAAAATTTTAAGTAGAGAAATATAATCCTGTCCCATTAACATAGCAACAAGTATGTTCTCAGTATAATAAACGTGGTTCCAACATGGCATTCAGCCCCATTTTGCACGCCCTTCTGTCTCACCTTTCGGTGCCAATGCCACTGAAGTCCTCATGGAAAGACAGCCTTTGAAAGAACCCTGCTGGCTTTTTCGCTGCCTGTTGGCAACAGAGGAAACGAGGAGGACGGGAGTGTACATTTGTAAAGTTCCACTGGCTTATCTTACTCGGGAACAGCGTTTTATCCTTTCAAGCTCATCCCCCAGCCACTGTAATTAGGCTTTCCAGAAACAGTCTTGCAGCTGTGTTGACATCACAATAACGTTTTGATATGCTTGGACAGTTACCAGTTCATCAACCTGGCAAGACGTTGCAGCAGACCCAAAGATTTCACTGGATCTTGGTGGATGCTATTAGTTCCCAGAAGGAAAATAGAAAAAAATTTATAACAATATGCAAAGAAGTCATTCAGGAGTGGGCTTATGGTGTCCAAACTTTTGTCTTCAAACCTAGCAACAAGTCTTTTCAGATTGAATCATTTTCTTACGGCGGGTATAAATGAGCATGGAGTTCTTTCATTCATGAAGAGGCAAGGGAAAAAGGTAACTGGAGAAAGAGGGAGGGTGGGAAAGAGAGATACATGGACAAAGAGAGTGGAGAAGAAAGGCAAGAGGCAGAGAAGTGTCTTGAGCTGTAAGCCTCCTGAGGTCAAGATTCAAGTTTTCAGCATTCTTCTTTTAAACGTGATGGTACATATGATCATGTTGATACTGGTACATATGATCATGTTGATACTGGTACATATGATCATGTTGATACTGGTACACATATATGACCATGTTGATACTGGTACATATATGATCATGTTGATACTGGTACATATATGATCATGTTGATACTGTTGGGGTACCTACCCCAACTGAGCATCAGTGATTTTGCAGTCAGACCAAAAACCTCTATCATGTATCAAGGTCTCCTTCTTTTTTTTTTTTTTTTTTTAAATTGAAGTATAGTTGATTTACAATGTTGTGTTAGTTATTGCTGTACAGCAGTGACTCAGTTATACATCTATATATATATATACATTCTTTTTCATATTCATTTCCATTATGGTTTATCACAGGATATTGAATATAGCTCCCTGTGCTCTAGAGCAGGTCCTTGCTGTTTATCCATTCTATATATACAAGTTGCATCTGCTTATCCCAAACTCCCAATTCATCCATCTCCCACCCCCCTCCCCCTTTGGCATCCACCAGGCTATTCTCTATGTCCGTGATTCTGTTTCTGTGTTGTAGATAGGTTCGTTTGTGTCATATTTTAAATTTCACACATAAGTGATCTCATATGGTATTTGTCTTTCTCTTTCTGACTTCACTTAGCGTGATACTCTCTAGTTGCGTCCATGTTGCTGCAAGTGGCAAAATTTTATTCTTTTTTATGACTGAGTAGTATTCCATTACACACACACACACACACACACACACACCCACATCTTCTTTATCCATTCATCTGTTGATGGACATTTAGGTTGTTTCCATGTCTTGGCTATTGTGAATAGTGCTGCTATGAACATAGGGATGTATGCATCTTTTTGAATTATAATTTTGTCTGGATATATGCCCAAGGGTGGGACTGCTGGATCATATGGTAATCCTATTTTTAGTTTTCTGAGGAACCTCCATACTGTTCCACAGTGGCTGCAGCAACTTACGTTCCCACCAACAGTGCAGGAGGGTTCGTTTTTCTCCACACCCTCTCCAGCATTTGTTACTTGTAGACGTTTTAATGATGGCCGTTCTGTCAAGGTCTTCTACAATGAGAGGATCTTGAACTCAACAACACCAGAATTGTCTGCTGTAGGTCTTCAGGAACCTTTTCTCTTAGGTGGAGTAGAGTTGTCCAATAAAATTTCCAGTGTTGGTGGAAATGTTCTATCCCCTGCCGTCAAAGAATTTGAAATGTGGCTAGTACGGTTAAGGAACTGAAATTTAAAATGTTTAAATTTTAATTAAGCTACATATGGCTAGTGGCTTACCATAGCAGACATGGCAGTGGAGAGCTGAAGTTACACACTCGAGGTGTTTACGTACTGTCACATCCTAAGGGCAGAAGGGACAAGCACCCACCCCCACCTAAGATTAGAGGAGAGCTATTCTGGAATCATTAACGGAACCCTCTGAAATGAACCTCAAACTCTCAAATGATAGAGAAAGGCACCTGAGGGACAGAATAATACCTTATGCCCTTGGGCTAGAGCCATGCCCATTACCCTTTGGTGGCTTTGAGTCAAAGCCTCCATCTACCCAAATGGAGGCTTTGACTCCATTTCTTTTTCAAAATCTAGTCATTGCCGGTATTTCTAGCATCGCTGCAGAAGCAGAAAGAGTAACTTCTGCTTTTGATTTATACCTGCAGGACCAGCACAGTGCTGAGTCGCTAGTTCAAAGATGCTTACTAAATAGATTCAACATTATGTTCTAAAAGGGAATCTTCAAATTTGCTTATAATATGACTCTTATGGAATGTGATTTCCCAATGCTGGGAGTGGAGAAAGAATATTTTTCTCCTCTAATTGCAAATGTGTGATTGCTTTAAAAAATACTTTTGTTTGTAGGTGACACCTTTCATTTGAGCCATAAGCAGGCTTATCTATGTTCTTCAGATTTCTCCTGTTGTCATTGTCTCACTGAGGCATTAGTGAATAGGACAGGAGCTATTTGGGGGTAGATTTGCCCCCTGGTACTTGTGGTCTGCCTGTGTACCTCAGTAAAAGTGGCATGTAGGCAAAAGAGAGAGGCAGCATTTGGCCCAGTGATTCCACCACAGCTGCTAAAACAGAAATGCCAATGTAAAGCTGAGCCACTAATTGGAAATGGAATAAACTAAAGAAATCTTGGTTCAAATGGCAGCTATATTTTTTCAAGAGAAGGTTTCAGTTGAAATGCCAAAAGAGACAGTTAGCCAAAACATTTGTCTATGGAAATTTCTCTTCTCTATTTTATTCAGATATACAGCTGGGTGCTAAGCAAAGCACTTCTCGAGAACACATGTCATGGATAAACCAAGATGTTTATTTTCCTAAGTAGCAGATCAGATTGAACACGCAACAAATAGTTCAATTAGCATAGCTGATAATAGGCTGATCCCTGCAGGCTACAATAAATGAAATCCACACGTTGGAACTGAGCTCCTAGGAAGCCCACATCAAAGTTACGGTTGTTAGTGAGGCACCTATAGCAGGTTTTCAGTTTTTATGAAACATCAGGATGAGAAAGGGTCAGATTAAGAACTCATGTGCATGTTCTGTACAACTGCCATTTACTTAATACATTGTGCATGATATTCTTCCATGGCTCTTACACAAGGGCTGAGTTCTACATTCTTCTTTGGTTTTAGTGTCAGAAAAATGCTTTCTTCTTCTGGTGAGCTGGTATAATTCCTGATATCAGTCATTAAAACAACACATCTAACCTTCATGTCCCTTTTGCCCTGGATTCCTGAAAACTAAGAGCTGAATTCACCGTTCAATTACATTACTGTCCTTGGCTTCTATTTCTCTACCCCTACCTGGTTAAGAGCAAGCTCCAAACATACTGGTAGTCAAGGGGGAATTTCGCTCTCTCCTTGCTGAGAAATTTTGAACAAGTCACTTTTCTTCCTGAGCCCTAATTTACTTATCTGTAAAGTGGGGTCATAAATTTTATTTCTTAGGTGTTTTGCTATAGTGATTCATAGTAAACACTCAAAATGCTAATTATTGAATTTTAATGTATTCTTTTGACCTGCAACATATTTGGAAGCAGATGACATTAGTGAGATAATCAAAACGTAGTTTGAGGGTAATTATTTAAAGGACCGAACCAAAATGGCTATAGAGACATTGCTTTTTCTTTGCTGACAGTGCCTTTTAAAGGCAAAATTTACATACAGTGAAATGTACAAATCTTAGGTGTTCAAGTCAATGAATTTTGACAAATGTACATACTCATGTAGCCCATAACCCTATTAAGATACAGAGCATTTCCATCACCCAGGAAATTCCCCTTGGGCCTTTTTCAGTCAGCTCCTCACTTGGAGACAAAACTTTCTTGAATCATTTCACTATAGACTTCTTTTGCCTGTTTTAGAACTCCATGTAAATGGCATTCTCCACTGTGTCCTCTTTTGTGTCTTTTGCTTCTTTTGCTCAATGCATGTCTTGAGAGTTATCCATGTGGTTGGGAATATAAGTAGTTCCCTCCCTTTTAATGCTGAATACCTCCTGTTGTATGAAGATACCACAAAGTGTTTATTCATGCTCCTGTTGATGGACATTTGACTGTTTTCAACTGTTGGCTACCATGAATAGAGCTGCTGTGAACATTCTGGTACAAGCCTTTTTGTAGTCATATGTTTTCATCATTCCTGGAAAAAGACGCAAACATAGAATCACTGTGTCAAGTGATTGTATCATTTTACATTTCCACCAGCAAAGTATGAGTGTTCTTCACCTAGACTGGGTGTTACCAGTCTTTTTAAAAACAACACACACACACTGCTATATTTCAAATAGATAACCAACAAGGACCTAATGTTAAAAACAAAAGCAAACCAACAAAACACACTTGTATTGTTGAAAGAAAATTTATGTATTTTTACATTTTTTTAAAATAAACATTTAATTTTGGAATGATTTTAGATTTACAGAATTATTTCAGATAGTGCAGAGACTTCCCATTTATCTGGTACCAAGTCTTCTCTACTACTAACGTTGTACATTCGTATGATACATTTGCTACAGTTAATGAATCAATATTGATACATTATTATTAAGTAAACTAAAGCCCATAATTTATTCAGATTTCCTCAGTTTTTTCCTAATATCCATTTTCTGTTCTAGAATCCCATCTAGGGTTTTACATTATATTTATTAGACATAATTCTCTCTTGGCTGTGACAGTTTCTCTGATTTTCCTTGTTTTTGATTCCCTTCACAGTTTTTAGAAGTACTGGTATTCTGTAGAATGTCCTTCAGTTGGGATTTGTCTGATGTTTTTCTCATGATTAGGCTGGAGTAATGTGTTTTGGGGAAGAAGGTCACCCAGAAGTAAAATGCCATTCTCATCACATCATATAAAGAATACATACTATCATTATGACTTATCACTGTTGAGGTTAACCTTGGTCACCTGGCTTCAAATAGGGTTTATCTAGTTTTTCCACTGTAAAGTTAACTCTCTTCTTTTCCCCTTTCTCTACTATACTCTAGAGGGAAGGCACTGTGCACAGGCCACACTTTAAGAATGGGAAATTATGTGTACCTCCTTAAGTGTGAAGTAGGTACATAATTTATTTTGGATTCTTCTCCACTGGTCATTTGTCTATTATCTCTTATTTACTTATTTATTTAATCATTTATATCAGTATGGATACATAGATATTTATTTTATATTTTGGGTTATAATCCAATACTAATCTTATTTTTTTCTGAATTTTTCCAGCTTTGGCCATTGGGAATGCTTTCAGTTAGCTCTTGTGATACCTCCATCATATTGTTGTATGTGCAATTTTTTTTTAAAGCATTTCGTTACTTTTTGGTGCTACAAAATGCTCCAGGGTAAGTCCTAGAATCAACCATTTCCCCAAGGAGCCCTGGTTCCTTTTACTGGAGACTGCTATTTAGAAACCAAGAAGTGCCTGCTAGGTGTGCTCATTGTTACTGGATATTCTTACTTCTCAGCTGACAGAGCAAGGAAATATGTGTGTATGTGTACTAAACTATGTACACATATCTAAAAATATTTCTGTATGCAACCATCTGTGTCTGTATTAAGTTAAACCTGAGTTCATACTGATATCTCTAATCCATCATCACATGGATCATTCTAGCCTAGTCCCCTTGCTTATCTGTAACTTCCTACTGCAATAGTGAGAAGCCTGGCTTCCAATATCTGGTATCCATTAATTTTTTTCTTTTACAAATGCCATTGCTGTTATATTTAAACATTTATTACCAACTCTAATGTCATGTAGATTTTCTGCCATGTTCTCCTCCAGAGGTTTTACAGTTTGGCATTTTACTTTAGGTCTATGATCCATTTTGAGTTAATTATATGTAAGGTATAAGATTCTTTTTGTTTGTTTGTTTGTTTGCATATGGACATTCAGTTGTTCTAGTATCTTTGTTGAAAAGATTATTCCTTTGATCATTTTTCAAAAATCAGCTGACTGTCTTTGTGTGAGTCTGTTTATGGACTCTTTATTCTATTGTAAGTATCTGTATATATGTTCTTTCACCAATACAACACTGTATTGATTACTGACTTACAAACTTGTAATAATCTTGAAATCAAGTATTGTGAGTCTTCCAGCTTCATTCTTCTTAAGTATCACGTTGGCTATTCTAAGTCCTTGACATTCCAAGTGTACTTTGGAATTAATTTGTTGATGTCTACAAATTAGCCTCCTATTGGGGATAAAGTTGAATTTATAAATCAAGTTGGGAAAAACAGACATGTTTACAATACTGTTTCTTTCAATCTGAAAACAAAATCATCTATTTGTTTAGATTATTTTATTTCTTCAGAGTTTTACACTTTCCTGCTTATTGCTCTTGTATGTATTTTGTTAGATTCATACCTAAATATTTCATTTGGGGGACTACTAGAAATGGTACTGTGTTTTTATTGCAAATTCCAATTAATTGTTGCAGGTATATAGGAAAGCCACTGAATTTTGTATATTAACCTTGTATCCTGAACCCTTGTAGTAATCACTTATTAATTCCAGATTTTTTTTCATTGTTGATTCTTTGGATTTTCTGTATAAACAATTAAGTTATCTGTAACCAGAGATCATTTTATCTATTCCTTCCCAATCTGTGTATATCTTCTGCTTTATTGAATTATATAGGGCTTCTAGTACAGTGTTGAATAGGATTGGTGAGAGGAGGCATCCTCATATTGTCCCTGATCTTAGGGGAAAAGCATCCAGCATCTTACCTTTAGGTTTGATGTCAGCTGTTCAATTTTTTTTAGATGTTCTCTATCAAGTTGAGGAAGTTCCTCTGTATACCTAGTTTGCTGAGAATTTTTATTATGAATGGGTATTGGATTTTGTCACATGCTTTTTCTGTGTCAATTGACGTCATATAATTTTCTTGTTCAGTCCGTTGATGTGGTGGATTACACTGATTGACTTTATTGAACTAGCCTTGCATGCCAAGAATAAACCACACTTGGCCATGGTCTATAATTCTTTTTATACATTGTTGGATTCTATTTGCTAATATTTTGTGAGAATTTTTGTGTCCATGTTTATGAGAGATATTGGTTTGTATTTTTCCTTTCTTGTCAGATGTTTTTGTCTGGTTTTGGTATTAGGGACATGCTAGCCTCATAGAATAGGTTAAGAACTGTTTCCTCTGCTTCTGTTTTTCCTGAAAATATCATGGAGAAGTGGTATAACTTCTTACATAAATATTTGGTAGAATTCACCAGTGAATCCGTTTGGGCCTGGTCCTTTATTTTTTTTGAAGGTTATGAATTATTGATTCAATTTCTTTAATAGGTATAGGGATATTCAGATTATCTCTTTCTCCTTGTATGTTTTGGCAGTTTGCATCTCTCAAGGAATTGGTCCATTTCATCTAAATTATCAAATTTGTGGGCATAGAGTTTTTTCATACTTTTCTCTGTTATCCTTCTAATGTCCATGGGATCAGTAGTAATGGCCCCTCTTTCAATTCTAATTTACCTATTCTCCTTCTTTGTCTGTTAGCCTAGAATTGTATCAATTTTATTGATCATTTCAATGAACCAGGTTTTAGTTTTATTGAGTTTATCTATTGTTTTCCCTTTTTCAGTTTCATTGCTTTATGATCTAATTTTTATTACTTCTTTTATTCGGTTTGCTTTATGTTCAGATTGCTTTTCTTTCTCTAGTTTCCCAAGGTGGAAGTTAAGGTTATTGATTTTAGGTTGTTCTTTTTAAACATAAGCATTTAATGCTGTACCTTTTCTTCTAAGCACTGCTTTTGCTAATCCCACAAATTTGGTAATTTGCATTTAATTTCTATTTAGTTTAAAATACTTAAATTACTTTCAAGACTTCTTTGATCCATATGTTATTTTGAGGTGTGTTCTTTAATTTCCAAATATTTGGGGGAGTTTCCAGTTATTTTCCATTATGGATTCTAGTTTAATTCCACTGTGATCTGAGAGCATAATTTGTATAATTTCTATTTTATAAATTTGGTAAAGTGCGTTCTCTGGCCTAGAATGTAGTCTGTCTTTGTGATCATTCCATGTAAACTTGAGAAGAATGTTCATTCAGCTTTTTTCTTTTTTTAGTTTGCTTACTCTTTATTTATTTACCTTGTGATATAATTGACATATGACATTATGTTTGTTTCAGGTGTCCAACATAATGATTTGATATTTGTATATAGAGCAAAATGATCACCACAATAAGTCAGATTGCCTTTTTTGAAAGGAGTAGTCTAAAATTTTCATTTAGTCCACGTTGGTTGATAGTGTTGTTCAGGTCAACTATATCCTCATTGATTTTCTCCCTATTTAATCTCTCAGTTACTGACAGGAGGTTTTGAGGTCTGCAACTGTAATACTAAGTATGTCTATTTCTTCTTTCAGTTCTATCAGTTTTTGTTTCATATATTTTGATGCTCTATTGTTAAGTGCACACATGGTTGTGTGAAATTTATATAGCTACCCCAGCTTTCTTCTTATTACCATTAACAATAGTATATCTTTCTCTTTCCTTTTGATATTAAACTGTCTAAAGTGGGTTTCTTACAAATAACATAGATTTGTGTCTTAAAAAAAACTACTCTGACAGTCCTTGTCTTTTAGAGTATTTTTACCAATCATATTTAAAATGACTATTAATATAGCATTTGAATTAATAGCAGTCATGTTTGTAATTGTTTTGTATTGTCAGAGGCTTTTTGTCCTGTCTTCTTTGGTTTTATAGGAGCTTTTTATATGATCTTATTTTATCTCCTTTTTGAGCATATCAATCATACTTTAAAAAATGTTTTTAATGGTTTCCCTAGATTTTAAAATATCAATATTTAATTTTAACCAATGTTAGATCACTTTCAAATGACACTGTTCTGTTTCAAATGTAGTGCAGGTACCTTATAATAGAGCATTCCTAATTCCACTCTCCTGTTTCTTATGACATGGTTGTCATTCATTCTACTTATCACTATGCTGTAATAACCCAATACATAATTACCATTACTACTTTAAACAGTTATCTTTTATATCAATTAATAGTAAGAAAAGTCAAAAGTTTACTTTACCTTTATTCCTTCTCTGATGCTCTTCCTTTCTTATGTATATCCAAATTTGTGGTATATATAATTTTCCTTCTACATGAAGAAAATACTTTCTGATTTCTTGCAAGGCAGGCCTGATGGTGATGGAGTCCCCGTTTTTCATTGTTTGAAAAATCAATTTATTTAAACTAAAAATAAAAAGTTCACCCATTTCTGCTATGCCCCACTCTCTACCACCAAATTGTTCTCTGCATCTATGAGCTTGCTGTTTTTCTTCCTCCCTCCCTTCCCCCTTTTCTTCCTTCCCTCCCTTCCTCCTTTCTCCCTCCCTCCCTCCCTCCCTCCCTCCCTCCCTTCCTTCCTTCCTTCCTTCCTCTCTTTCTTTCTTTTCTTGCTTCCACATATAAGAATGATCATATGGTATTATTTGTCTTTCTTGTTCTGATTTACTTTACTTAGCATAGTGTCCTCACATTCCATCCATGTTGTTACAAATGGCAAGATGTAATTCTTTTTTATGGCTGAAAAATATTTTCAGTGTGTATGTTCTGTGTGTGTGTGTGTGTGTGTGTGTGTGTGTGTGTCTGTATCACATTTTTATCCATTCATCCATTGATAGACAGGTTGTTTTCATATCTTGGTTATTATAAATAATGTTGCAGCACACATGGGAGTGCATATATCTTTTCATATTGGTATTTTCGTTTTCTTGAGATGAATACCCAGAAGTGCAATAGCTGAATCATATGTTCTATTTTTAATTTTGGGGGAACCTCCATACTTTTTTCCTAGTGGTTGTACCAGTTTACATTCCCACCAGCAATGCACAAGGGTTCCCTTTTCTTCACATCCCTGCCAATACTGGTTATTTCTTGTCTTTTTGATAATAGCCATTCTAACAGGTATGGAGTGATATCTCACTGTGGTTTGATTTGCATTTTCCTTGTGATTAACGATGTTGAGCACTTTTTTTCAATGTACCCGTTGGCCATCTATGTTTTCTTTGGAAAAATGTCTATTCACATCTACTGTACAATCTTTTTTTAAAAAAATCTTTATTTATTTATTTATTTATTTATTTATGGCTGCAGTGGTTCTTTGTTGCGGCGAGCGGGGGCTACTCTTTGTTGCGGTGCACGGGCTTCTCACTGTGGTGGCTTCTTTTGTTGTGGAGCACGGGTTCTAGGCGCACGGGCTTCAGTAGTTGTGGCACACGGCCTCAGTAGTTGTGACTCACGGGCTCTAGAGCTCAGGCTCAGTAGTTGTGGCGCACGGGCTTAGTTGCCCCACAGCATGTGGGATCTCCCTGGACCAGGGCTCGAACTTGTGGCCCCTGCATTGGCAGGCGGATTCTTAACCACTGTGGCACCAGGTAAGTCCCTACTATACAATCTTTATTCAGATTGTTTTTTTCCTTTTGTTATTGAGTTGTATGTTTTGTATATTTTGCATATTTTGGATACTACCCCTTATCAGATATATGATTTGCAAATATTTTCTCCCATTCATTAGGTTGCCTTTTCATTTTGTTGATGGTTTCCTTTGCTGTACAGAAACATTTTATTTTATTTTATTTTATTTTATTTTATTTTATTTTTTTTTGTGGTATGCGGGCCTCCCTCTGCCGCGGCCTCTCCCGTTGTGGAGCACAGGCTCCGGACGCGCAGGCCCAGCGGCCACGGCCCACAGGCCCAGCCGCTCCGCGGCACGCGGGATCCTCCCGGACCGGGGCGTGAACCTGGTTCCCCTGCATCGGCAGGCGGACGCACAACCACTGCGCCACCAGGGAAGCCCCAGAAGCATTTTAGTTTAATGTAGTCCCTGTTCTTGATTTTTGCTTTTGTTGCTTTTGGTGTCAGATTTTAAAAAATCATTGCCAAAACCTATGTCAAGGAGCTTACTGCCTATATTTTCTTCTAGGACTTTTATAGTTTCTGGTCTTATATTCATGTCTTTGAGTTAGTTTTTTGTGTATGGTGTAAGATAGTTGTCCAATTTCATTCTTTTGCATGGGACGGTGTAGTTTTCCCAACACCGTATGTTGAAGAGACTGTCCTTTCTTTATTGTATATTCTTGGCTCCTCTGTTATGAATTAATCGGGTTTATTTCTGGACTCTCGATTCTGTTCCATTGATCTGTGTGTCTGTTTGTATGCCGGTACCATAGTGGGTTTTTTTGTTTGTTATTATATTCTTTTGTTGTTTTATTTTGAATGTCTCTAGAAATGTCTGCTGTTGGTTTAAGATAGAAAATTCTTCCTTAACATGATGAGGAAAGTCCATTTTAGGTTTTCAGGAATGAGTGTTGTGTTATTAAATGTTATTCTGATATCTATTATAGAAGATCATGTGTATTTTGACAGCTGAACATATTAATAAATTTCAGAATACTAAGCCATCCTTGCTTAACCAATCTAATTATAGTAGATTAAAACATGTTGTGAAATATAATTTCTCTATTATTTAACTTACAGTTTTCTATTTAAACTCACAATAAATTTCTTTAAACAAATCCCCAAATTTCACAAATAAAATCTTAAGCTTTAAAAAATATCAGATTGGGAATTCCCTGGTGGTCCAGTGGTTAGGACTTCATGCTTTCACTGCTGAGGGCCTGGGTTCGATCCCTGGTTGGGGAAGTAAGATCTCACAAGCTGAGTGGTGCAGCCAAAAAAAAAAAAAAAACAACACCACCAAAAAACATAAAAACAGAAGGCATTACTGCTTCTTACAATACCACACACCTGGTGAAGCCTCCCCTGGAAAACCAGAGGGAACAATACAATAAGGAAAGTCCTGCTGGCCAACTGGCCAGCTTCACTGCAAACCCAATTACTTCAAACAGGAAGAGACACAGCCCTACATCTGGACAGGAAGGCGATGCCCTACTTTGCAATCCAGCAGGAAGAAAATGTCTCTTCCCAAGGGCAGCCCAGCCAATCAGAAACTGTAGTCACCCAACCAATGAGAAGCCTCTTCCTGAAAAGGACTCTGCTTATTATTGCCCCTCCCTAGGTCCCTACCCACATGCCCTATAAAAACAAGCTCCCCTTCCTGGTTCTCTGGATTTGCCTATGGCCTGCCATAGTCTGTATATGCCAGATTGCAATTCTTCTGGCTATTCTCAAGTAAATTCACTTTAGCTGATAAAATAACTGCTTATTATTAAAGTTGACAAACTCAATCTAGTACCCACTAGGGTTTAGCCTTACATTTAAACTGTGTTGCTAGACTGGTTTCACACTACAAACTTCTAGACATTAAAATTCACAAAATAAAGACACAGTTAAGGGACTTCCCTGGTGGTCCAGTGGTTAGGACTCCGTGCCCTCACTGCAGAGCGCACAGGTTCGACCCATGGTCAGAGAGCTAAGACCCCGAGGGCATGGTTAAAAATCGTTTGTTACTGGCATTTGACTTAAAATCGATAGGAGCCTCCACTGCTTTTAAAACAGACAAGATAATGAGAGAGTGGCAGGGACATATATGCACTACCAAATGTAAATTAGATAGCTAGTGGGAAGCTGCCGCATAGCACAGGGAGATCACCTCTGTGCTTTGTGACCATGAGAGGGGTGGAATAGGGAGGGTGGGAGGGAGAAAGATGTTAAAAAAAAAAAGATAATACAAAGTATTCTTTATCAGAGTATTCACAATTTGCAATTAAGTATCAGTGTATATCTAACTCTGTTTCCCTTTTAGCCTATAAGATCCAGGAGGGTAGGAGTCAACTTATGTTTGTTTACTCACTACTTACGCTTTTCTGTTTGTCCCCTTCAAATCTCTCCACCTTGATGCATCGCTGTGTTCCCTTTCCTTCTGCTTGCATTCAATTAATAGGAAAACCAACAAAGGATGGAAAAGAATGAGATGCACATGTACACACACCACACACAGACGCTCTTGCTACCTCAGTTTACCTTAACTTCCCTCCAAGGCCTAAACTTCCTTTTTCGATAACAATCTTTGCAGAACATTTCCTTCTCATTAAACAAACAAAGAAACAAACCCACATACATGATTAAATGAAAATACAGATCTAGTTCAATCCTCAGTTAGGTTTTTTTCCTTAGTATATAAACAAAGAGTAGTAAGCTTTTTAAGAAACTATATACTGAGAAATATTTTTCTCTAAATCTAACCAATTAAAACAATTTTTAAAGTCTTTTTTTTTTTTTTTTTTTTTTTTTTGTGGTATGCGGGCCTCTCACTGTTGTGGCCTCTCCCGTTGCGGGGCACAGGCTCCAGACGCGCCGCTCCGCGGCACGTGGGATCTTCCCGGACCGGGGCACGAACCCGCGTCCCCTGCATTAGCAGGCGGATTCTCAACCACTGCGCCACCAGGGAAGCCCTAAAATCCTTATTAATGATCAGAAAGTATCCAGTTTTTGGCAAAGAAGTAGGTCTTCTTCCTTTTGTTCTTAAAGGACTACTTGTAAAAGTATTTGATTAAGAATCCGCCTGCCAATGCAAGGGACACAGGTTCGAGCCCTGGTCCAGGAAGATTCCCACATGCCGTGGAGCAACTAAGCCTGTGTGCCACAACTACTGAACCTGCGCTCTAGAGGCCACGAGCCACAACTGCTGAGCTCACGTGCCACAACTACTGAAACCTGTGCACCTAGAGCCCATGCTCCGCAACAAAAGAAGCCACCGCAATGAGAAGCCCGCTCACCACAACAAAGAGTGGCCCCCACTCGCCACAACTAGAGAAAGCCCACGCACAGCAACGAAGACCCAATGCAGCCAAAAATAAAATAAATTAAAAAACAAAAAAACCCTATATTCTATTAAGAACCTATTAAAAAAGTAAAACAGGGACTTCCCTGGAAGGCCAGTGGTTAAGATGCCTCAATTCAATTGCAGGGGGTGTGGGTTCAATCCCTAGTCGGGGAACTAGGATCCCACATGTCCTGCGGCGCAGCCAAAAAAAAAAGTAAAATTAAACCAAAAAAACCATTAACAATGACGACAAAATCAATGACTCCTTAATTTAGAAGATGATCATCACGTTTTACTGAGAACCTAAGTCTCCATGGAATAAAACTCAGGAAAGGAGAATCAATTTTACACCTCATTCCATAGGACTTTAGTTTCTGAAGTAGCAAAAAGAACTTATTTCACTTGTAGGAAGGTTCCACAGAATGGAGTCAAGGTAAAACAATAAAACGCGTAGTCAGTACATGTAAAGTAAAAAGGTTATATTCTACATATATTCATAAAAGAAATATTTAGTTCAAAAAATTAAAAGCCTGATCTAAGACTGGAATTATTCTGGGACTGCCTGGTAGTAATGCTTAGCTCTTATTGTGTTTGTATCATGAATATATATATGAACTATTAAAACTTAATATGATATAGTCAATAGACAACTCTGTCCTACATTTATATTTATTAAAAACTGCCACAAACAGGGCTTCCCTGGTGGCGCAGTGGTTGAGAGTCCGCCTGCCGATGCAGGGGACGCGGGTTCGTGCCCCGGTCCGGGAAGATCCCACATGCCGCCGAGCGGCTGGGCCCGTGAGCCATGGCCGCTGAGCCTCCGTGTCCAGAGCCTGTGCTCCGCAACGGGAGAGGCCACAACAGTGAGAGGGCTGCGTACTGCAAAAAAAACAAAAAAACCCCAAAAACTGCCACAAACAAACAAAGCCTGTACAAAAAGCAGCTGGGGCATCGATCACTTTCAGATCATAATCTTGAGAGACACAATTTGCTTAGGACTCCACCATCTTCTAACTTAGCCACGTAGTCTTCCTCGGTCGCTGAGCCTCCGTGTCCAGAGCCTGTGCTCCGCAACGGGAGAGGCCACAACAGTGAGAGGGCTGTGTACGCTGTGTACTGCAAAAAAAACAAAAAAACCCAAAAAACTGCCACAAACAAACAAAGCCTGTACAAAAAGCAGCTGGGGCATCGATCACTTTCAGATCATAATCTTGAGAGACACAATTTGCTTAGGACTCCACCATCTTCTAACTTAGCCACGTAGTCTTCCTCTGCCACGTCTTCTTCTTCTTCCTTGTCTGTCATAAACAAACAAAACTACTTTGAAATAGTAGTCTTGAGAGATATTATCACCTAGGACCCCCTCTGCCTCTGCCTCTTCCTCGGCCTCTTACTGCAACAGCTTCCCTTTCCTTAGACTTCACCTTCGGTTCAACATGCGTGAGAAGTGTATCCAGAGGTAAGCTGTCTGGCAGAATAAAATACTGAATGTTATTTCCGCGAATACTCAGTGTTTCCAGCTGTACAGGTTCTCTGTTCTTCAGGGTCATTTTCACAGCTTTAAGATGTGTATTCATGCTGACATCTACACCTGTGATTGTTCCATGGACCTGTGTTCTATTCTTTAATTCAGTGGTTACAACTTTGTGACCCAATTTCATCAAAAATCGCATGACCTTCATCCTAGTGGCACCGTCACCCTTTTGATCCGATAGTGCACAAAACCCAACAGCCGAGCACCGACCAGCTGCGAATATGAATGGCCCATATTGTTTTAATTACTGTAGCTTTGTAATGTAGTTTGAAACCAGAGCACATGAAGTCTACAGCTTTGCTCTTATTTCTCAAGATTGTTCTGGCTGTTTAGGGACTTTTGTGATTTCATACAAATTTTAGGACTATTTATTCTCCTTCACTTTTGAAGGATACTTTCACTAGAATTCTACTTTTTTTTTCTTTTAAGACTTTTAGTATTTCACTCCACTTTCTTCTCACTTGCATGGTTTCTGCTAAGAAATCTTCTGTAAATCTTATCTGTTCCAAACATTTCCTTCTCTCTCTCCTTCCATTTTTATACTTCTTGTTGATTTAAACTGTGAGTTTAGATATATATAATGCTATTGAATTTTTGGAATATAAATCTAGTTGTCAAATTTTATTACTGACATTGTATTAAAACTTATCCACAATTATTTGGATGTACCTCTACATTTTACAGGTTACATTTTTCATCTTCAATTCTTTTACACCATGACTTACAAGTTTTTTATTTGGATTGAGCTCTTGGTCAGCTGAAATTTATTTCACTAGGTATTTCAGGAAGAGTTCATGGTTGGTATAATTTCTAGGTTCTTCAGTGGCCAAGAATATCTTTTTTGCCTTCATATATAATCACCAACTGACTTGAGCATGAAATTCTCGTACTCAGGTTCCCTTCAAAACTATGTAGACTTTGCCCTGTAACTTTTGTTGTTTAGTGGTACAAAGAAGTTTGTGGTCTGCTAAAATATTTTGCCTTGGTAAATATCTTTTTTCCTTCCTAAATGGTTTTAAAAATTTTTGTCCTTGAAATTCAAAAATTTTATCAACGTATGTCTAGATGTTTGTCTCATTTCATAAATTTTGTTAGTAATTCTTGACCTTTTTCAATTTTAATAGTCATGTGTTTCTTCCTCAGAAAGTTCTTTTTATTATGAAATATTTAAAATACATGGAAGAGCAAATAAAATCTTTATAATGCATGTCCCTATATTTACCACTTAGTTTTAGTAAATCATATTAGTCTGCCATATATGCCACAAATAATTTGTAATAAACTAAATTTTATAGCTGTAGTTGAAACTTCTTGAGCAACCTTCCACTACCCCAATTCTCCTTTTAAACCTAAATGTAAACACTTTTCTAATTTTTGTGTCCATCTTTCTTACACATTTCTCTATACTGTTATATACATGAATTAAAAAAACATATTACTTTGCATCTTTTCATTTTAAATGCTATGGAATCATATTGTATCTATATTTCTGAATCTTACATTTTTCAGTCTACATTATGTTTTTGAGACTTTGCTATGGTGGTAGCTGCAGCTTTCTTTGGTTCATTTTATTGTGCTGCCTCATTCTGTTATGTCAATATATCACAATTAATTTATCCATTTTTATGTTGATGGACATTTAGGTAGTTTCCAAATGTCCACAAATATAAATCATGCTGCAATGAATGTTCATTCACATGTCTTCTGTGAGAGTTTCTCTAGGTTTTGTACCAAGAAGTGTAGTTCCTTGCAGCAGGCATGATGACCTTCAAGAGTAATATTATTAAAGAGGTAGTGCTTCCATAGTTCTTACTATGTGCTAGACACTCTTCTATATACTTAACTGATACAGACTCATTTAACCTTTCAGAATAACTCTATGAGGTAGGTACTATTCACTATCCACATTTTAGGATTAAAATACAAGTCACAGTAATTTTAAGTGACTTGTCCAAGGTCACACAGATGTAAGTAATAGAGCCAGGATTTGAACTCAGGTAATCTTGTCCAGAGTCTGCACATTTAACCTCTATGATACACTGGACAAAAGGTATTCTGTTTCTTCTTGATTCGGCTTTAAGAAGTCATATTTTATTTAGGAATTTGTCTAACTTTTCAAATTTTTCACAATGTTTTTCATTATATGTTCTTATCTCTATCACCTCTGAAGTATGTATATGTCTATTTTTGTATCTCCAATGTTATTTATTATGCCTCTTCTCTTCTTTGAACATATGAAATATAATTATATTTTAATGTCCTTGTAGAAAATTCTAACATCTGTATCACTTCTGGGTTGGTTTCTATTTATTAATTTTTCTCATTGCAGGTCATAATTTCTTGACTCTTTCATACTTGATAATATTTAATTGGATGCAAACATTGAGATTTTTATTTTGTTAGGAGTTGATACTTTGCATTCCTATAAATAGTTTTGTACATTGATCTGAGATGCAGTTAAGTAGACTTGTTGGAAGTGTAAATGTGAATCCAGCTCCATGTGAGAGCAGCCAATGGTTATAGCTTCTCAGGAGAAACTTCCCTCTTGCCTTTGGAGGTATGTCAGAGACAGATTTTCTTGTTTTCCTTATAAAGAATTTTTTCCCTAGCCCAATTTATTTCAATGAAAGGAGGGGAAACCCTTTCATCCAGAGTTCCTAGCTTTATGCAGAGGTCTCAAGTTCAGGTACCTTCCCTGCAAGGGTTCAATGCCACATCTCTCATTTCATTGGATGTTCATCCCTGAATTTATTAAATTGTATTTTGACGTTTGCTCTTAGAGTATTATTGGTTTCCTTTATCAATCTGGTTTAATGATCAAGGATTTCATTTTTTTAATCCTTGGGTTATTTTTTTCTTACATTGTTGAGAATGCCACACTGCAACTTTAAATATTATCGTCAGAATTTGTTTGGACATTTTGGTGTTTTCCAATTGGAATATATTTTGAGAAGATTTTAACCATTGAACTATCAGGAGTGATTGCCCTGTCTTACCAATGTTTATTTATTTAAACTTTTGGCTGTAGTTTTCTTTTAGTCTCTTTAGGACAGCAGATAATTTTTTGCTTTTAAATCTATCCTGAAAATCTCTGTCTTTAAGCAGATTAATTGAACCATTTATGTTACTGTTGTTACTGATGTATTTAGACCCTTTTCTTTATTTTATCAGCGATCTTCTGATCCCAGTCAGTTACAGCTGCCAAGATTTTGAATTCTCTTCTTGACAAATTATGTCCTGGCATGAGAAACCCAAAGTTCCCAGGTAGATGCTGTAGTTTAAATCTCAGTGAGATTCTTGCTGTCACTCTTAGGAAAAGCAGGGCTTCCCTTTGGGAATCTGTTCCACAACATCTGCAGAGGCCAGAGTTGTATGGACAGAGAGCCCAAATTCTCAAATGGGTCACTGGAAATTATGCTACCCTAAATTACTTCTCTTTCCATCCCTTTGTTTCTTGACCCATGTTTTCTACCTACTGGGGATATAGAATCATGCAGTAATCATTGATTTAGAGTATATATTGCATCCTGGAGAATGGTACCCCTCTTAACAGGGTATTGTCTCCAAAATGACACCTTGCTGTTCTCTCAACACACCATTCCATCACTCTGTTAAGACAACAGCTTCAGTGCCTTCATAGCAGGTACTGTCCATCTTTGGCTTGTGTCACATACTGAGCCAACCCATTAGCTTTTTCTTCCTCTTGCTTATGAGTACTATCAGTTAGTCATAAAATCCCCCATGTGTCCTGGGCAGCTGGTAAATTGCACTCAGCCTGTGATTTCCTGTACTGAGCCTGTCTTCTCACTAGAATGTAAGCTCCAATAAGGAGGGGTTTTTTTGGTTCATTGCTGTATCCCCAATTATTTCAGCAGTGCCTCTTCAATAAATATGGATTGAAAGAATGAATGTTCTCCTTCTCAAATGGAGTACGTTTGTTTCCCTTTACTCTTCAGGAGCTGAACTCTCAACTGCCACCTAGAACCTACTTACCACTTAATAGTTCTACTCCATTTAGTGTTCATTTTGATATTTATCTAGCTTTTTCAGTTCCACCTATATCTTTTTGGTTTTCTCTCGTAACGCTTTGTCATTGGTGTTTGCAGGGGGAGTGCACATAGCATAAAATTACTGCACAGTCTTGATCAGAAGTTACATTTTTTTATTTTGTAATTTCTTTGATAAGTGTTTTGTATCCATTTGCTATTTCTCTTCATCAGAATGGTTACTATATGATATATTTAGATCAACTTTATTGTGATGATTTAAATATTTTCATCGTTTTCTGTCTTTATCCTTTTCCTCTGACTTTTGGAAGGAATTCTTTCACTTGTTATCTAATTTGCAACTTTGTTTCAGTAGTATTCAATCTGCTGTTTCCTGCCTTTTTCCTTTTTTTTTTTTTAATGCAGCAATTGTATTTTTTATCTCCTGCTCTCTTTACTGGTTTTAGATTGCTCCTTACTCTATTTCCCTAGTAATTAATTTTATTGCATAATTAATATGTGCCTTTTATTTTTCCAGACCATCAATGAATTATTTCATTAAAAATACACAATAACCCTGTTAGGTAAATACTGCTGTCATCCCATTTTACAAATGAAACTGTGGAAAAAAGATAGGTTTAGTAATTGACTGATGATCACATGTAGCTCATAAGTGGCAGAGCTGTGATTTGAACTTGTTGAAGCCCAGAGTCTTAACCATTCCCCTACATTGCCTGGAAATAGGTGAAAAGTTCTCTTGATTTTCTTGAGAAAGTGAGTTAGAAAATACCTAAATTGTTTCCTTGAGAAAGTGAATTAGAAAATATCTAAATTCTCTGCATTAACCATTTCATAGAAGACATTTGTATTGATTCCTCAGCAAATTCCTTCCCCTGAACTTCAGTCCCTTTTCACATAACCTATGATCTCTCTCTTTAATCCTTACTGGGGACAGGATATCCTGGGTTAGCATTGCCAACCAACATAGTTTCTCTCAGAATTTATGACCCTGTTTGAATACTCTGGACCTAGTAGACCAAGGGGAGAGAGGAGCTGTGGGTTTATTGTCATGTTGTGTGATAGTTCAGATAGCCAAACAACTTGTGAAGAAACGTGAGGAGTAAGAACAGAAGAGATTTGCAACCCAAAGCTCTCCTTCTCTATTCACACTTTTATTTTCTATGTTTGACATGGCAGCCGAGAGGCTTCACCCAACCCTCTTGCCTCATTCATGTCCCCTATAATTTTCCTTTAATACAAATGAAAATTGAGGAAGGATTACTTGGGGTTTCCTGTTAGGTATGTCCTCTGGTGCCTGGTGCATTTCCCAGGCCTGCTGAGACCAAGAGGAACTCCATAATTGATCGATAAACCACATCCGTGTACAGTCTTTGCCTGTTTTACTTCAGGGGTATGAGTGGAGTTATGCTGTGTGGCCTCGCAGGAGAGTTGTTATATCTCGTGCAGGCAGTAGAGGATCAGAATACTCCTGGTCTTTGATGTCGTTACCCTTGTGGAAATTTTTCAAAGTTTTTGGCACGGATCTGGAGTATTGGGTATCCAGCAAATAATACAGTTTTGACCCCATTTAAAAATTCCATTTTAATAGGAATCAAAAAGGGACTAGAAGAGTTAGACATTTTCATTCAAATTTGCTCTTTTGTTCAGAATCCTAAGTAGCAAATTACAAGTCACAATTAGGTAACAGTAAAAAGTAGACTGTAACTTTTGCAGTTTTCCAGACACAGTGTTCGCAAGTTTCCATTTCATAGTTACATCCATGTATGAGAGCAGATTCTGAGTTTGGCAAAGGCCCTTGGAAAAACAGTTCATGGAAACTCTGTAAATTCAACAGTAGACATTATGTGGAGGGTTCATACCCAGCATAGATTGGGGCCTGAGTCTTGGCAGAATTGCAGAGGGAGAAACTAGCTTAAATTGTCTGTGAACTGGCTTCTTTGGAAAGGCTTTGCTGAGATGAGCAATTCTATTTAGAATGGCTGCTGTTCATCTTTCTACCAAGACAATCATCTGGTGGCAAAACATGAAAAAGCAGATGTGGCGTTTTCGAACTCTAAATGCTTTCAAACTCCAATGTTATTCCCAGTGAACCTGAAAGTCGAAGAAGTAATCACCTTGAACTTCTGGTATCATGTGAAGAGCTCAAGAAAGCTGAGCACCCGACTTGTACCAAAGAGGAACCCTGAAAGCTAAGCATCCTATAAATTGGAATTTCTGCTTCCTCTGTTGTCTTCCATACAGTCTCTTGCCTCTTTGCTAAATATCAAAGATATTTATGCTTAAACAAATGTTGTCTCTCTCTCAGTGCATCCTCTCCTTCTGGCAGGGAAGTCATCGTGCTGAATCGGTGGCACTTGCCATGGCAACAGACTGTGATGTCAGAGACACAGTGCCAAGCAGTTAGATTTCGGAGGTGCCACAGTTGGGAATATGAAGCCCCAAGGATGATGATGAGCCAGAGCAGTTGCTGTAAAAGAAAAAGAGCCTCGGTAAAGACCGAGTGTCGGATGTGTGCTCTCAGAGGTCTGGTGCTGAAGTAGGGTGACAGAAAATGAAGCCAGGTGAGGCGAATAGGGATGCAGGGCTCAAGACAGGATTTCCAAGGAGAGGTGTGGTGATGAAGACCATTTGCAGAAGGCCACATCCAGATGGCTGGCACCCTGCCATGTTCTGGGGCTTTGATCCTTCACAGGTGTGCTCTAAGGCATAGAAGGGAGAAGCTCCAGAGGTTCAGTGTCTCTCAATGAGAGAGACAAAGGAGTCAGGACAAAGAAAAAAAGCAGGCTCTTTGCTTTCCTGTCTCATGAAGCAGGAGTGTGACAACTTTCACAGTTGTGCTGCTTTCACAGAAAGAGCACCTTGACATCAAGACATTTGAGACCTGAAAACTGAGGATGCTATGGGGAGAAGGATGCCCTAAGAGGTTTTCAGCAAAACTTTCCAAGAGGAGGCAATGGATGGTGGTCCCTGAAGTTACTGATAGGAACAGTGTGAGAGTGTTTTGAAACGGACTCTTAAAATCTCTGCAGGTCTTATGTTGAATATGCAGACGATGAAACCAATACCTGTGAAAAATCATAGATGAAGTTTTAAAATACATACACATTTCAGTGATACAGTATGGATAAATTTGGACTGCATATGGCTTCTTATGTAAAGGAAAATTTCTTCTCCTTTTAGTAACACATTGTCTGCTGCCTGTGCTTAGCACCTTCTGCCATATGCTACTTAGAACAAGCTGCTGCAATTCAAGAACTAGCCCTAGTAATTAAGATCAAATGAGCCAGATGAAGAAAATGAGATGAAGAAAACCACATGCCCATGGATCCCAGCCTTTTTATGTTAAAAAAAAAAAAAAAGAAAAGAAGAAAGAAAAACAACAACCATTGCCCATGGATTTATATGCAGTCCACACTCAGGATTATTGTTAACACATATGCATATATTTTGAATTGTTCTGGGCTTGATTGATTAGCTCCATGGAAATAGTTGCTGTTGGATGCCGGGGCATCCCTATGGAATATAAATAATAGTGCTCAAGGCTCAACCAAATGTAATTGATTTCATGAAAAAAGTACAACAAAACATGGAAGGTATTATAAAATAGTTTGAGATTAAGCCTTAAAAGATCCTTGGAGATATTTGACCTCTCATCCTTACATTGTAATGGGAAGTTGAAATCCAGAGAGGGTGAATAAATTTCCCCTGGTCACTGAGCTATAGCTAGAGGCAAGTCTCAGGTTAGAACATGGAATTTCTGGCTCACCCACTGGTTCAGTAATTCTCAAACTTGAGCATACATCAGAAACTCCTGGAGGGCTTGTTAAAATACAGATTGCTGGGCACCCCCCCCCCCGTGTTTCTCATTTAGTAGGTCTGGGTTGTGGTCCCAAAATTTACTTTCCCACCAAGTTCTCAGGTGAAGCTGATCTGTAGACCTTATTTACCCATCTCAAACTTGAGCATCCACCGGAAACCCTGGGAGGGTTTGTAAAAATACAGATTGCTGGCCCCCCCCCCCCCGTGTTTCTCATTTAGTAGGTCTGGGTTGTGGTCCCAAAATTTACTTTCCCACCAAGTTCTCAGGTGAAGCTGATCTGTAGACCTTATTTACCCATCTACAGGTCACACTTAGAAAACCACTGGTTTAGTTTTTAAAAATTTTCCTTACATTGGGTTTTCTCAAACTATGGTAGGACCTATATGAGAATCACCTGGAGGGGGTGTTGCCTATGAGAAATACAGGTTATGGGTACATCTCAGAGTTACTGCATTTGAATCTCTGGAAGTGAGGGGCTGGCATCTACCTTGTACACAATCACCCCTGGTAATTTCCATTACTGTCCAAGTTTGAAAATCACACTACGTGACCACACTGATTGACCTGAAGAAATCAAAGACTGAACTTCTTGGTGAGATGATAAAATTAACAGTTCTTGCTCCATCCTCTCTAATCTCCAAGCAAATGACCAAAGGAAGGAAGAAGAATTAAAACCTGCATCTAATTTGGGAAAATGAGAAAGGTGTCAGCCCTCTGTTCAAAACGTCTAGGATTTTTTTGTAGGATGTTGTGCTAGTGTGACTCCATTGAGCAACATTTTAAAAGACCTGTCAGCCTCTAGAGAAAGCAGTACAGTAGTAGGGTGAGTAAGGAGAAAAAAGTCATAGCAGAGCCCCACTAATGACCACTGAGATGGGGGACAAGCTGATACCACAGAATGTAAGATGCAAAGTCTCATCTACTACTTTGGATAAGTTGCCTTCTACCACTGCTATGTGGAGACTCCTGGGTTTCCATGGTGAAAGTCATCTGTGCATGAGGGCATCATGACATAGGTAGACAAATACCATGTGGGTAATGTGAGAAGTGACACCATAAAGACCCAGGCAAAAATTTGAGCAGCATCCCAACAGTTTTGCTTCGTAATAATCATGAAGGAAAAACTGCTCAGAGGTGATTCCTCTGCTTCAGGCTCCCATACTGCAGGCTTTATCCATAGTTATACAGGCTGAATGATGACTGAATTGAAAATTACATAAATTAGCCTGGCAGTTTAAGACTCGGTGGAAGATTATAACTGCAAATGGGTGTACCATGAGGGAATTCAAGGAGCACACATTTGCCTAACAAGTGGGAAAACCCAAGTCTGGGTGAACTTTTCCTGCTTCACTATGGGATCTAAGAATTCTATATCAAGCAAGCTGTCAGTCAAACATGATAAAAATAGATATTTTAAGGTATGCAAGGTTCATAATGAAATACCTATGTACCCTTCCAGAATATATGGTGTATTATAGACAACCAGATGATGAATATGACAAAGAAAAAAATATTCCAGTAGAAAAATGGGCAAAAGTATAAACAGGCAATTCACAGAAGAAATAAAAAGTAAACATATGAAAAGATCCCAAGTTTCACTAAAGAAATGTAAATTAAAACAACGAAATGCCAATGTTTTGCCCACCGTTTTTGCAAAAACTTTAAAATGTGAAAACATTGAAGAAGATATGAGGAAATAGGCATTTATACTCCTTTGGAGGAATTTTAGGCAACTTGGAATACAATTTTGGAAGGCAATTTCACAATATGTATCAAAAGTCATAAGATATTTATACCTTTGAACTGATTATTCCATTTGTAGTAATTAATCCTAAGTCAGCAATGATAATAAGAGACATAAAAATATTAATATGTAAGGATGTGCATTATGACATTATTTATGTTAGTGAATAGTTCAGAGCAACTTAAATATCCAAATGTGATATGGTAAAATAAATTTTTGTGTATCCCTAAAATGCATTACTAAATAATCATAGTAGTTACTAAAGAATATTTAAAGATATAAAATGTGTTCACTATTTTAAAATAATAGTTCAGGTTACCAAATCATATAATAAGTTTGCATATAAATTCAATATATATGAAAGAAAACTAGAAACATAAGTATCAACATATTCTATCTTTTCCACATTTTGTGCAGTGAGAACATTCTTTTGTTAGTTTAAAAATGTTATGGGAAATAGTCTGGATACACGAATTATTCTGCATAAATACAATGGAATACTAGGCAGCCATTAAAAAGACAAAAGCAAATTATGATTATTGATAGAGAATAATCACAATATTAGTTGTTAGGTAAAAAAAGTAAGGCACAATACAGTGTATAAACACGTTAAGAAATAAAATTTAAAATAAGGCATACTTATCTAACACTGATACCCCTCACTCTAAACACATGGAAGTGGTGAATAAAATATAGTAACCATAATTACTTTCTGTACATATCAAGCTCAAAAAAGAATTAAAAATCCCATGTGTTACATATTAAGAAGAAATGGAAATCAAGTTGCTAGTCTCACAAACTGAGAAAGCTGCTATGATCCATGGGAATACTGAGCATAGAAACAGGCTTTAAAGTTCTGCGTCTGAGGTCTTAATGACAACGTGGGATTAGATGATACTGCTTTAAACCCACCCAAGGCAATGCGCTGGACATGATATCCCTTCGGTAATCTTATAACTGGTACCCCTTCGTGAATAGGAGACTATACCTGGACTATAATTTTTAGAGAATCCAAAAATTGGCCTTAAGACTTTGGATAAAAGTATAAAATACCTTAAGAGTTGAAATCCCAAACATATGGCATATGCATTTGTGGAGTCTGAATTTATGTGACCTGACAGTTCAGGTGAGAAATTGACATTTAACAGGTCCAGGATCAGGGAAATTCCTGGGGCAGCTGACAGAAGCATATGTAAAACCACTCTGTTGCGATATTTCCGTAGCCCAGAGAACCAGAGACTCCCTCAGATACAGCCACCTTGCAAACAAACAAGAGGATTAACATCCCAAGGACTTGAAAAAAGAGAGAAATCTGAAAGAGAATACAGGGCTTCAAAAATGTACAGGACGATAAGAAAGTAACTAAAATCACAATGATAGACTAAGACACTGTGACAAACAAGATTTGCAAATAAGAACATATAGAATGCTAGATGTTAGTAGAATCATTGGATAAAAGAAACTTA
Organism: Physeter macrocephalus; assembly: GCF_002837175.3. Lineage (NCBI taxonomy): Eukaryota > Metazoa > Chordata > Mammalia > Artiodactyla > Physeteridae > Physeter > Physeter macrocephalus. The sequence goes on from NC_041224.1 coordinate 11,046,098, forward strand.
AAAGGTGGATGAGATAAAATTGTAGAGAGAATTGGTAAATTGGAATATATATTGGAGGATGTTACACAGAATGCAGCCCTGAAAATTGATTAAGAGATGTGGAGGATGTAGAGGCTCTTAATGGTAGGAGTCTAACGGTAGGTCCTCAAAGACAGAAGGCTAGTGAGAGAGAGGCAGAATGACTGAGAATTTTATAGAATTGCAGAGTGACATGAAACTTCTTATCAAAGAGTATGATAAAAATAAATCTACATCTGACTCATCATTGTGAAGTTGCCGCTCATGAAAGGCAGACAGAAAACTTACTCATTATCATGACAAATGAGGGGAAAAAAGAAACATGATTCATAGAAAACACAAAATGAGTTTAACTGTATCAGTAATCACAGTAAATGTGAACAAATTAGATTTACGTACTCAAGGAAAGAGACTTAGATACACCTCTTTAAAAAGCATATGCCTATTTTTTATTTTAAAAAGTGAAGAGATGACAGAGTAAGATATGGAAAAAGGTGCTGGTACACACAGAATGTGATAATACTGTATAGGGATGTTAAGATCAGGCAAAGAAGAAGGTAAAGCAAAACAAAATGAACAATGAAAACATTTTAAGGTTAAAGGAGTCATTATAAATCATCTTCTTTGCCTTTAATAACATAGCCTTCGACTACATGAACTTGCCACAGTTAAACAGAGAAACAAGCTTAAATTACAATGGAATATTTTAACATAAGTACCTCAATAATGTTTAGGTCAAGGACACCAAATATATTAATGAACCATTATCTGATAACACGAACAAACTCATATATAGAACTTATACTATAAAATACACATTCTACTCAAGCACAAGGGACATTTATAACAAGTAATTGTCTACTAGACCATCAACAAAGTCTCAACAATATAAAGAAATAATATAGAACATTCTTAACCTCAGTAAAGAATAATTTAAAAGTTAAAAATATATCTAATACATCATATATTTGAAGTTTAAAAACATTTAATTCAAGAATACAAAAAATTTCAAAGCCATTAGAATGAAATAATAAAGAATATTACATATCAAAACATGTATGATGCTACCTTTTTTTTTTAGGGTGCCAAAATGTTCTATATATTTTTTTCTTATTATCTATTTTATACGTTTAAGTGTATACATATCAATCCCAATCTCCAATTCATCCCCCCCACCCCCCGCTTTCCCCTCTTGGTGTCGGTATGTTTGTTCTCTGCATCTGTGTCTCTGTTTCTGCCTTGCAAACCGGTTCATCTGTACCATTTTTCTAGATTCCACATATATGCGTTAATATACAATATTTGTTTTTCTCTTTCTGACTTACTTTACTTTGTATGACAGTCTCTAGGTCCATCCACATCTCTACAAATTACCCAATTTTGTTCCTTTTCATGGCTGAGTAATATCCCACTGTATATATGTACCACATCTCCTTTATCCATTCTTTTGTCAGTGGGCATTTAGGTTGCTCCCCCCTGACCTAGCTATTGTAAATAGTGCTGAAGTGAACATTGGGGTGCATGTGTCTTTTTGAATTATGGTTTTCTCTGGGTATATCTCCAGTAGTGGGATTGCTGGGTCATATTGTAATTCTATTTTTAGTTTTTTAAAGAACCTCCATACTGTTCTCCATAGTGGCTGTATCAATTTCCATTCCCACCAACAGTGCAAGAGGGTTCCCTTTTCTCCACACCTTCTCCAGCATTTGTTGTTTGTAGATTTTTTGATGATGGCCATTCTGACTGGTGTGAGGTGATACCTCATTGTAGTTTTCATTCGCATTTCTCTAATAATTAGTGATGTTGAGCAGCTTTAAATGTGCCTCTTGGCCATCTGTATGTCTTCTTCGGAGAAATGTCAATCTAGGTCTTCTGCCCACTTTTGGATGGGGTTGTTTGTTCTTTAATATTGAGCTGCATGAGCTGTTTATATATTTTGGAGATTATTCCTTTGTCCATTGATTCGTTTGCAAATATTTTCTCCCATTCTGAGGGTTGTCTTTTAGTCTTGTTTATGGTTTCCTTTGCTGTGCAAAAGCTTTTAAGTTTGATTAGGTCCCATTTGTTTATTTTTATTTTTATTTCCATCACCCTAGGTTGTGGGTCAAAAATGATCTTGCTGTGATCTACGTCATATGTACTCTTCCTGTGTTTTCCTCTAAGAGTTTTATAGTGTCCGGTCTTACATTTAGGTGTTTAATCCATTTTGAGTTTATTTTTGTGTATGGTGTTAGGGAGTGTTCTCATTTCTTTCTTTTACATATACCTGTCCAGTTTTCCCAGCACCACTTACTGAAGAGACTTTTCTCCATTGTATATCCTTGCCTCCTTTGTCACAGAGTAGTTGACCATAGGTGGGTAGGATTATCTCTGGGCTTTCTATCCTGTTTCAGTGATCTATATTTCTGCTTTTGTGCCAGTACCATATTGTCTTGATTACTTTAGGTTTGTAGTATAGCGTGAAGTCAGGGAGTCTGATTCCTCCAGCTCCGTTTTTTCCCCTCAAGATTGCTTTGGCTGTTCGGGGTCTTTTGTGTCGCTATGCAAATTTTAAGATTTTTTGTTCTAGCTCTAAAAAATGTCATTGGTAATTTGATAGGGATTGCATTGAATCTTTAGATTGCTTTGGGTAGTATAGTCATTTTCACAATATTGATTCTTCCAATCCACGAACATGGTATATCTGTCCATCTGTTTGTGTCATTTTTGATTTCTTTCATCAGTGTCTTATAGTTTTCTGAGTACAGTTACCTCCTTAGGTAGGTTTATTCCTAGGTATTTTATTCTTTTTATTGCAGTGGTGAATGGGATTGTTTCCTTAATTTTTAT
>NC_041224.1:11049305-11064040 GCF_002837175.3 Physeter macrocephalus
ATGGCCTCTATTATGTTGAGGTAAGTTCCCTCTATGCCTACTTCCTGGAGGGTTTTTATCATAAATGGGTGTTGAATTTTGTCAAAAGCTTTTTCTGCATCTATTGAGATGATCATATGGCTTTTCTCCTTCAATTTCTTAATATAGTGTATAACACTGATTGATTTGCATATACTGAAGAATCCTTGCATCCCTTGGATAAACCTCACTTGATCATGGTGTACGATCCTTTTAATGTGCTGTTGGATTCTGTTTGCTAGTATTTTGTTGAGGAGTTTTGCATCTGTATTCATCAGTGATATTGGTCTGTAATTTTCTTTCTTTATCGTATCTTTGTCTGGTTTTGGTATCAGGGTGATGGTGGCCTTGTAGAATGAGTTTGGGAGTGTTCCTTCCTCTGTAATTTTCTGGAAGAGTGAGAAGGATGGGTGTTAGCTCTTCTCTAAACATTTGATAGAATTCACCTGTGTAGCCACCTGGTCCTGGACTTTTGTTTGTTGGAAGATGTTTAATCACAGTTTCAATTTCATTACTTGGGATCGGTCTGTTCATTTCTTCCTGGTTCAGTCTGGGAAGGTTATACCTTCCTAAGAATTTGTCCATTTCTTCCAGGTTGTCCATTTTATTGGCCTAGAGGTACTTGTAGTAGTCTTTTAATGATGTTTTGTATTTTTGCGGTGTCTGTTGTAACTTCTCCTTTTTCATTTCTAATTTTCTTTAGGTGTCAGTTTAGATTGTTTATTTGAGATTTTTCTTGTTTCTTGAGGTAGGATTATAGTGTTATAAACTTCACTCTTAGAACTGTTTTTGTTGCATCTCATAGGTTTTGGATCATTGTGTTTTCATTGTCATTTGTCTGTAGGTACTTTTTGATTTCCTCTTTGATTTCTTCAGTGATCTCTTGGTTATTTAGTAATGTATCGTTTAGCCTCTATGTATTTATTTTTTTAAATGTTTTTTTCCTTGTAATTTATTTCTAATATCATAGTGTTGTGGTCATAAAAGATGTTTGATATGATTTCAGTTTTCTTAAATTTACCGAGGCTTGATTTGTGACCCAAGATGTGATCTATCCTGGAGAATGTTCCATGTGCACTTGAGAAGAAAGTATAATCTGCTGTTTTCAGATGGAATGTTCTATAAATATCAATTAAATCTATCTGGTCTATTGTGTCATTTAAAGCTTGTGTTTCCTTATTAATTTTCTTCCTGGATGATCTGTCCATTGGTGTGAGTGAGGTGTTAAAGTCCCACACTATTATTGTGTTACTGTTGATTTCCTCTTTTATAGCTGTTAGCATTTGCCTTATGTATTGAGGTGCTCCTATGTTGGTTGCATATATATTTATAACTGTTATATATTCTTCTTGGATTGGTCTCTTGCTCATTATGTAGTGTCCTTCCTTGTCTCTTATAACATTCTTTATTTTAAAGTCTATTTGATATGAGTATTTCTACTCCAGCTTTCTTTTGATTTCCATTTGCATGGGATATCTTTTTCCATCCCCCCACTTTCAGTCTGTATGTGTCCCTAGGTCTGAAGTGGATTTCTTGTAGACAGCATATATATTGGTCTTATTTTTGTATCCATTCAGCAAGCCTATGTCTTTTGGTTGGAGCATTTAATCCATTCACATTTAAGGTAATTATCAATATGTATGTTCCTATTACCATTTTCTTAATTGTTTTGGTGTTTTTTTTTTTAGGTACTTTTCTTCTCATGTGTTTCCCACTTAGAGAAGTTCCTTTAGCATTTGTTGTAGAGCTCGTTAGGTGGTGAATTCTCTTAGCTTTTGCTTGTCTGTACAGCTTTTGATTTCTCTGTCAAATCTGAATGAGATCCTTGCCAGGTAGGGTAGTCTTGGTTGTAGGTTCTTCCCTTTCATCACTTTAAATATATTGTGCCACTCCCTTCTGGCTTGTAGAGTTTCTGCTGAGAAATCAGCTGTTAACCTTGTGGGAGTTCCCTTGTACGTTGTCATTTTTCCCTTGTTGCTTTTAATAATTTTTCTTTGTCTTTAATTTTTGTCAGTTTGATTACTATGTGTGTTGGCATGTTTCTCTTTGGTTTTATCCTGCCTGGGACTCTCTGCACTTCCTGGACTTGGGTGGCTATTTCCTTTCCCGTCTTAGGGAAGTTTTCAACTATAATCTCTTCCAGTATTTTCTCGGACCCTTTCTTTTTCTCTTCTTCTTCTGGGACCCCTATAATGCAAATGTTGTTGCATTTAATGTTGTCCCAGCGGTCTCTTAGGCTGTCTTCATTTCTTTTCATTCTTTTTTCTTTATTCTGTTCCATGGCCGTGGATTCCACCATTCTGTCTTCCAGGTCACTTATCCATTCTTCTGCCTCACTTATTCTGCTCTTGATTCCTTCTAGTGTATTTTTCATTTCAGTTATTGTATTGTTCATCTGTTTTTTTGTTCTTTAATTCTTCTAAGTGTTTGTTCTTTAAGTCTTTGTTAAACATTTCTTTCATCTTCTTGATCTTTGCCTCCATTCTTTTGCCAAGGTCCTGGATAATCTTCACTATCATTATTCTGAAATCTTTTTCTGGAAAGTTGCCTATCTCCACTTCATTTAGTTGTTTTTCTGGGGTTTTATCTTGTTCCTTCATCTGGTACCTAGTCCTCTACCTTTTCATTTTGTCTATTCCTGTGAATGTGGTTTTCGTTCCACAGGCTGCGGGATTGTAGTTCTTGCTTCTGCTGTCTGCCCTCTGGTGATGATACTTAAGATAGTAAATTTGATTTATTCCTAGGTATTTTATTATTTTTTTGCAGTAGTAAATGGGATTATTTCCTTAATTTCTCTTTCTGATACTTTGTTGTTAGGGTATAGAAATGCAACAGATTTCTGTATATTAATTTTGTATCTTGCAACTTTACCAAATTCATCGTTGAGCTCTAGTACTTTTCTGGTGGTGTCCTTAAGATTTTCTATGTATAGAATTATGTCATTTGCAAAGAGTGACAGTTTTACTTGTTCCTTTTCAATTTGGATTCCTTTTCTTTTTCTTTTCTCTAATTGCTATGGCTAGGACTTCCAGTACTATGTTGAATAAAAGTGGGGAGAGAGGGCACCCTTGTCATGTTCTTGATCTTAAGAGGACGTGGTTTCAGCTTTTCATTGTTGAGTATGATGTTTGCTGTGGGTTTGTCATATATTGCCTTTATTATGTTAAAGTGTGTTCCTTCTATGCCTACTTTCTGGAGAGTTTTTATCATAAATGGATGTTGAATTTTATCAGAAGCTTTTCTTGCATCTACTGAGGTGATCACACAGTTTTTGTTCTTCAATTTGTTAATGTATATCATATTGATTGATTTGTGGATATTCAAAAATCCTTGCATCCTTGGGATAAATCCCACTTGATCTTGATGTATAATCCTTTTCACATATGTATATGTATGTTTTCTCTGGAGAGATGTACGTCTATGTCCTCTGCCCATTTTTCAATTCTGTTGTTTTTTTGTTACTGAATTGTAAGAGCTGTTTGTTTATTTTGGAAATTAAGCCCTTGTTGGTCACATGCCTTGTAAATATTTCCTCCCAGTCCATAGGATGTCTTTTCATTTTGTTTATGGTTTCCTTTGCTGTGCAAAAGCATGTAAGTTCGATTAGGTCCCATTTGTTTATTTTTCCTTTTATTTCTATTACCTTGCGAGACTGAGCTAAGAAAAAATTAGTATGATTTATGTCAGAGAATGTTTTGCCTATATTCTCTTCTAGGAGTTTTATGGTGTCTTTTCTTGTATTTAAGTCTTTAAGCCATTTTGAGTTTATTTTTGTGTATGGTGTGAAGGTGTGTTCTAGCTTCATTGATTTATATGTGTTGAAAATTAATTGTCCACAAGTGTGTAGGTTTATTTCTAGGCTCTCTCTTCTGTTCATTGATCCATATGTTTTGTGCCAATACCATGCTGTTTTGATTACTGTAGCTTTGTAGTATTGTCTGAAATCTTGAGGGGGTTATGCCTCCTACTTTGTTTAGGATATACTTTCTTCCTTACAGTTTGTTTTCAAACTCTTTTTTTGGCTCATGTTCAAGGTATTCAGTAAGATTATAGACTATTTGAGAGAACAATATTTTGTTCTTCTCAGTCATTCCAGAACAATTTAAAAGAAAATCACTAAGTGGTATTTTGTTTCAGATGTTGTGCCAGGTGCCAGACATACAGAAGTACCTGTGACATTGGGCCCCTGAGAGGTTTACAGTGTTCTTCCCCCATATCCTTTACTAAGTATTCAATAAACTTTTATTTTTGGAGACAAGGAGAAACCACAGTCTTGTTCATCTACCCAGTCAAGGGAGAAGCCTGGTAAGAACTATAGTCCTATAATCTTGTTAATAATGTCTGAACATACATTAATTTAACATTTCTCAAATGACACATTTGAGAAAAAAAATACTTCAGTTAGGATCCCAAATTTCTTTCTTCTAGATCTTAGGGAAATGATCATTTGCATCAAAGTCATCGATCTACTTCATGAGTAGAACTTCAGTCTCTAATATTGTGCTTCTATTTTTTTTTAAACAATTTTAACTGTAAACAACATTCTCCTGATTTCTAACTGAAAAATTATTTTCTATAACTGAACAGAAGTAGTGTGTCCACCAATACCAATGGCACAGAAAACCTGCCATTTATGACCTTCTCTTGATTAGAACACTGGATATAACACAACTTACTTTCCATACTCAGGTCCTCAAAAGCATATCAACTATGGACAGGCCCTAGACAAACAGAAATTCCACCAGGCTTTAACTGGTTCTTTCATAAGTTCTGGAAAGGGCAAAATAGGTAAAGCTGTAGGATGTCATTTTATGTCCAACCCAGTACAAGTGTGTAATATAAATAAAAGTTGCATGATACTGCCTTTACCATTTTAAAACTCATTTCTTAAGCTAAAGGAGAAACTGTTTTCCAAGATACCACAGGAAGTAAAAGAAAGATACAAAAATTCTCGGCAACTGGTCAGGTTTCTTTTTTATCAGGTCAAATGAGAATTTTAAATTAGCTCATGCCAGGTATACAGTGGAGCTTACTGAAGAAAGACAACCAAGGGTTGGGCATGGATTCTGGTGTTGGCACTTAAAATAAAAGAAAGAGGTTCATTAATAAAACTTTTATGCAGGGTCAGTCTGAAATTCAGAGCAAAAGAGTGTGAAACTCAAGTCATGACAGTATTCATTGAGAGAGTTCTTATTCAGAAATGGAGCATTCATTCCTCAGGTCAAAATTCCACTTGAAATAAGTCATGTGAATTTTTATCATTACAGTAAGCATTTATGGTCATAGTATAGGGAGTAGAAGCAGATTTAAGGCCTGCTTCACAATTAGGGGAGTGTTATGTGCTCCCCACATAAGCAGTTTGAGTCTAGAATGTTTGCTGTTCTGGGTTTAGACAACATTCCAGCTTCCTGCCTTTCTGGTTTGAGCAATAGTATATTTCTCTGTTTTTCTTTATTCAATCAAGGCCTCAGTGGGTAACCCATACTACATTTGGTCTTAAAACTCTTTTTGCCTTTCACGTACTTGGTAAGATCTAGTGATTCTGGATATTTGTATCAATGGAGGATGGCTCTGGGGAGAAACACAGGTGCTAAGACATCTTATAGAACAGTGTTGGAAGACATTAAGAAATCACAAGAAGAAGGTCTGACAAATAGAGCAGTGACAGTGATTTGACCTGTCTCTCCTGGGTGATCCCTCCAGCCCTGTCATATGCTGTGGGTGGTTAAGATGTTGTCTTGGCACAGAGCTGAAAGTGGAAAAATGGTCTGAGTAATACTCTGCTACTGGAAAGGGTTTTGTGGTCTATACAAGTCCTATTAAAATCTACAGCCCTGACAGCCTTGCATGTGGTTCTTTAGCTATTCAAAGAAAATAAAACCTCCCAAGTTATTTCTAGGCACATTGGTCTTTTTCTTTTGAATTACTCAGAGATTACAAAGTGTCTTGACAATGAAAAGTGGGTCCTGATGACTCAACCTCCCTCAACCGAAGTTGGGAACATTGGGGGAAATAATACATATTGTTAGGCAGTACCTGACACAGAATAGGCGTGTAATTAATGTTTGTTTTTCAAAAGCTGCTGAGCAGCAACCTGAAGTTGACATTTTTTTTCCCTTCAACTTTAAGGGAAAGAGACCTGCAGCTAAATTTGAAATGATGGACAACTTGACCCTGAAAAGGCCTTGCGGTAATTTGAGATACTGTTGGCTGTCCAAAGGGTGAGGTAAGACCATGGTTATTCCATGTTACTGTCAACCAGATTTTACACCATCAGTAAGTAACACGGGCCCAGGAAAGAACGTGCAGAAACACATTCTTGATTTTTTTCTTGATTGAGTACAGTGATATTCTTTCTGCATAACCTCTAAGAAAAGAAGCAAGATTGCCTTTTGTCTTTCATGGGCATATTTGAAAGCTCCCCAGTCTGCTAGAGGAAAAGGTAAATGAAGCAGATTGGAGGGAACTGAGAGGCTGAGGAATTTATTTGCTTCAATATAGTTTTATCCACACAAGTGTATTCATACTTACATTTATGTTTCACATCAGATGGTAGCCTAGTGGAGAGAGGTTTGGTGGGGCATGTATGAGCTATAAACTTACACAGGATTGAAGAGCAGGCTAATTAAAGGCAATTACTGAATTTCAAATGCAAGGTCCCACTTAAATGTAGGTAAAGGAGGCCACCTGTATTTAAATAACAAAGAAGGTGTCAGTGAAATTGAAACAGGAAAACAATAGGAAAAAATCAATGAAACCAAAAGGTGGTTTGTTAAGAAGGTCAATAACACTGATAAAACTGATATATTAGGAATATTTGAGTATACTGCAAAGGAATTTATGACCTTTATACCCAATATCTTTTGCAATAACCCATCCATCTATATTATTCACCTCATTAATTAAGACATGAAATCTACTATTAAAATTGAGAAATAAAGTTTTCCAAGAATAAACTAGAAATAGTCATCAACCATTAATATCTTAAGGCAACTATCTTGCTAGATTTGTTGGGGCCTGGGAGATGGGACAAAGAACCAGTAAGTTTTTACAGGAGGTTCAGAGGAAATTAATATTCATTCTCATTGAAGAATTATACATTACCCTGAAAGATGATTCTGATTGCATTTCCAGAATGTTTTCTCCCCTTTGGACATTTGGATGAATATGTTTAGATTGAAGTTTGACTTGTGTTGAGCTTTATTAGTTCTTACATCTTTATCCTTCATGTACAATAAGATGCAAAGGGGCTTATCTCTCTGTAGTTAGAAAGCAGACTATAGACCAACAGAGAAATAAGGCTACTACTTGTAACAGGTAAAAAATACTGTGTGTGTGGTATAGGATCATATATACATCTGCATCTACATCTATAGGCGTGTGCATATGATAAGTTTCCAGATTACTATCTGTGACATTTCAATGAAGTTTGGCAAATGAGTTGGTGTCCCCTAAAAGACAGATGTTATAGAAACCCTGCTTTGGACAGTGACATACGTGATGGCCTTCATGAAGGTATTTGGACAATTGGAAGCCTTCATGGTCCTAGAAGTGAACATATTTGGGTCTTAGAGTTATAGTGTATGTGTCTCTACCCATCTTAGGAGTGTGTCCTAGGCTGGAGAACCAGTCTCATGGGACCCAAGTGTAGAGCATGTGTTTCTGCTTGTGAGTATCCTGGACAGTGGAATGGTTAATATTGATGTAAGACCTTGGGCCGTCGCTGTCCCTCTCTTCCCATCTACCCTACCTTTCTATCAGGTACTCGTATCAGATGTGTAACTGTTTTCTTCTAGAACTTGGGCTGAAATTATCTAAAGGCCTAGATAGGATCCAGTCTGCTTGAGTGGTGCAGGTATAAAATTGTTTAAATTTTACTTATGAAACAAATAATTTTGAAAAGGGCACATAAAGCCAGAGTGAAAACTCTGCATGTCTATGTGATAGAGATCTATATGTGTTTGTGTGTGTTTTTTTATCTTTACAAAAAGCATTGCTTTAACAACATAAAAACCTTGAAATCCCCATTCTGTACTCAACATGATGACAAAGTGAACAGGGGGAGTAATGAATGAATTCGTGGGGAGTAAGAGTGGAGAGTGTGAATATCATAAAAAATATATCTGACATTCCTTGGCATACAAATAATGAGAATGAATTAATAATTCCTTACCTCCTTGATTCACCTCAGAATAAACAAGAGAGAAATACTATCATGTGTAAGGACATCTCTTCTAGATTTATCATAATTTTGATAACTTATTCTTGGTTGTGATTATTCTTTCTGAACTCGATATGTGGTTGAAATCTGTAGTTCCTTCTTGCTCTGAAAGTGGCAGAACACCCTTCCAGGTATAAAGGACGAGTGCCCTTATATGGCTCTATAATGACTTTTTTTCAGGGAAGACCATGAAAATTTTCCAGAGAAGGAATCCTATGTTTTAAAATTCCTAATGTATCTCAAGTTGTCTGTGTCACATATTTACTTGATGAAATCATTAACACACTATATTTCAAATGGAAATCACAAACTTTCTATATCTCCAAATAGTTGTATTTTCCTATTCTCCTATAAATGTAATTTTCCCACAATCCTACAGATCACCATCCTTGAAACTGGAAGTTGTTTCTAGTTTTTCCCTTTCCCTCACCCCCACAACCAGTCAATCCCCAGCTTGACTGGTTGAGAAACTCGATGGTTTCTCTTTACAGTTTTTCTTAGGTTGCTCCTTCCACTATGCCGCTTTAACTTCGTATCCATCGTTTCATTCAAAGACAACCGCAAGAATTCCAAGATGATATGCTTGCCTCCAGGCTCACCTTTTCTAACCTGCTTGTCACAATATAATTAAAGCAAACTAAATTTCTTTCTTCTTCTTCTTTATTTTTCCATAGTTTCCCAAATAAAAACCCTTAAAAGTCTTCCCCTATTTTTTTATCTTGTCATCCAGGGTCTTCCATAGTTAAGCCTCTCCTGAACAGGCAATAAGGAAGCCATGTATTCTTTTTGAAAAGAGCTGGTTGTAGGATAAAAGTGTTACTTTAAGAAAATTAGGATCATGTCAGTTTGCAAGTGCATTTCTACATAGAGAGTAGTTGGAAATAGGGGCTCTGGCTTAGGTGTTTATGACAGTAATCCAGGCATCCAGGAAGCAATCTGTGGATTCTAGTAGAAGCCACGAGACTGGAACTGTGGAGATCTGGGTGATACGGGCAGAAACAGAAATAAAGACACACAAAAATCTGAGGTGTTGAATAGTCTGTGCATCTAGCAAAATGATAAAAATACAACAGAAACAGAGAAATAAGAAAATGAGCCAATTTGGGGGCTAGAGAAGGAAAATTATTTCCAATTTAGACATTCTAAGTTTGAGGTGAAGGGGTGCTACCGAATAACAATGCCCAGTAGGTAATCCAGAACTGGAGCTCAGGAGCTGGAACTTGCCTACAGATATAGACCTTAAATTATCCCCATGGTTAAATTGTTGGATGTAGATGAGTTTATATGTGGGAGTAAGCACAGATAAGGGAGAGCAGAATTAATGAGGACTGATCTTGTAAATAGCCATAGTCAGTGAGCCAGGAGATTAAAAAAAGAAATTGGAAAGGGGGAAACAATGAGGTAACGGCAAGACTGCATTATTGTGTCATGGAAACCAACCAGGAGAGGAGTTTCGAAAGAAGAAGCTCAAGACAGACATAATGAGCAGTCAGGATGTCATGAAATTGATGACGAAGCCATTGGTGACCTCTGCAGGGGTGTTGTCAGACCAATGATGGGGAAGGAAGCCTGATTTCAGGATGTTAAAGAGAATGGGGGCTAAGGAATAGAAAACTGAGTTCTAAGATACTGGCAACAAACACAAGGAGAATAAAATGCTAGCTTGAAAATTCAGGACTTCCCTGGTGGTGCAGTGGTTAAGAATCCACCTGCCAATGCAGGGGACACGGGTTTGAGCCCTGGTCCGGGGAGATACCACATGCCGCGGAGCAACTAAGCCCGTGTGCCACAACTACTGAGCCCGCGTGCCTAGAGCCCATGCTCCACAAGAGAAGCCATTGCAATGAGAAGCCCGCGCACCGCAAGGAAGAGTAGCCCACGCTTGCCGCAACTAGAGAAAGCCCACATGCAGCAATGAAGACCCAATGCAGTCAAAAATAAATAAATAAAATAAATTTATTTAAAAAAAAAAACAGAAAATTCAAAATGGTCATGCTTTTCTTTTCTTTTCCCCAAACCAAGGAAGACTTGAGTTTTTTTCAAAGCAGAAAAGAGAGCAGAAAGAACTGCTGTAGATGTCCCCAAAGGGGGGCTCATAGCAGAAAGAGTGAAGATAGAGGGGATTCATTTGAGAAAGAATGTAAGGCGCCTCTCCTTTGAAAATAAGCACAAGAGCATAGATCTAGAGGGAAAGAAAATGAGTTTCAGGTGAATAAGGGTACGTTAGCTGTGATATGGAGGACATGAAGAATGGTTTGAATAACCACTTGCTCTGTGTACACAGAGTTTAAAAATAATCCAGTAAAAGAAGTGAGAACAACAATAAAAGCCTGGTTGAACACAGTGGCATGGCTTTTGAATGATAAACATTCAAAGAAACCACGTCATTGTTCATAAACATTTACTGATTTAGCCTGTTACTACTTGCTCATTAATTCACTAAGATTGATGGAGATTAAATTGGGGTAGTGAGCTACTGGAAAATTTTATTTCCTGATCCTACGCACTCACGCTCAACGTGAGCCAAAGCCCCGGTTGTCAATGGTTACACCACTGTGATTCAGAAGAAAGCTGTTCCACATTAGTAAATGAGATTAAAAACACATTGTTACTTTCAACATTAGCAAAAGCCACATGGTATGTTGCAACAAAGCAGAGGATTAGGGATCATAAAATCTTTCCAAACTAAGCAAGGCAGTAGGAATGGTTAGGACTTACTCACTTGTACCTTGGGACTATGAGAATTGTTCTTGCTTAAAAGGAAGAACTAATTCTGAGGAAAGAGAAGAAAGGCACTGCTTATCAGAGAGACCAGAAAGTGAGACATGGGTGAAGTAGAGATAGAGCTCTATAGGAGAAGCACGAGGGAAATCTGGTCAAAGTAATAATATGCTGAGGAAAAGAGAAAAGCAATTCAAGAAGCAGGAAATCAGTGGCTGAGAGAGAGGCACAAGGGACGAGAACTAGAAATCCAACCATCATTATAAGGTGAAATGTAGGGCAGTTTTCCCACGTGCATTTTTCTCTTTATTAAATAGGGATTGAATTGGAATTTGAATGTAGCTTCTCAGAATAAATCTTGAAATGTGCCCAACCTTACTATCCCACTTACAAGGTCAGTGTACTACTATTTCAACAGCACACAATTTGCCTTTAACTTAGGATTATTTCAAGCTGGGTCCTTACAGAGGAGATTCTTCCTGTATTCTTGATTCCTTAATGTGACCCATCCCAGAGGGGATATGCATCTGGACACTTGTAAACAAAGAAAACAACTTGAATCCGTTCTGCTTAGAGCCTAATGACATGAGATATATGTAGTTTGGATTATGGTAACAGCATGATCATTGGTGTCTAACCCTCCAACCAAAGGATGAACCACAGATAAGACCCCCAAGGGACCTTTTTTCCCATAGCAATTTGCCTAGTGTCACAGATATCAGTAGAGTACTTCCTAACAGAACATTACTCTGAGGATTCCTTGGTGTCTGGGGACAAGGATGGACAACTGGAGGGGCTGGAAACATATCACATGGAATCCACTTAACGCTAGAAATCAGTTTCTGTTGAAAGCAACTGCACCAATGGCTCAGGATTTGAGCGGGCACTACACCAAGTAGAAAGTCATCATGATGTCACTCAGACACATGGCAGATAACAGCATTAGGAAAGACATCAGGCACGACTGCATCATGAACCCAGAGTGGATGATGGATCAAAAAGATAGCTCAGGAGTGAAAATTTATGGATAGCCAAGAGGAAGAGGCTGGAATAATCCATGAGCTCATTGATTAGAGTTAGAGATATCAGTATAAATTCATGTTTATCTGAATGTCTATACAAATTGTTACATATGGAAATATTCATAGATATGTGTGTATACACATGTTTGATTATACACATATTTCCTTGCTCTGTCATCTGAAGGTCCAGTAGCAATAAGAATACTAGTATCCAGATCTTGGTTTCTAATACTGTTTTCCAGTAAAAGGAACCAGGGCTCCTTTGGTGAAATGGTTAATTCTAGGACTGGGGCAGCAAATATACAAAATGAGCCTGGAGTTCCAGAAAATAAGGAAATACTAAAAGGAAAAAAGCCCTTAGTGATAGGGCATGCCAAAGGGACACAGGAGCCAGCTAAAAGCATTCCCAATGGCCAAAGCTAGAATAATTTGAGAAATAAATAAATAAATTAATTAATTAATTAAACCCAAGGTATAAAATAAATACCCGTGAGTCCATATGAATACAAATAAATAATTGGGTCAAAGGATATGTGAGGGAGAAACAAATCTCCCATGCAAAAACATTTCCAAATAATTTATGTAGATACATGATCCTCCTGGAGGGGAAGCATGACTGTCCGCCACTTAAATGTGTTCTGGGCATAGTGATTTCCTTCCAAAGACCATGCCGTGTGGAGAAAGGGGTGGTAATGTTACAATGGGGAAACCTGAGAAACACTACATCAACCAGGTATCAATCATTTGGGACACTACGTGAGCCTGGTAGAAACCGGCTGTGCTTTAACAGTTCACTGTAGGTTGTGGTTTCTAGTCAGTTTAACTGTTTTGTAAGTTGTATATGCTTTAGCTTTCCATTTCTCAAAAAACATTTTACTGCAAAAATATTCATGTCACCGCATTCCTATCTCCTTTCCTCAAAATATTGATTTACTAAACTGGTAGTGACAGTTTATCATTAAAAATAACCCCTCCTGATTAAAAATCTTTGTAGATATTGAGAGGGAACAAAGGATTCAACCAATCCAGTTAATGGACAAATACCCTCCCTTGAAAGCCTTCCTCATCTAAAGGTGAATAAATAAAAATCATCACAGAGGCTTATGAAAACAATATGCAACATAAACAATAAAAATGAAGTTGCATAGATGATTATACATTTAGAAATGATTAACCACAAGAATATAAGTAATTTTAAAAGTAATTTTGCTTTGTATTCTAAATAAAATTTAAGAAAACTTGAAGTTTATGATATAATTAAAGTTAAAATGATAATGTTTTAAAATGGGATAAAAAATGAAGTAGCCACATATGTCTATTTAAAATTAAAGTTAAATTTAACGTGTTCAAAGTTCATTCTAGCCACATGTGAAGTACTCAAAGCTACATGTAGCTTGTGGTTAACATTTTGGATAGTATAGATATAGTACAGTTTCATCATTGCAGAAAATTGTTTGGGAAAGACTGCCCTAGATCCAATTACCACTTTACAAGAAATACAAGGGACAGAAAAACAAGTTATATGGCACTATGAAGAGGCAATTACCAAAGTTCATCACTTGAGAAATTCTACAGAATAAATGACTCATTCTTTTCAATGAATAAATGTCACTGAGAAAAATAAAGAAGGGAACATTGTGATATACGTTACAGAGTTTTAGGAGACAAATCAACAAAATACAATCTATACAACTTCTTTAGATTCTGATATAAATTAAAGACATTTCTGAGACCACAGGCAATGTTTATCGTGGGCTGTATTTTAGTTGATATTAAGGAATTATAATAATTATGCATTTATTTTGGTAGAGTGACAATGGGATTGTGGTTAGGTTTTTAAAATACCTTAAATCTTAGAGGTAAGTTCTTATATATTTGTAAATAAATTGCAAAGATTTCTGGGAGTTGTTTTCAAATACTCTAGTGATTCCCCTCCCCTCCACCCGACGGAAGTGGACTAATAGATGAAGCAGTATCGGTAAAGTGTTGATTGTTCAAACTCAATGAGAAGTTAAAACTCTTCTGATAATATTAAGTAAAAAAAGCAAGTTATATAACTATGTTCTGTGTGATCTCCATTTGCATATATGGGTAGAAGTAAAGGCTTGAGTAGTGTACATCAAAGTATTAACAGTGGCTGTTTTTAGAGTGATGGGGTTATAAGTGATTTTTTTAAGCTTAAAAACTGTTATATATTTCCAGAATGAGTGTTTATTATTTTTTAATTACAAAAAAGGGATTGTAAAAACAATTAAAATACCAAATATCATAAACAAAGACAGATTTTTTAAAAAATAATACTTCTCTGCATTGGATAGGGAGACACCTGTGATTAGCATCAAAGCTTCTGGACGGATAGCACTTCTGTACAGTATACAGAAAAGGCTATTGACCTAAAATTATAATTTAAAGAAACAGGAGGAGCTTCAAGATGGCTGAGGATTAAGACGTGGAGACCACCTTCCTCTCCACATATACATCAGAAATACATCTACATGTGGAACAGCTCCTACAGAACACCTACTGAACGCTGGCAGAAGACCTTAGACCTCCCAAAAGGCAAGAAACTCCCCACATACCTGGGTAGGGCAAAAGGAAAAAGAAAAAACAGAGACAAAAGAATAAGGATGGGACCCGCACCGCTGGGAGGGAGCCGTGAAGGAGGAAAGGTTCCCACACACTAGAAGCCCCTTCGCGGGCGGAGACTGCGGGTGGCGGAGGGGGAAGCTCCGGAGCCGCGGAGGAGAGCGCAG